>NC_051156.1:62701526-62982866 GCF_013339745.2 Dermacentor silvarum
GCACAAGCGTTGTGTCGCGCACCTCCCCTCACACCCGTACCCCCCCCTCGTAACCCCAGCCCCCCGCCAAGAGCCGCCCCTCAAAGCGAAGGTTATGCTCCTATTGCTCCACCGAAACTCCCCCGAGCCCCAACCCAATCCCCCCGCCCCCCCCCCCCCCCCCCCCCTCCCCCCCCCCCCCCCCCCGGCATTTCGCGCAACGAAAAGTCACGTTGCTCTCCGCCGTCCGTTTCGCTCACTGGTGATAGCACTAGCAGCGGGGCGTAGCCAGAAATTTTTTCGGGGGGGGGGGGGGGGGGGGGCAAGCTTTTTGCTGTCCTCTACGCCACGTGATCGATAATAATATCGGTAGTTTAAGCAGACTCTATACATGTATATCAAAACATGGGACCGCCCCCCCCCCCCTTGCGTGTGCTTGTGAAGAAATTAAGTAAAAAGTAAAGTAAGCTCAGTAAATACAGTAAGCACGACAGGTACAGTGGGCGTTTGGAGCAACGGTCTCTCATCGCGCCGCTGAATGGACCAGTCTTCGAAAACGCATCATTGAGACGACCCGTGCGATCGGAGAAGACATCATTAATTGTTAATATCCGTTAAGCGTAGATGGCGTCGTCCTCGTCGGGGCGAAGTGCGTTTCACAAGTTACAGACGGCTATACGCGTGGAAATGCACGTGTGACCAGGCTATACCTACTCCCATAGCAATAGCTTGTTCGCTGCGTCTTTGCGCTAGAAAACTTAAATACGCGCAAAAACGCGTAAGGCTTTTTTTTTTTTTTTTTTTTTGAAGCTTTCGTCGCCCTGCTACGAGAGGGTAGCATTTCTTGCGCCAAGTGCATGGGCCGCTGTGTCTTCCGCTGTCTGCGAGCGTGCAGCCGTCATTTGCCTTTACGTCAACAGATTCAGAATGGTACAGAATATTTCACCGCACAGCATAGATATGGCATGTGTACGCATTTTAAGTAGTGCGTGCAACTCATTTCTGCTTCACTTACGCCAGTGCAAACAGGAAGCGGCCTTGTACCTCACAGAATCTCGACTGATTGGTGTACTAGTGATGCAGGAATGAACTCCGGTCTTGTTCAGTGCATAGTGCACATAATCAATTTCTCAGGACGCGTGAACTCCGACGAGAACTGTCAGCGCCTGCTACAAGAATTTACTTATGCTGTACTGCGCACAGCAGTAATTCATGCATGCTTGTCGGCTGTCTGTTTCGTGCATTCTGTTGCGAGTCGGTGGAATTTCACTGCTGTCATCAACCCCTTCGTGTGTACATTGCTGGTTTGGAATTCCACAACAAAACAGCAACTACCAGCCTTCCGTTTGGGATTCAACAACACAACAGTAATTACCAGCCTTCCGTAGGGGCGCAATCGCAAACAAGAGACGTTTCTCGCGCAGACTACGTTCGCACTTGGGAAGCGGCAAGTGGGCGGAAAGGCCAAAGCGGCCGGAAAATTTTTTCCGCGCCTGTCCAAGTTGTTCACATTTGTTTTGCTACCGTCGCGGCCGCCGCTGCCGTTTTCGTCCAGATCCATCTCGTCTGAGTACGTTTGTCGGCGTGGTCGCGCTCATTATCGCATTATTTCGAGTGGTACGTTCATTCTTTGACCCACATACCGTCATCAAAAGTGATCATTTTACGCAACTTCGCGTGTCATCTGCGACCTTCGGTAAATTCCTCGTTGGCGTTCCGTAATTCTCCTCACACGGGCGCGGTAGCGCTGAGTCACAGGTTGGTGCCTAGGCGTGATAATATTTCTTTAATAGCTTTTATTTACAAGTTGTAATAACATTTCATCATTTCGTATTGTCGGCGCCTCCAGGACACCAAAGGGGCAACGGGAACACCACAGCTAAAACCCGGGCTGGCCCTTGTGTTGGGGCTCGCCAAAGCCTGCGCGTCCTGCGTGAGACCTACGCTCCCAATCTATCGTCGCGACGAGAAAAGCACCCCGCGACTTCTGCAACATACTGTACACGTGCGAGGAGAATTATGGAGCGCCAACGAGGAATCTGCCTAACTATTGTCTGCCGTGGAAGTGGAAGAAGAAATGGCTTTTATACTTCTACCTACTTGTTTTCTAGAAATGGACAATGAATAAATGGAAGACGTGGACACCTCGGAAACGGCGGTGGTGGGTTCGCCTGGCTTTGCAAAAGCGCGAGAAGTTGGGTGCACGCCAAGGCTTCGTTGCCGCACCTCCGGTCGCGCGACGTTGAATACTATCGCGAGTATTGCTGACAGTACGTTTTAGTGCCACTCTTGTCGTAGAGCAAGGGCTGGTTCTTGATCGCGTTGATCAGCATTACAGCCTACACTTTTGGTGCCATGTTCAATTTTACGACCGATTGTTTACATGCTAGTGTATAGCTTCCAGTGAAGCAGAACGACTTTCCGCCGCGTTTCCACTTCGCCATGGCGAAAAAATCGGCCCGAGACCGATTTGGCTCGCTGCCTGTTTTGCCGCCTAGGCGGGCGGATTTTTGCAAGATTTTGCCGCTTCCGACAGCTTCGAGACCAAGTGTGAACGAGCGCGGCCTAACCGGCACCTGAAGGGAAGCGGCGGAAATGTATACCGGACATTTCGACCACCTGATGTCTTTAACGTGCACCTAAATCTAAGTAAACGGGCCTCGAGCGTTTTCGCCGTCATCTAAAATGCGGCTGCCGCATTCGTTGCTTCATTTGTTGCGCATTTGTTGCTTCAGAATGCGGCCACCACACTCTCGCCCAAAACTTCACAGAATGTCAAACCCTTGACAAACACCGTGACAGTTTTTTCCATATGCAGACATGATTCGCTGTAAATTAAGAACCCAAACGGAAGCGCCCAGGAATGAAATTGTGATAGTAGCGCCGGTTTCATGAATTATGTCAGCGCGAAGCGACGAGAACTAAAGTTGGGTAAGTGGGGGGGGGGGTGGAGGTTGAACCCCCCCCCCCCCTGGCTACGCCCCTGAGCACTAGGGTGGCTAGAATATAGTAGAGCGCGTCCTCCGCGCGCTTTCACTGGCACATACGGCGCGCGGCGACGATTTTATCGCCTTTGGACTTTATACGGAACCTCACGGCGACGACGACGCCAATGGCAGAAATCCACTTGAAGTGCGCATATAATTGCTATAGCAATAAAAAAGCTTCTGGAGTGGCGGCGCCCGTTAATGTTTACCAGTAGGAAGCCTACATGCAAGCGCTGTTTTAGGGTGGTGACAACACCAAAATTTTGACCGCTATTTACCGCCAAATTTCGTGGGTAACCATTTTGGTCCCCAGTCTTTCTGTCTTTTTTGTCACGCTCTGATGTACTCATGTTGGCACGCGATCTATTAAATTTCTTTAATTTAGTTTTGCGCCGGTGCGCACAAGAAACCTGCATACATCTTTAATATACTAGTTGTCTTTTCCAATTATTTGAACACATCAAACTTACTTTTCTATTCCATGACGTGCGACACATATCAAGCAACAAGTTATACGGCACGATGGCGCGCTCGTGGTAGTATTATCTCACGCAAAGAATGTGAACTGCATTAAGCATTGTCGTTGCCTTCCAGATGTACAATATATAAAGGGTGTTTTTGAAGTGTGCTGTAATAAATACTGTCCTTACTAGTCTGTTTAACTAAAACGTAGACGTGCTGTGTACGGCGCTCAGACGCGCCATTTGTCTCTTCTGGTTGCTGATGCCAAAGTTTATTAAAAGAACTTAATTAATTTCACGTCACCAGGGGTTGCCGGAAATGTATCTGTCAGCTGGTTTTCGACATTTTGTGCACCAGATTTAAACCGCCAATTTAGCTGGCGGCGGCAAGTGCCCTTACAAAGGCTGTCACCATCCTAAAACAGCGATTGCATGTAGGCTCCCTATTTACCAGCAGTGGTGAAGCCAGTGTTTGCCCTGACTTCACATCTCAAAGAGTGCCGCGCCAGCTGCAGTCCACGCACACCTTAAGTGATTTGTTTTTCGAATGTAAACGCTAGGCTAATTGTAAAATAAAAGGCCGTTGTTTCTTGCTAAAATATTATATTTGGGTATCAAGAACTCCAAAAAAAATCTACTGCGGCATTCAGGTTTCCTCCTAAAACCTGTGACACAAAAGTGTACATTCAGTAGGATCTTTTCAGTGAAATAAACGTGAAGGAGGCGATGATAAGGCGTTGCTTATATTGCACTATTCCTTGATGTCTCTTCGTGCCTTGAGTAAGAGGCGGCGGCCTGGCTTCGCTTTCCAAGCAGCATTGCCGCTCCAGAAGCATTTTTTTTTTTTTTCCAATCTCTTTGGATTCACTTCTATGGAATGGCGCGCTCCTCAGTTTAAATGCGGATCTCAAAGGCTATGACTTCGCTTCTTGAATGCGCCGGACGCGATTTTGAAAGCCAGTAAGTAGACGCTGGATTTGGACGCCACCGGCGATACGCGCTTCATTCAGCTGGCAACTCTGCTTGTTTGCGCTGCGTGAGAACTTGTTCATTCGACGGTCAGTGAATATCGCTGTAAAAGTGTGATGCTACATCGTTCGTTGTTGAAAACACACCACGAAAGCTAATTAAATGACTGCCATGGACGGGAACGAAGTCACGCAAAAAATCCGGGTAAGCCTCATGTCGGCTTTACTTCGACAGGTGCGGTTTATTGCGCGTTTTGGGCGCCAGCCTGTAATCACGGCTGTCCTAGTTGCTCGCTTCGCGAAACATTTGGGTTCGACTGCTCATTCGCCTGTTAGTGGCGATTAACATAAAAGAAACAGTTGCCACGTTAAACAGAGTGGAGCTGACGTTGAAAAGACGGTGGCCGTTACCACTCTTCCAGCATTAGTGACTCTCGCTGAGCTTACCACGCATAGAACGTCGAACGGCGGCTTTACTGGGTCATCGGTAACTACGAAAAAATCTGCGGTTCTGAGATTTGTGCGAAGCTCACATGTGCTTGGCTGTCCTGAATTTGTTATTCGTGATCCTTCATTCTCTACCAAAAGTGGCCTTAAGAGGCCGTTTGGTGCCCGCCTGCTGATGCCGCAAGTTTCGTGGAGTCCGTCTAGTTCGCTCGAAGGGAAATGCTTCCTATAACGCCGACGTTAGCAGCTGTGGAGCACGGATCGATAAGATATGTGGCCGTCAGTCGATCTTTGCTCGTTCTCAGTCTGTACTTCTGCAAAGGTTGCAATTTGTTTCACCATCTCGGAGGTGGCCATTGAAAGTGAGCGATTGCATCGTAATCACGATGTGCTTGCCTGTTCGAACGACCCACATGACAGTGCGAGTCACTGTTCTAACAAGATGTAATAGGAATGCCGTTTCATTGGTGCATTTTACCCCATTTTTGCTGCCGTTTGTCATATGGTTGCGCCACGAAAACTTGTGGAGAAGGAATGCATGCACAAGTAAGGTCAGCCATGACTGTTTTATTGCAACGGAGGTCAGCGTGTTACCAAAGGATGCTTCTTACAAATGTCATATCCTGTGAGAGTTCTCGCATCATCCTAAACTATCAACATACTGAAGCCTTTCTTTGGGACCATCGTCAAGCTACCACATTGCAATAGTGATTGTGGGCAGTGGCTCATTTTCTAACAAATTATACTTTGTCTCATAAATTTCAGGCAACACTACAAAGGCTACAAAGACCTATCTCACTCTTCACATTTGCGACCATATAGTGCATTACACATGACAGAAAGATATAGGTATTTCATCATGTCATTAAATGCAAAACTACATCTCGCTCTTTTATGTAGCAAAATATGTTGTGTTTATTACATGGAACTCGTCACAGATCTGTACGTATTAACCACGGAACGAACGGAGTAACACATTTCTGTGACCAGTGGCCACAGCGCACCACTTGTGCTAATAACCAATACATGGTATGTCGGATACTGGAACCACGAAAGTGTAGGAATGATATGTGTTGACGTAACCTTACGTCTACGAGTTGTAGTTGTAATATATTAAGCAAATTCGTAGAAAACATTGTCGACAAACAAACAACTGTACAGCAAAACATACAGGGTAGGATTTCCATGATTGCACTACTTGTGCAGTTTATGCAGCATTGCCTGCTATGTATGAAACAGAGTATCAGGATGAATGGAGTGCTGTGAATTCGTGGTGTGCACCAAGATTTATGACATCATGCTTCACAAATGCTTCACACATGCCCCTGACTTCAACACATACCTGAGGAGTACAATAAATTGAAATAAATTCTGGGTTTTTACTTGCCAAAACCATGACCTGATTATGAGGCACACTGTAGTGGAGGGCTCCACATTAAGGTTGAGTACCTGGATTTCTTTAATGTGCGCTGAAATTTAAGTACACGAGCATTTGTGCATTTGGTCCCCATCAAAATGTGATGGCTGTGGCCGGGATCGAACCTACAACCTGGAGCTGAGAAGCGCAATGCGACTGCCCAAGGTTAGGGTGACCACCTGGCCAGTTTTCCACTGGCACAACTGGTTTCTCCCCCACTGTGCTAGCTGCTGCATCAACCCCCGACACCAGCACGCCATTTGCCGGTTTTCTGGTTCTCCCTAAAGCGACACATTACGAACTGCATGACACTCACAGAAATAATGTGTAGTAAGCTGCGTTATCTTGACCATCAACAGGTCCTGGTAAGTCAGGTGGGCAGTCGGGGGCAACAAATTGAGGAGGCTTAGCATGCTTCCATACAAGCCAATGTCCCCAGATGAAAAGCCGGGACCGTCGTACTGCTTGATGGATGCTGAAATGGCTGAGGCTTTTATTTATTTATTATTTATTTATTTATTTATTTATTTATTTATTTATTTATTTATTTATTTATTCATACTGCAGGCCAACATACTGGCCCATGCAGGAGGGGCAATACAGTTGACAAGAAATGATTAAAGAAATAGACAAAAGTAGGAAAATTTAAACAGTGCATAAAAAGGATGCAGCCCATGGCCACGTTATAAAATCAAAATGTAATATGTAACTACAAGAAAAAGAACCGCACATTTGAATTTATATGTGGATGAAAAAAAAAAGCTGTGCCAAACAACAATCGGGCACTAGACATAACTAAATACACGAAATTTCACATAAATAAACGAGAAAATAGGTACAAATACTGCTTATGGTTGTAATAATTTATGTGACAAATAGTTTTCTAACTCATTTGTGAAGTTCGCTGATTGTAGTACATCAACAGGGAGGGAATTCCATTCGTTTATAGTACGCGGATAAAAACTATTCATGTGAGATTTTGTTTTAGCAAATATTGGCGTAAGGGAAAAGTTGTGTCTAAGTCTTGTTGTTCGAGCATTAAGAGGCGTTACATAAGGAGGCAATTGAAGCCCGATTTTTCCATTTATGATGTTATGTAAAAACTGGAGACGACTAACTTTACGCCTGTGTTCTAGTGAACTGATTTTATTTCTAAGCATTAGTAGGCACGGGGAATCCTCTCTTTTATATTGTCCAAAGATAAATCTAACGGCCTTCCTTTGTACACGTTCCAAACTCATGATGTCCTTCTTGCTATGAGGATCCCATACAACTGCCACGTATTCAAGTTTCGATCGCACGAATGTGTTATATGCTAAAATTTTGGTGTTTACCGGTGCCTTTTTAAGTTTTCTTTTCAAGAACCATAATTTGCGCAAAGCTGCTGAACATGTAAGGGAAATATGGTCTGACCAGGAGAATCTGTTAGTGAATGTGACGCCTAAGTATTTGTATTTTTCAACATCAGTTATTTTTGTATCATTTAGAACATAAGAAAATATACTAGGTTCCTTTTTCCGTGTTACTCGCAGCAAGACTGTTTTATGTACATTTATTTCCATGCCCCAAAGTTTACACCAATCGGAAATTGCAATAACTGACTTCTGCAAGCATGCGTGATCGTTCCGTGAAGCTATTTTTTAAATATGACACAGTCATCTGCAAATAAATTAACATGCACATCATCGGGGATTTCGTCTATTATATCATTAATATAGACCAAAAATAAAAGGGGTCCTAATACGCTGCCTTGCGGTACGCCCGAAGTTACCTGACGGACACTTGAGGAACATTTATTAATTTCTACGAACTGCTGCCTATGTCGGAGATAGGCCTGGATCCATGATATAATATTTGAAGGAAGACCAATGCACTCAAGCTTGTGGATTAATTTTCCATGGGGTACCTTATCGAACGCTTTACTAAAATCAAAAAAGAGCATGTCAACTTGTCCGGACGAGTCAAGTACTTCAGAGATTTTGTGAACAACTGACACAAGCTGAGTTGAAGTCGATAATCCCTTTCTGAACCCATGCTGAAGTGGAGATAGGATACTGTGATCTGTCAAATACTGACGAATAAAGCCTGCGACAATGTGCTCTAACAATTTGCTGCATGTGCTTGTAATAGAAACAGGACGATAATTTGACACTGTAAAGCGATCACCCTTTTTATGAATTGGGACAACTCTTGCCTTACGCCAGTCTGATGGTATCTCTGCTAAATGTAAGGATAATTTGAAAAAATCTGTTAATACACATATCTGTTCTGCATACCTTCGTAAAAATGGATTCGGAAGCTTATCAGGGCCTGCAGATTTCCTAACGTTGATATTAAGGAGCATCTCCAAAACACCTTCTCGGGAAACCATAATGTCGCGTAAGAAAGACCTATTTGTATTGCATCGTTCGAATTCATCTAGGTCAGAGAATACACTTCCGAAGTAATCATTAAAGTGCTCAGCAATTATGTGGGCGTCTTCAGTCATTTTACCATTAATCTTTATTTTATGTGATGCCTCTTTTGATGGACTTAAATAGCGCCAAAACTTCTGTGGAGCATTTGAAATAAAATCAGCAAGGCAAGGCTATGACTGAAGAATCTTTCTCGTGCAGCTTTAACTTTTGCCAGTAATTCACTTTTTAATTCCTTGACATGCGCACTCTTTATTTTTTTATGTTTTCGTTTCATTCTTTTCAACTTCCGCCTAGTTTGGATAATATCTCTGTTGATCCAAGGGTTACATGGAGGTTTCTTGACCGCCTTCAATGGAATAAATCTTTCAATACAATAAGTAACAGTGTCTCTGAATCTTTGCCATGAAAGCTCGACATCATCTTGGACAATATTAAGGTGCAGGTCCAAGTAATCAATTATTGATTCATCTGCTTTAGCATAATCTCTAACCTGAATTTCTTCTCTGGGTAGTCTGACATTATTCACAGCCATCGATGACGAAAAAGAAATCAATTTATGGTCGGAAATGCCTGTTTCAATTTCAACGGTTCCTTCACCGAAAACTTCGCTGAGGAATAAGAGGTCAAGAATATTCCCTCCCCGAGTACACACATTAACAACCTGCTGGAGACTGAAAGTTAGCATGATATCAATGAGTAAATCAGAGGAAAGACTGTGTCCATAACTCCAATTTTGCCATTCTATTTGTGGGAGATTAAAATCACCAGTAATTATTAAGCTTTTTCCTCTATATTTCAAAAGATGGTCATATAATTTCTGCATAAATTGATCATCAGCATTTGGTGTCCGATACACAGAACATAATATGAATGGCACACCCCAAACAGAGACACTCAAAAACAAACTTTCATGGTTGTCAATCTGCTCTAGTTCCCTTAGAACAACACTATTCTTTGCAATAACTGCGACGCCACCGCCTCGTGAGCCCCTATCTTTTCTAAACAGCTGGTGGTTTGGCGAAACGATTTCATCATCATGCACCCCATCGTGCAACCAAGTTTCAGATATAACACACACATGAGGATCGTAAACCACTAAAATATCCTGCAGTTTCTCTATTTTGTTGACAATACTTTGGGCATTTAGTGAAAGCAGCCGGAACTGCTGCGACTGTGGTTGCTAGTCGGTGGGTTTTGAGCGCATTTCTGCCCTGTCTTTTTTCTTTGGAATTAGTTTCCGAGTGTTTAGTACGTCATCCCAAAAGAACAAGTCGTCGTCAACTCGAATCTTATCATGAATAAGGCGAACTTTTCTGCCGCTGTCTTTTTCTTCTTGCGCACTGCTCCATAGAAGACGGCGCTTGCGCAGCGTGTCTGCACAATAATCATTTTGCAACGATATGCCTGTTCCCTTCAATTTGCGTGCGTTTTTCAAGAGAGCTTGTTTTTCAGAATAATCCTGTAAGAACGCAATGAACGGCTTGTTAAATAGCTGCATGCAACTGTGCATGTGCCTAGCGTAGTAGACAGAGAAAGAAGCAGCATGCGGGGCGAAGTGCAACGAGCAGCATGGCACAAGTCATTGACTTGGAGCTGCACAGGCTGTTTGTGACTTTTTTTTTCTTTTTTTAAGATTGTTGTTCTATTATGCGAATTGTGACTTTTTTTTTCTTTTTTCAAGATTGTTTTTCTATTATGCGAATTGTGATTTCTTTTTTAAGATTGGTTTTTCTATTATGTGAATTGAACTGTCTGATTCCTTGTAGGAGTAGCACAATAACCTAAAACAAGCACATTTCGGACATAATAAAAAAAAATTGCCAGGCGTCTCTTTAAAATGCTTTAGGGATACAGCCTTTCTAGGTTTGAGCAAACACAAGGTTCGTACAGCACCTTGAAAGTCTTGAAAACCCTTGAATTTGGAAAAAGATTCAAGGGCCTCAGTCACCAACGGCAGGCTTGTTTAATTACTATTGTAATTGTGGAGCTAGATGAAGCCAGATCAAGCGACCAAGCCGTACCACTATTTTTGTTGTTTTACTGGTTCGTGCGCACTGTAGATATCACGGCTCCATTTTCGAGCCCTAGGTTCTAAGAATGCCTGGCAGAAAGTGAGTTTCAGCCATGGTGGCTTTAATGCAGCGAGTATCTTTGGCTGAAGCCAGACAGTGCTAACAATAATGCTATAAGGCAGTTGTTATTATTACAATGGGGAAGTCAAGCTGGAAGAGCTACCTGAAGAGCTTGAAGCTTCCGTACAATTCAGCAGCTGTTTAGCTGCAAGAAATTGCAGCTTAGAAAGAGATATCTTGTTTTTCCAGTGTTTGTGTACAAATAAGGCTTCTTTCCCCCGTTCTTGAATTTTGGCCGTTGGCATCCTCGGAATCCTTGAATTGACCTTGAATTCTGAGTGTGATGTTCTGTACGAACCATTCAAACAACAGTATTCGTTCATTTATTCATTTCACATGTTATGGCTCACATTTGCAGTAGATAGAAGCTTGTTGATTTGATGCCAAAGTGTCATAATCATTGATATTTAAATGGTAAATAAGCATATGTTCGTGCAAAACAAATGTCCACAAAAGGAATACACTGTTGCGAAGTCGACGGTCCGAGCGGCCACGGTTTCATGTATGGTGCCGTGCCAGGTGCCAAGAGGAGGAGATATCCAGGGAGATTAGAAAACTGGTTTTATATACAAAATGTACATTATATTACAAGAAGGGCTCCATGATATTGGAGCCGTGATGTCGTAGCGTTTACATCTCCGAGCGTTCTACATGGTCGAGCTTGCTCTACATCGTCAAGCGTGCTCTACATGGTCAAGCGTCAAGCCTCGCTGTTTTATTCCTTTCGTTTCCCTCTTTCACTCGACGAGGGAATACACTGTAGTTCGTTTAGCCAATCACCATCTTGGATCAGGTGGCCATATCCCGCACGTGATGTGTCATCGTTTCCCGTCGGGCTCCGCCTCCAATCTTGCTAGGTCGCCCCTGAACACAGGCAGCGGTTGACACCTTGGGAACCGAACGTTGATGTCGTTCCCCCGGGATTGCCAGACACTGGCCCCTTTCAAGATTCGCCTCTCCATAGCAGTCAGTTCGCGGAACCAGCGAGGGCGGTGGCTGTCTCGAAAGGGCGCAGTTTGGCGCGTCTGAGTCGGCGCCGGCCTCCTTTGTCCCGAAGGACCGCCAGACACAACAGCACCCCCGCCGCCAGATGATGCATCGGGAGGTCGAGTTGTTCCATGCAGCTCGGCCGGTTTGATGCCTGCTTCACTTAAAGCCATGGGGCCGCTGCTTCCAGGAATGATGATCTTCCTGCCAAAGGCCTCTTCATAGGTGGGCTCTGACTGGACTGCAGAAATGCCAGGTGACAAGCTCCAAGGAACGACCTTTGTCAGCCACACACAATGCTGCAAGCGCCACTGCAAGCCACTCTCATCGCCAGACTCTACCAATTCCAAAAATATGGCAGCCCCCTATCTAAAGAAAACCCTGAAGCACAAGGTGCTCGTTGATCCGGACAAGTACCAAGAAACTTGCGATGATGTGTCTTCGCAAACAGACACCAACTGGGTTTATGTAATGAAGCTAAGTAATTATGAATTAGAGCTTCCACAGATCAGGAAGGCGAAGGGAGAGCTGGCCTTCAGTAATTCATAGTCCGTAACACTTAGCACAAGAGAGTTACATAATCATTACATAATGCCAATATACTAAATAAACAAATGGGCAAACCATCTACGACTTATTACGAACTCGTGCAAAAGCGGAGCTCATTAACTTGCGCGTGACATGCCAAACTATATGCAACTAACATTTTGCATTTCACTTCTATAGCTGTCGTCGCGTAAACACTCCCATTTATATTGTGGGTCTAACCTGCGCCGAATAGGCTAACAACATAACCAAAAGCTGTGGCATTCTTTACGCCAGTCAAACTTTCCAGATTCAACTAATCTGCCACAAAATGAATACAAAAGAATCAAAATTGCAACTCGTCTTCCCTGTTTCCTTATTCTCGGGCCCCAAACGCACCCTTTACTTTCAAACGCACTCGAGGGGGTCGCGCATTCTGGGGATTTCGCAAGGTGCCGTCGCGAAGAAGGCAAAACCCACTAATTTGCCTGACCCAACTTGTAGCTGCGACTTTCGAACAGCCGCTTCCAAGTACTGGGAGGGGGAGGCATTCGCAGAATCGTGCGAGTACTGTCCCCTTCTTTCCAATGCAGTCGCCTCTCCTTGCTCCCGCGGGTGATCGGCTACTGTGGCGGCATACCTGATGCTTCCTTTTGTCCCTCTGCCTACTATGCGTTGTACGAGATGCGGTTAGGCGACGTTCGTCACGCCGGTCCCTGACATCAGCAAACGCCTAAGCTTGGGGTTTACCCTCCTTCGCTTTTTCACAGTCTCTGGCTCGATCTTGACCTTTGCGCATTTGCCCCATCACCATGGCGCTTCGCATGTTTGATTCCAGACGCCTCGACCTCGACCGCCTTTCTCGTCTTGCGCCTACGCCTTTTCTTCCGTATCTTCTCTAACCTATTCGAATAGAAATAGGCGACTTCTTCTGGCAGGCTAGCTGAAATTGCCGCTTCCGTACACACTTGGCCTAAAGGGCCCTCTGTTTCTGAAGCGGGAAAACCACTGCTCTCTTCGGCCTTCCCCTCGCGTCCGGCTACTGACACGTTTAACTCGTCACTGCTAGCAGCTATCTCGGGAATCGTTCCATGGTCCTCTGACCCCTGCTCAATAGGGAGCACGCCTATCAGTCTCCGAGTCTCTTCACGTGCTTCTGCCCTTGGTATTCCCCTACTGGAGAAGGATTCTCCCCATTCCTCCAGCATTTGCTCCGATTTGTTCGAGAAGCAATGGGTGACCTTGTCTGGCAGGCCGGCCGAAATTGCCGCCGCCGTAAACACTTGGCCTAAGGGGCCTTCCGGTACTGAAGCGGGAAAACCGCTGTTACCTTCGTTTTGTGTGTGTGTCACTTGAATCACACCTTTTTCGAAACTTTCTAAACTAGACATTTCATTGCTAGCTGTACCTTCGACAGGGTCGGCTTTTTCTCTCTCATTTGGGCCTTCGAAGTCGGCCTGCCATGCTACACCAAAGCGCCTGAACAAAGCCCTCTTAGCACTGCCGTAGTCTCGCGCTTTTTCCTCGGACAAGCAATGCATGAAACACGCACCGACACTAAACGGGAGCAGTGCTCCTAATTGCTCGGCCCACGAGTCCCAGCTGACACCCTCTTTCTCACACACTCGTTCAAAACCGGCGAGGAAATCAACTATACACTCGTCCATTCTGAAAGTGTGGAGCTGGCGTCGCGCTGTCCGCCATCTGAGCATCTGACATTCCCGTTCAAGCTCTTTCATCCTAAGAGCGTGTTGTTGCGCTATCTCTTGCTCGCGCTTCTCGCGAATTTCTGCATCCCGCCTGCTTCTATCTGCCTCTTCATGCTCGCGCCTCTCGCGCTTCTCTACAGCCTCAAGCTCGCGCCTCTTGCACTCCTCTGCTTTTTGCTTTCTTTCCTCAATTGTCTCCCAAGCCTCGTCAGCTTCCTCGACCGTCACCTCTTCTACATTCATGACGTCGAGAACCGCTTCTTTTGTTTTTGCGGAGTCGGCCGAAATGCCTAACTCCTCGCAAATTAGAAGCAGGTCCTGCACTCTGAATTTCTCCATAGCGATCTCGTTTGCCTTCAAAATTCACCCTTCCTAAATTTCACTATTTAAAGAAGGTGAATTTCCCAAAATGGTGCCCGCCAGAAAACACAAAGTTACTCTACTAGCAACTACGTACTTGTACTAGAGAGAGTTCTGGCGACATGAAGAGCAAACTCAGGCACTAAGCCCGACCTTATCGCTACCATCAGAAGATCACAGAATTTCTTCGTGCTCCTTTCCTTACGAAACAATTATTATGGCCTCACCGGCCTTCTCCCAACTCACTTCCTTATTCTGTAAAAGCTCCAATTGTTGACTTTTGCCTCCCGCAGGGCCAACCAAAATGCCCATCGGCTCACAACTTTAGAGGAGTTCCTGGATTTAAACTTATCCGTATTTACAGTGCACCCTGTGTTTCTTCCCCTTAGTAACTTAGCCCACGAGACACTATATTCTTGGTCTGTGAGACAAAATCACTAACTACACCAAACAACCATTACCGACTTAGTCACCTGCGCTAATGAGTCTGGCGAAAAGAGAAGCAAACACGTAGCACTCACCACACCGATGTAGCCAACGCCGGCCGATCCCACCGCTGCCACCACTGTTGCGAAGTCGACGGTCCGAGCGGCCACGAAGGTTTCATGTATGGTGCCGTGCCAGGTACCAAGAGGAGGAGATATCCAGGGAGATTAGAAAACTGGTTTTATATACAAAATGTACATTATATTACAAGAAGGGCTCCATGATATTGGAGCCGTGATGTCGTAGCGTTTACATCTCCGAGCGTTCTACATGGTCAAGCGTGCTCTACATCGTCAAACGTGCTCTACATGGTCAAGCGTCAAGCCTCGCTGTTTTATTCCTTTCGTTTCCCTCTTTCACTCGACGAGGGAATACACTGTAGTTCGTTTAGTCAATCACCATCTTGGATCAGGTGGCCATATCCCGCACGTGATGTGTCATCGTTTCCCGTCGGGCTCCGCCTCCAATCTTGCTAGGTCGCCCCCGAACACAGGCAGCGGTTGACACCTTGGGAACCGAACGTTGATGTCGTTCCCCCGGGATTGCCAGACACTGGCCCCTTTCAAGATTCGCCTCTCCATAGCGGTCAGTTCGCAGAACCAGGGAGGGCGGTGGCTGTCTCGAAAGGGCGCAGTTTGACGCTACTGAGTCGGCGCCGGCCTCCTTTGTCCCGAAGGACCACCAGACACAACAATACACAACAGGACAGGCGCTGCCCTCTCTATGTGTGTATTTCGTTTGTGGTCATCTGTGTTGAACAAGAATCTTACTGTCATACACCAACCAGCCCAACATGTTCTTCATTGGTGTTTACTTTATGTGAAAGTTTAAATTGCTGTGTGGTATCTGGAGTTTTTCACTTAATATTGCTTCAGCTGGCCTTTTGGCTCTTGTAGACCAGCTAGAAAGCAAGGATTGAAAAAAATATATATAAGAAAAGGCTTGAAAAAGAAAATTTGGGAACCTTATGAAAGTAAAGTCTTCTGGGTGTAATTAATGTGCCATTTTTGTTGTGACTTTCACCTTGGGCTTAGCGAGTGTGCAGGTAGTGATAGTGGACATGTTTCATTTAACGTGGAGTCGCTAATTGGACTCATTACTGTTTTATGGGACGATTGAGATTTCAGTGCCACATACATATTCCTTTTTCACAACTGTTCACAGTTGTGTCGCTTCTCACTGCTCTTTATTTTTCCATCTCCCAGGCTGCCATCAAGACAAAGCTGATGGAGCTTGGGGCCTATGTCGGTAAGTCAGCCGGAGCTGCTTAGTTTATCAAGTGCAGCTTAGCTTATCAAGTCGGCAATATAGGAGACCGAGCTAGCACAATACTCAGCAGAAACATGTGCCACATTGCTTGAAGGCAGAAAAAAAAAGAAAAAAAGGAATTGTGCAGTTGGACACTTTTCTACTCATAGGGGCCTGAAACCTCTTGCAGGATGGACCTTTATTTTGAGACAGGCCACATTTTAGTAGTCATAATAGCTGGAAAATATTTTCTTGCAGACGGAGTGGTACTGCATTTACTTGCATAATGATTGCCCTCCTCCCCCCACCTTGGCCATCAAAGATTATATATCTTTTTTCTTTGGGCAATCATTACAACCTCGGAAACGGCGGCAGGAAGTTGTCTGCTTGTCCCGAGGTCAGTGCTAATGTCTACTGAATAGGTTGAGCCATGGTCACCTTATTTATTTTTTTAGTAACCCTAGGTTCAGCTGGTGTCGGCAAATGAAGGGCCTTTCTAGTTTCTGCTTGTGTAATGCCTGCGTTCTTATTGCAAAGATAAGTGCTGCTTGAGAGTAACTTCTTGTTTGAGTTTAAAGTGGCTGGCACGCGAACACTGATTTACAGCCACTTCATTTTTATATTTAGCACCTAGAACATTGTGCTGGAAAATCTTTAACACGTAATTGTTGCACTCCCCAACTTCGCATCAATTTTCTGCAAAAAACAGAGTGTGAGCGTTATGTGAGTAAATACGGTAATAGAGTTTTGCCATTTTCAAATGATTGAGTTAAGCTGGGTTCTTTCTTACAGTTGTGATGGGTTCATGGTGTTTGATTTTCAAGTGCCTGTTTCGTAAAATGAATCCAGCCCAAAAGTGATAACACAACCATGCAAGATGCAGGAATGCCTTTGAGATTAATTGTAGCAAGGGAAGCCGAGAGCAGACGCTTTGAGTAACTGGTAGTCTCACTGGCTGCTTCACCAAAAATAGAAGTGGATTCTCTCTTTCACGGCTCTGCTAGAAGAAATATAAAGCTGGCGCTCTCATCTTTAGACATTTAACTCCCGACCTTACATTGTGCTGGTTAATGCTGTCAGCTGAAGTTTATTTGAACTTACATGAACCAATCATTTGGCAGCCAAGAAGAGACAGCTTCTCATGGCATGCTAGCATTCTTGTAGTTTACCTTTTGATATTTTTTTTTCGTGCTGTTACTATATTAATTTATAATATCAGCATAGTTGGTAGCATGTCCCGTACAATATACCTTGCTAATTTCTTTGGCATTTTCTAGAATGTCTCGCCTTGCCTCACCTCTTTTGCAATAGCTGTTAACTTTTCTTTGTGTATGAAGGATTCTGCGAATCTCTCTTTTGTCTGGTGTGGAACTTGCGCAAACAATGGGTAGATGATATTCTTGATAAACTTCTATGCACCAGCCCAAAATATTTTAGTGTTTCTGAACATGTGTAATCGTTGCATTACAGGTATTGTATTATTACATACTGTATAGCATGCTAATCATCTCGTGCCTATTTTTGAAGGCCGTCCAGTTTACTACACGTGAGCCTGCAAGCTGTGACGTGCGTTATAGCAGTCCTGACATGTTTTCAGACGACGAGCTCCCCGACTACATCATGGTCATGATCGCCAACAAGAAGACGAAGGAGCAGATGACGCAGGACCTGTCACTATTCCTTGGTGACAGCACTCTCAACTTCACGACGTGGTATGTTGTTCTAAGCAGTCTGCTCTGATTGCATGGCCTCAGTCTTTGCCTTGTTTGAGCAGTGTACTTTGGCAGTTGGTTTGAAAGCTTGAATAAACCCTTAATCCATATTGTATATTCTTGAGTATAAGCATATCGAATGGTTTCTTTCTCAGCATGGCATTGTCAGTGCTTGAACAGAGTGTACCAGCAGGCTTCGTGCCCGAAGACCCTCGCAATCCCCGCCATCATCAAAAGTGGACGCTTTTCTCCTCTTTGCCGTCATCTACTGACGCTAGTCCATACTCCGTTGCATGCATAGCTGGCAATGCTACAAAGGCCTGAGCTCGCTGTTAGCATTGATGACCAAAAGATAATGCACCACACTTGACAGAAAGGTATTTGTCATGTAATTTGATGAACATTAGGTCTCGTGCTGTTTCTGTTACGTCACAAAATATAACGTATGTATTACACAGAAGGCATTGCAGATCTGAACCTATTTACCACCAAGCGGAGTCGCACGTTAATGCAACCTAAAGTCCCTATATAAGAAAAGTACCGCCCTCTACTCTTTCCTCCGCCGCCTCCTCTCCTAAAGCGCTTGCTTTTTTCTTTACTTTTTGCTTGCGAAAGCCAAGTCGACGGTGGCGCACCTAGAAAGTCCACGTTGAAGCTTTCAGGCCGGGCGCGCGCCGCCGCCGGCGACTGCGGCTGCGCAGAGGACTTTCAACATGGCTCTAAGGCCGAAAAAAAGAAAATATAAAGAAGTGAAAAGCACTCGCTATCATCGTCCAATCGGAGATACAGGAGAGAGAGAAGCGGTGTTTATCAAAGGATGGCAGTACTTTTCTTATATAAGGACTTTAGTGCAACCAGCAGCCGCAGTGCTCCGCTTTCACTTTCGACCACAACGTAGTACAGTCGAACCTCGATATAACGACCATGGTTGTAACGATTTATTGGTTATGTTGAACGCCTGCTGAAATTATTGTAAGAAAACGTGCATATTGCATGCATTGATGGTGAACCTGGTCGAACCTACGATGGATATACCGAATTGCTCAGCGCCGGAGTACAAGCGCTTCAGGAGCATGTGTTAGGCTTTTTCGCAGCATAGTGGCATTTTGCGGTGAAGTGCAGAGCTCTTGCAACTGGCTGTTGCCAGGGTTGTTACATATGATGTGCCTACAGCACCCCCAGAGCATAGTGGCGTGAACAGTAGACTGCGTAGCCTACTTGTCACCATTTCTCGTTTCCGCTGGTTGCCTATCTGCACATTTGTGTTTATCGGTCGGCAGGGTCTCAGTGTTGTGTGCTGTGATCACAGCACTGAATGTGAAAAAACAGACTAAACTGGACATACACAACAAAGCTCTCGGCATGTTGACAGAGGAGAAAAGAAGTCTGCCATTGCTGAAGGCTTTAAAACTGCCTACAGCACATTAAGCCCTCTTCTAAAGTCAAAGGAGGAGATTGCGGAGGAAGGTTAAGGTACCTAAGTATTGTAACGTACGCAATACCTGCCACATTCGCCGCAGATTGTAACGTATTGTAACGTACGTTCAGCCTGCCACATTGAAGACTTGGAAAAAATGTAAACAAGTGGTTCGGCGACGTCTGGGCTCGCAACATTTCATTGACGGGGCCAATGTTGCAGCAAAAATGCAAGAGACATTGTATTTATTCTTGATGAGAAAGATTTCTGTGCCAGTGCGGAGTGGCCGCAGGGCTTCAAGAACCATTGTAGGAACCTAGAACCATTGTAGGAAACACAATCTTAGGAGAAGGCGAGTCTGCTAAGCCGAAGCAATGGATAAGTGACTCAGACAAGAATGGTTTCAGATTCATGCCAAGTACCAACCGAGGGACATTTTCAATACGAACAAAACGGGCCTCTTCTGTCAGATGCAGCCATGGTGAACTCTTGACACCCATGGGCAGAAATGTCACAGTGGCAAGCAGAACAAAACCCAGATCATGGTCCTGCTGCCACAGATATGGATGGCACATCAAAGCTTTGTTCATTCATGATAAGAAAGTGTAAGACGGCAAAATGCACGAAAAAGCTGCTGTACCTTCCAGTCATCTATGCTTCGAATGGAAAATCAGCTATGACACGTCAACTGTTTGTGAAATGATTGAGAGGCTGGGATGGGGAGCTTGGGGATCAGTACCGCATTTGTTACTTCTGTAGCTGAATTTTATCAGCACTCGCCATGACGTTATCTCGAATGCTATCAGTCCATGTTTTGAGAAGAAAAAGCAGGCATATGTTGACGAGTAAATATTTCTTTCTCTCTGTTTTTGACTCTTCAGTACTGGCAGTAGGTACGCTAAAATCCTGCCACAACGAAATTGATAGGGCTCATACAAATTGTTTCATCATTGCATAACGTTGTAGGTGTGAAATTTACTAGTAACCATGAAACATGGGCTATAGTGGTACAGAAAAGAAGTTTTAATTCCGAAAGTCTAGTGATGCGACGCGGCTTTCACATTCTGTCAGGCAAGCTATTGAGATGCCATCGACATGCTGTATTATAGGCATCCACTACAAAAGGTGCCGCTAAAATGAACCATACTCTGTCGCAGCACCTTCACCGTCCAATGGAGCAAAATCACCCTGATGCTGCTCGTAATTTTATCATTGCTAATTTCTTCAGGAACAATGATGTAGGAGTCGGCTTCAATGATCACGGGAGTGCTGGTGCAGCGATTGCAAGGTGATGACTTCTGTGAATTTCTTAATCGCAAACGTCTTGGGAATGCCACTAACAAGGGGCGTGCGAATGCTCGAATATCACCGAATCGAGTAGTAAACGCTCGAATAATTGGATTTGGGAATCTAATATCTACTATTCGATATTTTGAATGTTCAATATGTTTGGCATAGAGACCCACACAGTGCCAAATGTCACGTGCGCTGCGGAGCCCTTCATGCTCGACTGCTGCCTAAGTGCATTTCACTTCATTTTTGGAGCAAGAGGAGTGCCGAGCACACCGCATAAAAAAAGCCCCAGTTGATGAAGTAGCAGACTTTTTCACTGCAAGTTATCCTCGACATTGGGCCATTCTTAGGATCACAACACATCATTGCTCGAACACCGCAATTTCCAGAACGGCAGCGTTTAGGCTCGGGCCGTATCTGTCGGTACGTGGTTTGTTCGGGTTGACAGCACCAATCGAAATATTAACGCGACATCCGGACAGTGGGAACAGCAAAAAAGAAGCGCTTTGTGAAGTGCTAAAGCATGTGCGGAGATCGGGCCGCCAATAGGTACGTAGACCATGTTGGATACGCGGCGACAAACTCCACGTTGCTTGAACAGGCATCAAACATCCGTAATCTTGGGACCGATCACTGATGAGCCACCCATAGAAACATATTAGTGGCAACCCTTCCGCGACAGCTTGCAGCCCCCAATAGTGTCGCGCAAACGTGACTCTCCAGATTTGGAATGTTTGACAGGGGGCAAATCACACCGAACCTGATAATGAAATGACACGGATGGCCCCTGCTCTTTGCCGTAGGCACCAGCTACATGCAGTGTGGTGATCGAGTCGTGTGATGCGCTGCCCTTTCATCTGTCGTGCAGATTGACTTTAGGATAACTCAACTGCAGTAAAGTTGGTTTAGCACTTCTGTAAAAAATAAAAAGAAAAACTCTGTGCAATAAATAAAAAATTGCCTGTGATACACAAGTCCACTATTAAACTGAGAACCTCATTGGTATTTAGTACAACAGAATGTCTTTAATTCATTAGTTTCAGAGGGAAAAAGAGCACCCAATTTCCGTTCAACATAAATTCTATTGATAAAAAAAATATTTTCCTGACCTTCATATACCGTATTTTCCGGTCTATAACTCGCACCTTTGTATAAGATGCACCCCCCTCAAAACGGCAGTTTTGCCGGAAAAAAAATTTATATAAGTCGAACGGGTGTATAAGACGCACCTGTTCGTTCGGTAAATTATTTAAAAAAATTACAGTGACGTTTCACTCAGTGAACGTGTGTCGCGCACAAGCATATGGGTGCCATATATTCCCACTCCAAGCGCATTTCTGCCGTCGTGGTTGCCGCGATGTTCCGTATAAAGTCCAAGGGCGATAACATCGTCCCCACGCACCGTATGCTGTATGCGCTAGTGAAAGCATCCGACGGTGAGCCGCATCACGCACAAGGAAGGAAAGTGGGGAGGCAGCGCGGGAGGGAGGGGGGGCTTGTACGCTGGTAGCAACTGTGTAGTTTGTGCAGCGGCGCGGGCCGTATCTTGACAGTGATCTGCAGTTGCAACGAATTGGGGGTCGGCCGACTCGCGGTCGGCCTGCCGCCGCTTGCGTTGCTGCTCCGTCCTTCTCGCACGGCGCCCGGGAACTCACACGCACGCACAGAACCCGCAAGAATAAATCAACCAGCGCGCTACGCGTGGCCATAACATCGAATCTGATTTTGATGGCAGTTTTTCGGGAAATAAAACGTACATAAGTCTCACCGTTCTATAAGACGCACCGACGAAAAATTCAGAAAAAAAATTCGTTTTATACACCGGAAAGTACGGTACTAGAACTGAGCTGTAATCAGTGCTGGCATACCAATTTGGTGTTCCCTTTAATAAGAGTAGACTGTACTGTATATCTTGATTTCTATGTACCGAAGTTAATGATAGCTTGCTACATTCTTATTTATGCAATTCTATAGGAGACTCCTGAGCATGTGCAGCGCCGTATTTTCTTGCTTAAAATTTATAAACATCAAGTTTTGTTTAAAATATTTCTGATATCCAATATTCTATTTGATATTGAGCTTTTATTTTTTTTCTTGTTTCGATTCGATATTTAATTCGAAATCTACTATTTGGTATTCCCATACCCTTACCAGAAACACACGACACCTGTTGTAGCCAACTTAGCATGTAAAATAATGCATCTTTTCAATGAGCTTTTGTGATGAAAGCCATTTTGTGATTAGAATGGCTGTGATAGATGTTGCATTGGTCTTGCCAACGGGGCTCCCTTGGGAACACTAGATAATCCACATTTCTGTTTTATTCAGTCGTAAAGATTCACTTAGTATCAATATTTGCAGGAGTAGGTCTGGAAGTGTCCAGACATGCTCCACAAGAATTTATTTAACCCTTGAGGGTCAATTCTTTCGCCAAATGCTACCTACACCTCAGGGCTGTATTTTATTACTGCAGATTTAAGATCTTTGGACTGACATATCTCAAAAATATTTACCGCAACTTTTTTAAAGCGACCATAGTGTGGCGAAAAAAATTTTTCCGTAGGTAAACAGGCATTGTTTATTCAAGAACAGAGATGATAATAAGAATAAAAAAGTAAATATACCAAAATAGATGTATTCCGATTTGGCACTTGTGCAGCAGTTCTACATTGGAAGCATTGACTCACTTGCAGAAGAACAACCAGCGCGCATGCCCATAGTGTAAGCAAACCATGTATGTGAGTGCATGCAAGATAATGGTTGTCTGCCCGTCAGAACAACCAAATGAGTCAGAAACATGCAGCAATCATACGTCAGTTTTTGCGAGTCTCGAGAAACGAAGCGCAGGCTTGGCAACATCGTTCGTATGCAGCGGTGGCGTTAGTATCAAGGAGGTTTTAAAAAAAAACCTCTGGTGTGGCAATGCTGCTTCGAAAGTGAAGCCAGACCGCAGCCATCTTACTCGGGGCACGAAGAGACATCAGGGAATAGTGGAATAAAAGAAGCACCTTCTTTTTGCCTCCTTCATGTTTCAGATGGCTGATTTCTCTGTAAAGATGCTGTTGAATACACATCTTGTGGGGATGCGAGACTGTCACGCGTCCTCTGATGTTGTTTTCCCCTGCATGGCTCCCGTCTCCTGTAATCCGGCTTCGCCGCATGGCTTTACGGCGGTCGGTGTGGTTGCGGAGTATTACGGGAGATGGCACTAGTGTTGCGCTGCTAACGCCACCTAACGGCGAGGATATTTGGGCGCAAAAGGAAGAAGGCATCTTGGACGGGGAATCAGTGAGCGATGCGGACGTTCCGCGCGTGCACCGATCCACGCTTCACGAGACCGTCTTGCGAGGCTAGGAGCAGGACACCGGTATGGACAAACACAAATCGTTTGAACGCGCCTCCGTTCGCGTGACCGTACGCGTTGGTGTCTAGCATGCAGGCGAACACATTCGCTCGCTATACGGTTGCGGTGAGTCGGACTTCCTTGATTTGTCGCGCGCCCATGTGAATGTTCCATGCGTAGCAATTCGGCTAGCGTGCAATTGTGTATGCAAGGAGCAATAAGTGCCTTTTTATTCGTTTGCACTACTGTGTTGTCGTTCCTTTGTCCCAAGAGCACGTGTGAGACCCCACAATCATTGTTTCACTGGTTTTAGAAAGAAACCTGAATGCCGTGGCACATGTTTTTAGAGTTCTTGATATCAACACTCAGCCAAGTGTAATATTTTAGCTAGAAAGAATGTCCTTTTATTTTACAATTAACCTAGTGTTTACATTCGTACAACAAAAGCACTTAAGGTGTGCGCGGACTGCAGTCTGCGCGGCATTCTTTCAGAGGTGAAGTCAGGGCAAGCGCTGGCTGGCTTTACCCCTGCTGGTAAACAATAGCGGGCGCCGCCACCCCATAATTTTTTTTTAAGCTTCCTTGGTATGTATATACCAGTGCCTGCCTGTGAGCGACAGACGGGCGAGCACCTAGCGGTGACCCTTTCAGAGATTATAAACCAGATAGACATCAGTTTTTATAAGCGCAACGAAGAGAAGTAGCCCGCGAGATCAAACCAACTAACTGCCGCACACGCACGTATGTGTGAGCGGTCACTGAAATGCCTGCATAATAAAGCCATGGAATGAAAACCAAGAGACTACGGAGCGGAAAAAAAAAAAGATTGTGTCCACTGAAGGTGGAAGTACTTGTTGGGTAACAAAAGGTGTAAAAATTGGCTTGTTTTTCAGACGTACAGATGGCATCATAAATATACGGCATCGACCATTTGGGACTTGTTTGCGGAGCCGTATATTTACATATTTGACCCTCAAGGGGCTAAAGCAATAATGCACCTGTCACAGACTTTGTTGCTGCAGTAATTTTGATGCATCGAGTACTGTGGGACTCTGACTGGGAATAACAAAAACTTTGTTGTGCTGTAAATTTTGTTGACTTGGTATTTGTTACGTGCCTCTACTTAAATACTGGTTGTGCTTGGACGTGACAAAGTATGGTATCTATCTGGACCTCGAAAATTATCAGAAAAACAGTTATTTGCATGAGCATGCTTAGACATGAATAGTGTTCTGACGGTGGCTTTTTTCCAAACCCTCTTGCAGGTTGCAAGGAGTGCTGGACCACCTCCAGGCCATTGCCACAGGTGAGATGATGCCAGTCGTAGTGTCCCATTGTGCACGGGAAGCAGGTGGCGTTAGATGACCGGGCCACCTTGCCCATATGAGCAATGCCCATCTGTGGTTAAACTGGCCACTTTCGACAGACCAGCACACATTTAGAAATGGCGAAGGCAGAAGAATGAGCAAGGATGGAGCTGTTCTCTCACAGAGGTTTATTTTTGACATTCAGTACTGGGTTTGCGAGGTATTTGAGGACACAACTTTGAATTGACATAGACATTAACATTCTCATTCTATCTGTCTAGACCAGTTGTTCTCAAATGGGGGCCCGCGAAACCTACGCCCACAAAATAGGGGTGTTCGAATATTCCAAAAGTTCTCATATTATCAAATATTATATTTTTAATATTCGAATTTGATTCGAAAAATAGATATTCAAAAATGGGTCGAATATATAGTAGGATACGAATATTCGAATCAAATCGAATATACTGGTGGCAGTGTGGGAGCAAACACGGTTCTTAGCATTTGTTTCTAATTAAGAATATTGGGGCGATATTGTGTTGAATTTTGTAAACATTTCGCCTGTATAGCACACTTAGCCACCAAGCGTTGAATCCTTGCGGGAAAGCCAGCCTTTCAGTAGCAAGGGGCACGGGTTTGTGGATGCGAGGGTGATTTTCGGTAGTTTTCGGGTGGGCTAGAACATATTTTTTTCCTGCCACGAATATACTTGATGTTAAAGTGTATAGAATCAAGTTGTAGAGGAATAAATTATCTTTTCAATGGTATTATTTCAAAGAACATATTTATTAAAATATACTGTGGAAATAATTATCAGAACAAAAAATTGTAACACAAACGAAAAAGACAAAAACTTTGTCAATGCTGCTTCTCACACGATAAACATAAAAAATATTCAAACAACACATTTTGAGCACCAGGCTTAAATGCAATAATCCTGCAAATACAGTCGAATGTCGGTAATTCGAACTGCCGGTTTATTCGAACTGATGCTGTGGTCCCGTCAAAGTTATGTGTATTTCAATAAGTGAAAACGCGAAACGCAATTCAAACGCAAAAGCATTTGCGACGGTTAATTCGAACAACCGCGGACTGACAATGCTCTCAGCAGCACGCCAAATAACGCGGCAGCACCTCCGACCGGCATTGCTTCTACACCGCCATAAAGCAAAAGCTTAGGAGAGACCCCTTAATACAGCGGCAGAGGCCCAGTCAGGCCAACGAAACTACCCACGCCGGTAAACGCTCGTTTCCCGATAACGGCAGAAAACAAAACTTCAGGGAGCGGGCTAATCTGCGCCGGCCGGCTGTACCGGCGGCGGTCGCGCACGGAGACAGTCAAAGGGGAGGAAGCTGTGAGGGAGCTGAGAGAGAGGGCGAGGGGAGCCACCGAAGCCACTGCCATCAAAGCGGCGGAGTTGCCAAGGCCAAATCCGCTTCCCTGCCGCCCTCCTCCCTCACCTTCGACGGTCGCCGTGCGCGCGCGCCCGTAGCTTCCGGCGTCGTCCGCTCCCTGAAGTTTTGTTTGCTGCCGTTATCGGGAACCGAGCGTTGGCCGGCGTGGGCGGTTGCGCGCCGTGATATTTCATGACTCGCTCGCACCATTCGTGCATCATGCTATGGTGCTCGAATACTTCAAAAATACGTCCTTTCTTTAATTCGAACTTCTTTTAATTCGAACAAATTTACGGGCCCCTTCGAGTTCGAATTATTGAGATTCGACTGTATAAGCTTTGTATGTACAAAATTGCTTTAGATACATAGGAAAATATCAGCCCCAGTGAACCGCCGTGCGGCAACTGCGGAGCACGGTGCCAAGGTCCACTCCAGGCCGTCTCCGTGCACAAAACTCCACTCCCTGCGCGGCCGCCGGCCATTAATTTCCGTCATTCAGTCCCACCCGAACGAAGTTAACACCCTGCCAATAAGAACTGTGACCTTTAGAACACGCCGGATATACCAATGCCCGGCCGTGATGAAACTGACCGAGAAGAAAGCAAAAATCACCGGCGGATGCCTGTTGACGTTCCAGGACACTTGCGCCGTCCGTACTAAAGTCTGAGGAATCAAAGCCGTCTTCCAATTCTGTGCTGCTAGCATAATTCAGAAATTCAAGCCTAGATGCATCGGAATCCGTCGAAATTCACCGTTTCCGTGGAGCAGCGGCGCATTACGTCGACGCCATCTTTGAAATTGCAAGTGCTTGTCTCGCCGACTACGAAGGCGCGTTTTAAGATCCCCGCACGGTGGAAAAGAGAAACACAAAAGTGAAACTAATAAAATAGTTTTCCTTTAACCCATTCGGTGGCGCTAGCTGTTCAGAAGTGCTCGGAGAGCAGTAAAATTCTAATTTCTACAATCGATGACATACTATCAATGGGAATAGGCACGGTCACGAAAGTGTTAAAGCTGGGCAATGCCAGCGTCTATGATTCACATTTAAGTGCAGTGTTGGCCTGACAGCTATTCAACAGAGCCTCAAAAGTGTCGGATGTTTTAAGAGCTGTGACAAAACAAGATTTTGCGACTTTCCTGCCATTGACTACCTTCTGAATGCTGGTCCACCCTGCTAAGAAACACTCGTCTAGCACCCGGGAGTGGTGGATGCATAAATATGTGAAAACTTCCACGTTTGGCAAAAGCAAGCACAGTACTCGTGAGTATTGAGTAGCCGGCTGTGAGCTGCATGTAGACCCAAAAGGAGCTGCATGTGGCCCGTACGCCACAGTTTGGGCATTTTACTCTAGCGGTCATACTGACCTACAGTACGCTGCACAATTTGTCAGATTGGTTGGAGCAAGTTCCAGGGTAGTTGGCATCTGCCTAGTGGTGTTAGTGTCTTCCTCTGTGGTATCATCCCTATGTGGTATCCTAGCACAGTTAGCATCTCCTTGTGTGGTTCAGTTAGTATGCCACTTCTAGGAAAGAAAGTTTCTTGTGGTCTCCGTGCTTTCCAGAAGCCAAGCAACGTGGCAAGGAGGAGCAGCCGAGTGCGTTGCTTCCTGGTGAACCTGTACGGCCGGTGCTGCCCCCCCACCTAGACACTACCAGGCAGCAGAAGTCGGAGCCAGCACTAATCGCACCCACTGTTGTTGTGGCCTCCCCGCCCATCAAAGAGGAACCGTTGTTCCTGCCAGAGTACAGCGACGAGGTCCTTGCCCTGAAAGCCGAACCCGAGCCAGGTGGGTGTGCAGCCGGTTTTATCGCAACCATATGTTGCTGTGTGCGCTACATCGTATTAAGCAGGTTAGGGAAGATGCAATGCAATCTCAGAGATATGACTGAAGCAGAGGAAAAATTATGGAAGGAAGGTGCCGCTGGCTGTGCAAGATGGGCTGCCATCTTTGTTGCGGAGAGAAACCAGCAAGCAAGCTTCATTTATGCAAACTCAGCTCAGTGGCTATGGCATTGCGTTGCTGAGCTAGAGATCGTGAGTTTCATACTGGCCAATGCAGCTGCATTCCGATAAGTGCAAAATGCAAAAACGTTTGTGTAATGTGCGTGGGGTTCATGTTAAAGAAACTCCGTTTGGTCAAGGTTAATCCGGAGTACTCCACGACCGTGTGCCTGATAATCAAATTGGGGTTCTGACATGTAAAATCCCAGATAATTTTTTTAAATTTTTTTAAAGGTGAACTCAATACAAATGGATCAAGTCTGGCCGATCCATACTAGTAATGCAACTATGTTTGTGTGCACTTGCCAAGAGGGTTGAGTTAGGAGTACTTCTTGTTGGGCTAGTTGGTGATGCTTAACTATTCGAAGAGATTAACAATGCACAGAGGAAGAAGACAGACAGACCGAGTTGGTAGTGGCACTTGTCCTTCCTCTGTGTGTTGTGAAATTGCGCTCTTCTTCTAATGGGGTTGCGTTAGATAACCAACCTCTTGTGGGTAAACTGAGCCGACGTCTCAGTCGAATAACTTAACCTGATAATGGTTATCTGCACTACTCTAAAGACTTTATTGTATCAGCCTAGGTGATGGTAAATTTTGCAGAAATCACGAAAAGATTGCATTTTTCCAGCCACAATATCTGCGAAATGGCGCAACCGAGCGCCGCCATCTTGGTCTTGTCAGAAAGTGCATTTCTCCATCTTCAAATTTCCCTCTTCAGCTACCTCTTCTACACAGAAACAACCGTACAAAAAACAAATGATTGAAAGTCGTCCCAAAGTCACCGATTGACGGTGCCTGCCATGCAACTCCAGCACACTTCGTGATTGGTCTGCCGCTTGCGTCGTCTGCTCTTTGCACCTCGTCTGCTCTTTGCACCTCGCTCTTTGCACCTCGTGAACCTCGTGGCTAAGCATTCTGAGCATCGGCAATGCGGACTTCGTGACCAAGCTTTATGCGCAGAATTTCGGACATGTGGCTAAGCCTTTCAGCATTGGTGCTTCGGAATTCGCGCATCAGCATCTCCGACTTGGCAATCAAGCACATATGGCATGGACTTCTAGGGCCCGAGGCCATGCACTGCACACGCTTAACGACTCAGAACATTTGTACAAAATACTCAAGATTGTTTTAGGGTTCCTTTAAGTTGAGTCATCATTATATGTTGTATCGTTATAAGTGGACTGCACTTTACTGTGCGACTAAGCACATTGAGCGTCAACTCCTCGGAGCCGCGGCTAGGCATTTCACGCGTCGGCATCTCGGACTGTGCGACTAAACACATCGAGCGTCGACTCCTCAGACCTGCTGCTAGGCATTTTGCGCATAGGCACGTCGGACTGCGCAACTAAGCACATTATGCGTCGACTCCTTGGGCCCGCAACCAAGCACATCGCTTGCTGATTCTTTTATCTTAACAACACAATATCTCGTAACAATATGAATCATAACACCCCTTCATAAAGAGAACCTCGTCATGAGCTCCTTTCACTAGACCCCTTGTGCTGGCACAGACACCTGGCTGCAGAAGCAAGGCATCACATAAAACAACAAGCTGGAAAACTCCTAGCAGCTGCATTGATACCTATCTTTCAGTGGTTCTTCTTCTGAGAGCCTTCATTCAGTGATATGGTCTATTCTACCAAAAGAATAAAATTCTTCACCTGATTGCACTGGGTGCTATCAATGAGGCAGTCTCCAGGTACAACACTAGAACTATATTCATGCCCACACATAGTTCTGCACCTCACTTCTTTTGAACAGGCACCACACTCTTTGTAGAGAAGCAGTACAGAATGCCATAAAAAAGGGGGGGGGGAGGGGGAGAACAAAGGCACACCAGACCAGAGGCCACATGTCCAAGAAGCCCCGCATCACAAACACAATTTTCCGACCCTTCCTATTGAAACTGCTTCCAGATATAACGAACGTTTTTTAAATCGCCATACTGTTGCAAAGAACGCTTAGAACCTGATCACGGTAAACACATGTGACGAAATAGAACAGAAAGACGCACACGTGGAGTACCAAAGCACTGGAGCACGACCAAACTGGGCACACTGCAGTGCGTGCCCCGCTCCAGTCCAACCACGACGATGAAGATGGCCTTGAAGATGAGCGAGTGACCGCTGCACGCGGATTTCAGAAGCTGTGAAGAAGGTCATTAGTTTTCAAGGCACGCCTCCAGGGAAAAGGCGTACAGCACAAACAGCATTGGTGCGTGGTGTGCACTGGCACGTGCACCAGTGTGATATTGGATGCCTCGACAGTGTCACTATTGTTTTTGCGCATTTGTCCGTACAGCACTGCGTGCATTACGCCTGCTCACTGATATTGAACGACCATCGGGGTCCTCCCACCATGAAAAAAATGGCCGCTCAAGCATTCCTGTCGACGCAGCCCGAACCGGCAAGAACGCTGCGCTACGCGCTGCTGCCACACAGTGTTGCAGAAGATTGGCGATTGCTACACTGTAATCAGGAGATCGCGGTTCAGCAGCGTTTCATTTATGCATTGCCGATTGCTGATAATGCTTTGCAGAGATGTTTTACCTTTCGAACATTGTATTTTTTTCACCTGAAGCGACATTAGATATAGCAATCTTACGGTTCGTGTGTGGCTGACATGCAGGCAACCAAGACCAAGGCAATGTAATGCCAAGACCATGGTACGATGACCTTTGCAAAATAGTGGCATGCCGCAGTAGTTCCCGACGTTTACGGTTCCGGCCAACTAGAATGATTCGTTCTCTTGTGCAGAATACAGTCATGTCCCGCTGGTAGTAAAATATATCACACGCTCTCGAATAAAAAATGGCGGCGGCGCTTGCAGCTTTGAAATTACATGTCTCTCGGGCGCCATTTTGAAAGTGCTTTACGATGCCGCATTTCGTTCTTTAGATGGATGTTTCTAACGGAAGATTGCAGCTCGGTGCGGAAACGCACCGGCAACAAAAGTGACACTGAAAATCTGGTTTTTCAACCCAAAATGCTGCCAAATTGTTACTGCTGACGCCAGCTTCAGTGCCATTAACTTTTGAACGTTTGGGTGTATTTAAGTCCACATATAACGAATTACTGATATAACTAACACTTTTCGGGGAACTATTGAGTTGGTTATAAATAGGCTTGACTGTAATCGAGACAAGATATCGTGAAGCTCAAGTGATCACTGTGTCAGCCTTTGTCATCGATTGAGAAAGAGCTCGATTATCTGTCACAAGTGCAGCAGGTGGCATTCCCAGTGCCACATCTGTGCAACTTACTTTTATCATTGTTCCTGGTTTTGCCTTCCTTTTGTTCGTGTTTGTGTTATGCTGGGTTGTACAGTGTGTTACGTCATCAAATGAGACATGTATGAAGTATGTTTTGGTTGTCAATAGAACTCAGCCTGATGACAACACACACCTGCTTTCCCCCCGTGTCCTCTGTCCCATGTTTTACTCCCCTGGCTACCGCAACAGCTCGTCTTAGCTTTGTGTGTCCTGGTCACGCAGACGACGATCTGGCCGACGACCTGCGTGCCATGGTGGAGCAGGCACCGGCAACACGGCAGAGGACGGCCAGCAGTGGAGCGGGCAGCAGCAGCAGCGTCTCCCTGGTCCGACCCATTCCCAGGATGTCTGCGCCCAAACAGACATTGACGTCTAAGGTGCGCGAGGCATGCAGACTACACCCAGCTGACATTTTAGCTCTATTCATGGTTTCACGAAGGCTATTAGCCTCGTGTGAGACCGATGGTGGCACTGCAAACGGTGCTCTGCTGACCTCAGCCGTGGGACTCATTTTTGTCATCTTCGAAGCTCCGGCTAGAATAGCCGCAGTTTCATGCATTTGCTCGCACTGGGACTGCTCGCTCGCATAACAAGGTGCTCTCCAAATGCTCTCTGTATATTTAATGCATTAGCATTTTTAGGGTACTTCACCCACTTTCCAGGGACAATCTATTGATCTATCTATCTATATATCTGTGTTTGTATCTATGTATTTGTTTGCGTCTAACCATTTTCTGGCTGCCTGGGTCACTGGGTAGTCAATTCTAGTCAACTTGGTGTTGCATGAATAAAACTTTGTCTGGCAAGGTGAATCTCATTATTTCACTGACGAGCAGTTTATCTCGAACATTAATTGCACCATGCTCTATAATGCTTCACTATTGTCAAGCATGCTTTACAATATTTTCTTGCATAAATAAATCTCATTGCCACTTTTTAATGTAAAACTTTCGTTTGTTTGGGTTAACATGTAATGCGTAAGGTAGATAACCAATGGACTTACAGAATAGCCGCCAAGGGAAGAGAAGCGCAGTTGAGGATGGCAGAAAACTAGGCGGGGTGATGAAATTAGGCAATTTGCAGATAGAAATTGGAATCGGCTAGCGCAAATAGGGATAACTGGAGATCACAAGGAGGGGCCTTCGTCCTGCAGTGCATATAAACATAGGCTGATGATGATGATGAAGACTATATCTGTGCAACGCACTTTCAGACTACTGAAAACCACTCGGGAAGACATCACTTTATCAGTGTAAGAATAAGAATATGTTATAAAAGGAATAAACGAAAATGCAGGAAAGCTTATGACCATGTTATTGCACCTTTATACCCCCCCCCCCCCGTTTTTTTTTTCCCCCTTGTGTGGTTAGCGCTCTGGCTACTTAAACGGTCAACTACCAGCAAACCTAAACTTCTCAGTTTTCTTGTTTTAGTTTTCAATACGTAGGACGTGCTTCCAGAACAAAATGCAGTTAGATCTCGATATAACAAAGTAGGTAAAATCATCAACTTGCTTCGTTATATCGAAATTTCCTTGTATTGAAATGTCATCTTTTATGCAAATAATTACAGTCGCCGATGGACTTTAATTACACAAAAGGGGCCGCAAGAATTTTTAAATTATCAGGCAGTCACACGATGCCACGTGCCAGTAGTACCAACAGCGTGCACGATGCCACGTCATCTCAGCTCGCCTACTCTTTGCACATGTGGCATATTACCTCTAGTAAGGCCCGTGGGCTGCGTATATGCTCAGCCATGCTGACAGTCATGCACAGCCACACTAGAAAAGGAGCAAGTTGGGAAGCTGGGCAAGTTGGAATTGATGCATTCTTTGAATCAGCGGGGAAAACGACAGCAACATAAAAAGGAAGGACACAGGACGAGCCGGCTCTTCCTGAAAAGCAGATGTGATCCAATCTGCCTCCTTCCCCCATTCGTGCACGCTTACTCACGTTACTGCGAGCTTGCCCTGCCCTGCTCACCCCTTTCCGCTTTCTCGCGTAGAAAGACAGCGCTCATTAACCCACCATCCTTCTCGGCTCACCCTAATATGCTTTCACTCGCACTCAAAGTATACTGCGTGTGGGTCATCGTAGCATCTTATCGCACTCGGACGTTGTATGGAACATGACACTTCTCCGCTTCAGTGGTTATCGCACCTCCTTATACAGTCGAAACTCGCAATAACAAAATCGTCAGGAACACGAAAAACTTCCCTGTCGTGGGAATCTGTGGTGCGAGAATGAGACAGAAAGACGAGCAGAACAAAAATTTAGTTCCAGAAGTCGGTAAGCTTACTTTGCTGAGTCTTGCCTTGCAACTACTTGACAGCGCTGCCTTCACACTGCAAAAAGTGGTCTATTACCACGTCGTCATCGTGATCGCGGAGAAACGTGGAACAAATTGTGTTAAAGGCATCTAACACATCTCACTGGTTCGTTGTCTTCTCTTTTATGTTTTGGTCCTTGGAGATCCTCGGTGGCGTCAGCTTCTCACACGTTACTTATGATGGCCTCGTCGGTCATCTCCTCGTGCGCAACGTCTTCATCTGTGCAAATGAACCCGTCAACGCTGTACCATGGAACTTCGTTTTCCATGGCACAAAGTTACTTCATGCGTTGGTCAGCGGAGGGGGCACTGCGCCAGCAGCACTGTTATCCAGTGCACCTTTGAGCAAATCTTCCTCTGGGGCTGCTGGATCAGTGCATGGTGTCTGCCGAGTAGCTATGAAGCCGGCGTGCTTAAAACAATTTGCAATCACAGCCGGACACGTCACAAGCCATGCTGCGGTCATCATCTCAAGTGCCACGAACAAGTTCACGCCAGTGGTACGCTTGACCTGGAGGTTCAGCAGCGACCGCTAAATCAGCCTCTCCCTGTAGGCGCATTTGACGCTGCGAATGACGCCTTGGTCGAATGACTGCAGCACGGAAGTGCAGTTTCGTTGGGAAAAAAACGAAGCGCTTGTTTTTTGAGCTCCATCTCATCATGTACGGTTCTGCAATTATTTTTAAAAAAAAGGCACACCGGCCTGTCTGCCTTCCACATGTCGGCATCGAAGGCCTCGAGCCAGCTGCCAAATATGGCCCGATTCATCCATGACTTCAGATTGGCAGTGTAATGAACGGGCAGCATACAATTGCACTTGAAGCAGCGGGGCTTCTTGCTTTTGCCGACGACAGGCGGTGGCCGTTTGTCTGTGCCGTTCACGTTAGCGCACAAGATTGCCACACACCGCTTGCTGTGTTTCCCCCCATGCCATTTCTGGACTTACAAGTGTCCAGGGTCCTCGATGGAAGCATCTCATAGAATAAGCCCGTCTCATCCGCACTGGAGATGTCGGAGGGCTTGTACTGGTCCAGTACTTCTTTGTTGGTCTGCAGGCACGATGGCTGCTGCCTCCCCGCAAACGACTTTGGCCACTATGTCGTGGTGGGCTTTGAAACGGCTCAACCAGCCAGGGTTTGTCTTAAAATTATTGTGTCCAAGCATGCATGCAAGGTCCACCACCTTCTGTTGAAGTACTCTGCCGGACAGTGGCACTTTGTTGGCACGCTGTTTGCAAAACCAAGCAAACACCGCCTTGTCGACGTCTGGGAACGCCGCAGCCGTGACTATCTTGTTCTTTGCACTTGTACCGTTTCCGAGTGCACCGAGAATGAAGGCCTTGTTTTTCAATATTGTAGACAGCGAGCTGCATGCAATTCAAGATTCGTCGGCAGTCTCCATCTCCTTCGTGCCCTTTTCCACCTGGGCAATAATTCTAACCTTGTAGCGCCAGAAATTTGCGCCATTTTGCCTGGAGGCAGCATCTGGGCAGGCTGGCATAGTGCACAAATGATCGTGTCCACGGTACACAAAGCATAATCAGCGTCTTCACGGGGGGATGTAGATTTGGCAAATCAGCGATTCTGGATCAGCAGGCCACGCAGGTGGTTCTGCTCCGCAAAGAAGGAATTTTCCTGCACATATTTTTTGTGCAATAAACTTGATTTTTTTCATGCCTATGGTTGAAGGCAAAAATTTCATTTTTGCAATAGTCAATAGTATTCGTATTCTAAAAATATTTAATTTGTTTGCACTTGGTTTTTATTATTCAAATTCGGTTTGAAATTGCAAATCTGATACAGTAGAACCTCACTGATACATTTCTCACGGGACTAAAAAAAAAACGTAAGAGCCGGGAAACGCAAGAGCCGAGAAATCAGAAAAATTGAGCAATGAGAGTAGTGGTAAACTGCGCACAATATTATTTTAATTCTTACGTTTTAAAAAAGTCGCAGTTTCGCCCGAAAGCCAAAGCATCGCTTGCGATAGCTAACTAGTAGAGAGCTATACAAAGTAAGGATACTAGTTTTATCGTTGCCGTATAAACTTGTAAACATTCACTTTTTAACTATATTAACAAGCGCAGTGTCAGCACGCACAGGCAAATACGAACACATCACACTCGATGAGAACGGGCACTTGCTGTCGAGGAAGCGCGGCATCAGCAGCAAGCGATGTGATCTGCGTGCCGTCTATCGCTTCAACACAAACGGAGCGCCGACAACACACAGCACGCACAAAGCTACGAGCCGCCGACACACCTACACTGCCTAGACTGAGCCCCGAACGCGCAGATCGCTTTCAAGATACGGTCCGCGCGACCTCACGCCGCCACGCAGTACACAGTTGATGCCAGAGAACAACGCCGCCAGCTATCCCTCCCTCCCCCTCCCCACCGGTGCCTCGAGCGCGACGGATGAAGGCGCGCTTCCTCCTCGCTTTTCTTGCGCGCGCGCGATTTAGGTGCTGTCTTCGGCTCCCCTCGCACGCTTTTACTTGCACACTATTCTACCACCGTGCACTCGCACATACAGCATACAGCGCGCGGCGACGCAGTTATCGCCCTTGGACATTATAACGGAACCATTTTAACAAAAAACTAGCACGAAAAAGACGGATGAGCAAGAAACTACAAACACAAGCACTGTGTTTATCAGTTCTTGCTCGTCCACATCTTTATCGCGCTAGTGTTTTTTTCTTAAGATGGAACCACACCAACTGGCCCAACTCTCAGTTTTGGTGTTTATGCAGAACATCTATGCGCCAAAACCAATTTTAGGGCCCCAACGCGTCATAGACACCATCTTTAGATAGTGAATACGGATCTCAAAGGTCATGCTTTTGCTGGCGGAAACCGGCGGCCAATACCATCGTCAAGCCACCAAGCCAAGTGACATGAAAAGTCAACATGGCCACTCGGGCCTGCATGGGGTGGCAGTTTGTAACACATGATGCGGGAACGGTCCCACAGTTGCGACGCAGCAGCGGGGTTACCAATGCATTGGGTCCTATGGGAGCTATGCCGGGACCGGCCAAAAACGACTTAACAGCCAGGAAAACACAGCACCCGGGAACGTAACAGCGGGGTTCTGTATTCACAAGCCCCTAATGCCTTGGTATGTGAACAATACCTAAGACTGCTTTGTCTACATCTATTGTACTGTCTTTGTGGCTTTTGTGCATTACAGTAAAACCTAATTAATTCGGATTTCACTGGACCTAAAAAAATGTCCGAATGTCGAATTATCGAGGGTATCAAGAAAATATTTAACAATTCCTTTTTATATTTTGCCCTAAAGCAGTGCAGAAGCAGCAATTTTCATCTTGTCGTGACTAATTAGGGCTCACAGCAGTGAAGGCCTCGCGACTTCATTCGCAGCGCGGCCACAGCACACATCTTCATCCGAAACACGCTTTTCACTACCCAGTACGCATCCCAATTATGTTTTCACCAGTGAGCTGGTTGTCAATAGATCGTCTGACCATCGCGATGTTGCCGCCACTCTTCACCCTTGACATCTTCTACCACGTACAGTGGAATCTCGATGATACGATCACGGCTAATACGAATTTCCGGATGATACGAATTTTTTTGTGGTCCCGGCCGAGCCATTACTTTGCAACGTGCTAGAGAACGGTTGTTACGAATCGATTTTCGACCTGCGTCGGTTGATATGAATAAACGCCGCCCCACCGACGGCCGCGAAAGAGAACAGCGCGCAGTCACGCGCTTTCTCCTTTTCTCTTTTGGTGCGAAGGCGCGGCCGCGGCGCCGGACAGCGCGGAGGCCGCGACTGGGTGCGAAGAGTTTGACGCGGTGGCGCTTTTCTTGCTTTTGCGCTTTTCCCCACGCAGGCGCGGGGAAGTGCGGTCTATCGCTACAACGGAAACTGAGTGGCGTAAGCACAGCGCATACAAAGGTCAGAGCCGTGTGGAGATCGCTTGCAAGATACTGGTGCGCGCGACAACCCCGACAGCCGGCACAGGCGCAAAGTACAAGATCGCATTTGTTGGCAGAGTAGAAGCCGCCCCCCCCCCCCCCTCCCTCCTTCCCTCCCTCCTGCGCTGCCTTTCTGCTTTGCTCCTTTCGCGTAACCTTGCGCCCGGTTGCAAGATACACATTTGGTGCCCCAGAGCACAGCGTCCCCCCCAGCCTTACGCGCGACGGAGCAGGGCTGGGCTCGACTGGCGCGCCGGGCCGTGACGGAAGTCGCGTTTGCTCTCCGCTGTGCGTTTGCTCTCCGTGCGTGAAAGCGCGCGTCCCCCGCGCGAAAGGCGCGCTTTCACTCGCATATACGGCGCGCGGCGACGATTTTATCGCCCTTGGACTCATGCTCCACGTCTCATGCTCCTCCTCCGCATCGCCCTCGTTGATCTCCTCTCCGGTCGGTGGGCGCACCTCGTTCAGAAGCGTGCTCGCTACCGCCCTTGTCGGCGAGATTTTCCAGCGGAAGCCGCATTATAACCGGTGTTTCGTCTCACGGGCTGCACTGTAAGCGGTATGCGTATACATGGAGTTCTATGGGAAGGTAAACAGGAGTCGGAAAATGCCGCGTTGTAGCCTGTTCTGCACTATAAACAGTTACATTATAAGTAATCTATACTGTAAATGCTTTTTACATGCGTGTGCCTGAGTGATTTCACCTCCGACTGTTTAATTTAGGTAGTTTTAATTGTGTTTCGATGATACGAATTTCGGTTAATACGAATATTTTTCGTGACCCCCTGAGATTCGTATCATCGAGATTCCACTGTATGTGACATTGCGCGTGAAGTCATTGCACTGAGTCAAAATGAAACTACTGTTTGCCGCAACCACCACAAAAGAAGCCGCGGTCGCCATTGACGCAATCATGGACAGTGACCATGCAGTTCTGAAGGCATACAGCCGACGCGTGCACCGAGTCAAAACGAAATTACTGTTTACCACAACAACTATGGACGAAACGGCGATCATTGCCAAAGCGATCATAAACACTGACCACGCAGTTCTGAAAAAACGCAACCAACCCGGTGCTATGCGCAGTGGTAAATGCAAAATTAAAGCTATAAAGGCACAACTAGCCCCCAAGAGCTCAGGCATTCTTATTGTTCACATACGATTTCCACTGATGACTATGGCGATGCAGACTCCACCGCTACGTTTCAGTTGGATGCTAGCGCTCCTTTAGTTCTTTTGCGGCCCTCCGCGCTTGCCGAGCTCCGAGCGTTGTCGAAATTAACCGATGTGTGGCTAAATACGTCCGATTTTTCGGACTCCCCAGGGGCCGCGAAAACGTCTGAAAAATCGGCAGTTCGAAAAAACGAATGCATGCCTTTTACTTCCCCCAAGGGCTCAAATCACCACAACCACGTCAGAAATAGCTATGAAAGCCTTCCAATACACTTATTAGGCGTATCATAGCTCGTACTGTGCTAGGAGGTGGCGGGTGCAAGCGTGTATAATTCAGGAATAGATACCGTGTCCCGTGACAACTGCCCCTTCCCACTCTTGGTATGCTTTACTGCAGTACTTTGCGTATGCTTCACCGCGTAATACTGCAGTATTGAGGCAAAGCTATGCAACGTGCCGTGCTTTCAGAGTTTCCTAGACACTGGCGAGGATTACAAAGGCGCCATTGCTAACAGCGGCGAATTGTTTAAATGAAAAACACGGCATTGAACTGAAAGAAGCTTGATAGCAAATGTCTAGGTAGCTAGGCCTAGCCTTGCCACGGTGGTGGATACGGCTCCCAGCGGATATGTGTGCGAGGGCACTAGTTCGAATAGGCGAGGTAATCAAAATGGCAGCGGAGTTGGCTTCGACTAATGTCGTTTCGCACCTGCGGTCATAGCAAAAATTCCGGAAAATCGGACGGCAAAGAATTTTTGCTTCCGAAATTTCAGACGTTTTTATACATTGGCTCTATGGGGTACGTGGCGGTGCGGCGAAGGTGTCCGAGTTATCGGGCATGTCCGAAACATCGTGCATCCGGAAAATCTGTCGTTGACTGTAATGCATACGCCTGCCAAGACCAGTAGACGAGTCCGAATTATCCACTTTTCTGTATTAATAAGGGTCAAATTAACGAGGATTTGCTGTAGTAGGGTATTGTAGAATACCAACATGCCCCAAACTTGCATTCTATAAAAAAAATATTCCCTTGTACTGTCCTTTTAAGTTTTGCAGCAGACCACTGGACATTGGGCAATCCCCCTTCGACGTTGGTTGTGCGAAGTGTGACAACAGTTCTGTGCACCTTGCAGGAAAGGCCGACCAAGAAGTCGGTGGTGGCACCAGCTTCCGCCGTGCGCCGGAAACCGCATTTTCTAAGTGAGGCTGAGGACGACGACGAAGAGTATGACCCGAGCAACCCGTCGGTGGGCTCAATCGCCAGCGTAGTCAAGGTCTCCGAGAGGAGGTGAGTGGGGCTCACGAGAGGGATGGCACCGAGCCGGAATTGAGGAGATGTAGCCTTGCAAGGCTGTGAAGGGAGCGCTGACACTCCACTTTCAGTTGTAAAGACTCTACCGTGCGATTCTCGCATGAAAAAGGATGACACTTGGAAAGTCTTAAGGGTGGCAATCATTTGTAAAATGTTGCAACGCTTTCCCTACAGTGGAGAAAATGGCCGTTTTTTGTATGTTACACTAGATTGATCCTTTATTTTTTTCTGATGAAACTATTGCATGCAAACCTTTATAAAAGCAATAAGAATGAATCCGCTTTTCAAGCATGAACATTTATTCCTAAGAATTATGTCCTAAAGAAATCTGACAAAACAAGATATTAGAATAAAATAAAAGGAACGTAATCGGAAACACATTGTCTTTTTAAATGTTTCAAATGTTTTACCACGGCCGCTGGATAAAAAAACAAAAAGGTGCGGCCTGCCGCGTGCATCGAAAACGGTGTGATCCGTCGTGGCGCCACAGGCCGGGGGTTGTTGTCTGGCATCGGCATAGCAAGTGCGCCAGGAACGCGCTTGGAACGCTGTCGCGCGTGCAAGCCGATGTGTTCCATCCCCCTCAGCTAGCGCCGTTCGGCCCACCCAAGCAGCTGACAATGCAACTACGGCCGTCACGTTCGCTCCCATAGCAGCACGCCCGACGCAGCAGGCCGCACCTTTTTTTTTTTTTTACCCAGCGGCTGTAGTTACACTGAGTTACAGCAATACAGTGTTTACACTTAGTTACTGCAACTTACACAGAGTTACAGCTCTGTGTTTGGCTGGTTAAGCTCTGCACCATCAGGTGGCTGCACCGTGCAGGCCTCTCTGGAGTTACTGTACAGAAAGCCTGTACGGTAACTCTACACCGCTCAGGCCGCTCACGTTTACACTAAAACCACTTCATCACAGTGGTACAGTTAAACCTGGATATAACAAAATTGACAAATTCCCGAAAAACTTCGTTATAAAGAGGATTTCGTTATATGCAGGTTCGGCACGAAAATTCGAAAAAGAAACGCTTACCGTATTTACTCGATTCTAACGCGCCCTTAATTGTACCGCGCACCCATTTTCCGTTTTCGTCGAGGCACTCATCCTTGGAATGTCACACCAGGTACCGGATGCGTGGACGCGCGTCATTTCGCACAAGCACGAGGCATCGGAAACGAAGAGCGAGCGTCACGATGGCGTCGTAGCGTCGTATAGTGTTGCAGTAGAACCCCGCTGTTACGTTCCCAGGGGCTGGGTTTTCCCGGCTGTTACGTCGTTTTCGGCCGGTCCCGGCACAGCTCCCATAGAACCCAATGCAATGGTAACCCCGCTGTTGCGTCGCAACTGTGGGACCGTTCCCGCATCATACGTTGCGAACTGCCACCCCGCGCCGGCCCGAGCGGCCATTTTGACTATTCATGTCACTTGGCTTGGTAGCTTGACGATGGCATTGGCTGCCCAAAGTGCCGGAGGCGACAACTATGACGTATTTTCGGTTTCCGCCAGCAAAAGTATGGCCCTTAATTGAGATCCGTATTTGCTATATAAAGATGGTGTCTATGACACGTTGTGGCCCTAAAATTGGTTTTGGCTCATAGATATTCTGTATAAGGTCCAAGGACAATAACGCAGTCGCCGCACACCGTATGCTGTATGTGCGAGTGAAAACGCGCGAGGGGAGCCGACGACCGCGTCTAAATCTCGCGCGCGCTATAAAAGCAGGGAGGAAGCGCGCCTTCTTCCGTTGCGCTCGAGGCACCAGCGAGGGGGGAGGGATAGCGGGGCAGCGCTGTACTGTACTCTGGCATCAACTGCGTACTGCGCGGCGGCCGGCGCGCCGCGGGCCGTATCTTGAAAGCGATGTGCGTTGGGGCAGAGTCTGTAGCAGTGTAGGTGCGTCGGCGGCTCATAGCTTTGTGCGTGCTGTGTGTTCTCGGGGCTTAGTTTCCGTTGAAGCGATAGACAACAGCATGAAGGTCACTTCGCTCGCTGCTCCAGCGGCGCTTCCACACGCTGCCAGCGTTTGACAGCGCGTGTCCACGCTCATCGAGTGTGATGTGTCACAGCGTGTACCAGCGCGTCGGCAACATCAACTGGAAAAGGAGAGAGTGCCGGCTTGGCGGGCTAGGCCAGCTGCAGCAAGCGGCAGGATCAGGTTTGAATGACGGGAGGGGGAAAGGTCACGCCCGCGGCGGCAAGATCGCCGGGTCGAGGGATGCAGGCGCTCATCGCACACGCACGCACGCGCACGTGCGCTCACTTCGCATTCCATCGCGGCGGAGAAGGTACTTCCGGTTGCTGCTCCCGCAAAAATGACAAAATTTGGGTCGAAATCTCTAGGTTGTCGGAGGGGGAAATTCGTTATATCCAGGGGGTCTCCCGCTGCCACTTCGTTACGTAGAGGTCTCAAATACATGTGCTTCTATGGAGTAACGGCGGGGAATAGAAAAACTTCGTTATATCCAGGAATTCGTTATATGGAGGTTCGTTATAAGCAGGTTTAACTGTAGTAGTATTTGGAGGGGCTTTAGTTTACGCCTTCGCCCATCCGTCAAAATGGCCAGCTTGCCTGCGGTTACCGGAATTACGACACAGCGTCGCATCATAACGCAGAGCCAGTGAAGGCGGAGCTTAGCCCCTATTGCTCGGCAAACGAGTTAAGGGAAAAAAGCATGGCTAGGGAGGAGGGTAACTCCTAATCCTCCGTAGCTCTCTTAATATAAGGCGCTTCACTTAAATGTGGCGCTAATGTTTTACTGTAGCTATACCCTACATGTCTACAAAATTTGTACAAACAGTTTCAAGGACCCTGTAAGGGTATCAACTTATGCATTAGGGCTATGAGAAAAAAAAACGTATAACGATATGTTATTCACCACATATCAGATATAACTATAACAATTTTGCCTTCTGGACTGCGTTTTCCATGCAGAATAATGGTGACATTTGCGTTGCTAAGTTCCCCTTAAATGAACACTGTCGAGGCTGTGTGAAAAGTTTGCATACGCAAGTTCATATCGGCCGCCATTACCCCTCATCGCATCCTGCCTGTTGAACCACTGTACTCAACAACTGTCATAAAAACGAAGTTTTTTCTTCATTCTTTACTAAATAAAATATAAACCCCATTCAAGCGATGTTGCGCGCGACGGCGACAAGCCACGCAATGGAGATGGCTGCGACGTTCGCTCGTCGCCTGCAAGTCAAAGACCCAACGCGAGCGACGACTTTGAGCAACGTCTCCCCAGTGTTGCCGGTATGAGGGCAGCAAATACACTCCAAAACTGGCGTGACGCGTGCTTTGTTAATTAAGTTGATGTGTTTTGCTGTAAAAAGCAGCATAAACTATTTGTGAAGGTCTGCAGTAGGTTCTTATCCTTGCACGTTCAGAAATTTAGAAGCTCTTACTGAAAAGCTGGTCAGTAGTGAATTTTTTAGAAATAACTCGACTTTTCAAAGCGATTTTCGCAACTTTGCTTTTCTCGAAATGTTTTCCGGTTTTTACTACTTCGAGTTAACGAGGTATTACTGTATATCAAGTGTATAGTGTATAACGTAAAATATCAATAAAAATAATCTCAACCGTGCTGAACCCTAGCTGCACACTTATGACCACCACCAACGTGTGCTTTTCACACACTATGTTCTAAGGGGAAACTTATGAAATTTTGGCCACCTTACAGCGATCCATTCAATATTTGGACTCCGCCTGCATGACCACGTGCCAATTTGGCCACCAAAATTGGCAAAAGTAGGAATATTTTGCTTTTAATACATTGTCGACACGGTCGTCAACCATGTCGCCAGCTCCTCCTTGATATCAAAACTAGCAAAGCCTTGTCGATCCAGTAGTTGCAGACCACGCCCAAAATAACCAAACCACAGGACAAGCCAAGCCAAGCCACTAAGTGTTGAAAGGCTGCATTTGCTGTTTGTGTTGCAAGTTCCGCATGTACTATGGCATTTTTCATTAGCATGTTAAATGTTACCAGAAATTACGGTAATTTATTATTTATGCTGATATCAGATCAAAAATCAGTTCCAAGCTACAGTTAAACCTGCTTATAACGAACCTCCATATAACGAATTCCTGGACATAACGAAGTTTTTCGATTCCCCGCCGTTACTCCATAGAAGCACATGTATTTGAGACCTCTACGTAGCAAAGTGGCAGCGGGAGACCACCTCGATATAACGAATTTCCCCCTCCGACCACCTAGCGATTTCGCCCCAAATCTTGTCATTTTTGCGCGAGCAGCAGCCGGGAGCACCTTCTCCGCCGCAATGGAATGTGAAGCGAGCGCACATGTGCGTGCGTGCGTGTGCGAGGCGGCCCTGCATCCCTCGACCCGGCGATCTTCCCGCCGCGGGCATGACCTTTCCCCCTCCCTTCATTCAAATCTGATCCTGCCGCTTGCTGCAGCTGGCCTAGCCCGCCAAGCCGGCACTCTCCTTTTCCAGCTGATGTTGCCGACGCGCTGGTACACGCCGTGGCGCATCAGACTCGATGAGCGCGGACACGCGCTGTCAAACGCTGGCGGCGTGTGGAAGCGCCGCTGGAGAAGCGACCGAAGTGACCTTCGTGCTGTTGTCTATCGCTTCAACGCAAACTGAGCGCCGAGAACACACAGCACGCAGAAAGCTACGAGCCGCCGACGCACCTACACTGCTAGACTCTGCCCCAACGCAGATCGCTTTCAAGATACGGCCTGCACTGACCGCGCGCCGCCTCGCTATCCCTCCCCCCTCGCTCCCTCGCCGGTGCCTCGAGCGCAACGGAAGAAGGCGCGCTTCCTCCCTGCTTTTCATGCACGCGCGAGATTTAGACGCGGTCGTCGGCTCCCCTCACACGTTTTCACTCGCACATACAGCATACGGGGCGCGGCAACTGCGTTATCGCCCTTGGACTTTATGGTAAGGCCACGTTTGCGGAAAAACACGCAGCAAAAACGCGCGTCAGGAACGCGCGGCAACGCGTCATGCCGCACGCGGCAAAAGCGGCAGGAATCGGGGCGGGGGTCTCCGGTCTTAAGGCGTGCCGCGAGATGAACCAATCAAGAGCGACGAGGGTGACGTCACGGAGCCATCACAACCGGAACGGCGCCGGTCCGCGCCGGGTTTTCAATCGACGATCGTCGTCTCTCGCATGAAACAACGAGCGCTCGCGGTGTTGCTCGCCCGTTCGGAGAGCGCGGGAGATCTTATCGCGCTGCCACGCGGCGAGACGCGCGTGCCACGGTGACCTTGCGGCAAGGCGCTGACGCGTGGCAACTTGCCGCTCGCTGCATGACGCGCGCGTTTTTTGCCGCTAGCGTGGCCGTACCCTTATATACGGAATATCTATGAGCCAAAACCAACTTTAGGGCCACAACGCGTCATGGACACCATCTTTATATAGCAAATACGGATCTCAAGGGCCATACTTTTGCTGGCGGAAACCGAAAATACGTCACAGTTGTCGCCCCTTGCACTTTGGGCGGTCAATGCCATCGCCAAGCCACCAAGCCAAGCGACATGAAAAGTCAAAATGGCCGCTCGGGCTGGCGCGGGGTGGCAGTTTGCAACGTATGATGCGGGACCGGTCCCACAGTTGCGACACAACAGCGGGCTTACCAATGCATTGAGTTCTATGGGAGCTGTGCCGGGACCGGTCGAAAACGACGTAACAGCCGGGAAAACGCAGCCCCCGGGAACGTAACAGCGAGGTTCTACTGTAACACTATACGACGCTACGACGCCATCGTGACGCTCGCTATTCGTTTCCGATGCCTCGCGCTTGTGCGAAACGACACGCGTCCACGCATCCGGTACCTGGTGTGACATTCCGAGTATGAGTGCTTCTACGAAAACGGAAAACGGTTGCGCGTTACAATTGAGGGCGCGTTAGATCGAGTAAATACGGTAAACGTTTATTTTTCAAATTTTCGTGCCGAATCTGCATATAACGAAATCCTCTTTATAACGAAGTTTTTCGGGAATTTGTCAATTTCGTTATATCCAGGTTTAACTGTATCTGCTATAGTTTTGGATTTACAAAAATTGTCATCCCCCAACTAATTAATTAAGATCACAGAAATTTTTCTTCATTTTTGTGTCGTAATGCTCACAAAGCCCTATTTTGTGCTATAAAGCTATTCGTTTATTTCTTACTGCTTAGTAAGCATAAAAAAACTTTTTTAACTCATTTATGCATATTGCATTACAAATGACCTTTGCAAAAGTGGAATTATAAAAATATTTGTGGCACACAGGCAAAAATAGACAGCTTCATAGCAATCCTTAATGCTTCAGAATTTACATGCAATAAACAGAACGATTCTACCTTCATTATTCCCAAATGGTGAAGGGATAAATGACAGCAACTGCCCGAAAATAAAAGCTGAGATAACGTTGTCCAAAGTTTTGCTTGGCAGAATCATTGCAAGAAAACCGTAGAGCACCTAAAATCTGCCAAGACAGCCGCAGTCCTTTACCAGTGAGGTCACGTTTTCTTTACATTTCAACGAAATCCTTGCCATTTTTTAGCAGTATCATGCAGCCTTCGTGCCGTCAGATCGCTCTACATGAAATAGCTTCTCCTCTGCAAAGAAAGTTAATAGACCTTCTTGCACGAATCATGTCCCGACCACAAGCAGCAGCTAGGAACAGAGCTACTAAAGAAACGCAGATAACCAGGTAGATCCTGAAATTTGAGTCTCTGAAACATTCGAAATGCCCAGCTCGTCGCTGCAGAAAAACGGCCAAAACAAGCGTGCCAGTGATTAAAATCTGCGTCAGCCAATAAGAGCGCTCCCCGTGCGCCATGTGACTGCAGTAATGAATAGCGACGCTCGTGTTCTCTTTTCACGATTGCTATTCTTGCGGTTATTTTTGCGTGCAAAAATATGGTGCTGTGGCTATGTTAAGCTCCGATCTCTCCGGTTAATGGTGATACTAATATGGCGACAGCGGAAATCCACGCGATCCACGGTGCGATGGTACGTCCCAAAGCCCGATTTTCTCGCAGTTTTTTTATGGCAGCACACTAGGAAAGTGCTGTTTTCTTGATTTCTACTGCGTATATTGTTATGACATTTTGCCAATAAGTAGAAGAAGGTCCGGGGATCACGAAAAATAATAAAATCTGAAAATCGAAAATTGTAACCAAATTGACCATTTCAGTTGCTGTGTTGCGAAGAAACCAGCAGTCATTCAGCTATCACAGCTTGGTCGACTTTGGTTATGTTGCCAGGGGAGAAAGATTCAGTGCATGCATTGACTGTACTTTAAGTCGAAAGCCTTATATGTCTCATCAGTCGGTCGACCTTGACCAAAAACGCGTCGATAACACGAAAGGTACAAAAAGGCTATGAACCCTCAACCTTTGGTGGGAGTCCAACCACAACCATTTGTGGGAGTCGAACCCATGATCGTTGGTGTTAATGAAGGTGAAGTTAAGGAAGATAGAGTTAAGGCACTCGAACCCACGACCTTTGGTAAGAGTTGACCCCGCGACCATTGTAGTTAACCCTTTCCCTACCGTAGTGCTAGTCCGCACGGTTTGTACCGCTTCCACCGAAGACGAGCTGAGCTTGTCCACACTGAAAGAAGCGCTTGCGCACTGCTGCCTTCAAGCTACCCTGATAAATTTTGCTTAGTTCACTTTGGCTTCAACAGATGGCGCAGTAAAAAAAATATAAAAACACGCTCAAAGCTTGCATCTTGGCCGAAAAACGTTTCGATGCTAGCAACTGTGATTTAAAAATGGCACCCTCCTCTGTGCGTGCATGTGCCTGCAATGGCTCCGCTCTGGAAAAAAGTGAAAAAACGAAACGTTTGTTTACGGATGTTTTGTCTGACTCTGGCAGTGAAGAAGTTCGGTTCTTCAATCCGAGAGTGGCAGCGATGATACTGAGCAGCATATCTTCTCGGAATCATTGGATTCTGACGACAGCGTCTCGAGCGCCGGCGCAAGGCTGGAAAGAACCCCCCATCATAGATGTAAAGAACCCCCATTGCCGCCTCCTAGGTTTGTTTTGATGGCCGTGCATACCATAAAGGTACCCGGGACAGAGGATGCAAACTGTGAGCGGTATTACTACAGAAAGTCGGACGATCTCCGCTTTGCCGTGCAGTGAAGCCAACCCTCTCTCTATATGTTCAAAAAAATATTTTACGTGTATCTTACAAATAAAGTGGCTTTAGGGATATATTTCGGTTGTTTCGAGATACGTAGAATTAATTAGGCAAATTAAAAAATTGGTATATTTGTATTATTTTTCAACAAAAATCTTTGTAGGGAAGGGGTTAATGAAAGCAAAGTTAATTAAGATACAGTTAAGGCACTCAAACCAACAACCTTTGGTGAGAGTCAAACTCACCATCTTTGGAGGTAATTAAGGTGAAGTTCATTGGGGCACAGGTGATTAAGATAAAGTTAATTAAGGCATGGGAACCCACAACCTTTGGTGGGAGTCGAACCCACGACCGTAGGAACTTGGGCTTGCGCCGTCAAGTCGTCTTAGGGATAACATAAGAGACGCTCTCTATCATCATCTATTTTCGTCTATCTGTAGTGTCATCATAACAGTGGTCGAAATATTGACTGACCAGGTCACAGGCAAGCACAAGTGCACGCAGAAATGCGTTGACAAACGGGCCATATTCTCAAGTGATCACTTTCTAAGATACTGCTATCATGTTCGTAGCACCGGAAGCACCGATGGGCAACAGCGATCTTGGCACTGTGATAAAACAGCGTGCTTGGAACTGTGCCAAGAATGCCGTCGCTCGTAGACGCCAATGCATCAGGTGCTAGTCACGCAAAATCTTGAGCAAGTGATAGTACCCTGAAAGTGATCATCCGACAATGTGACTCATCTTTTCTGCCGAAAGCGATACTTCTGACTCCCGATTACAGTAGAACCTCGTTCGTACGTTTTGTACAAGAATGCAAGAAAAATCATACTAGCTGGGAAGATGTACGATCTGAAGTCAATATAAAATTTGGCAGACTCGACTGTAGTTGACATCTACGGAACGTGCGTCAAGTTGGTGGGGCCCAAGCGACCTGAGGTGCGCATTGTTTTCCCATTACGTAATGTTTTAAGGCAACGACGGGAAACAGAAACGAAATCAAGCTGGTGGGCGACACTGGAGTATGATGCCTATGATTTGGCCAAACTGAAACATGACAAGCGCTTTGCGCCTGCTGCAGCAGGGAACAGTGGTGCATTTAAGTTATTGCCTATTATAAGCGTGCAGCATGCTTCCAACAGTGCTGCGCCCCACACACTGTGAAACTGATTTGTGAAGATGGTTATCGCAATAAGGTTGGCAGTGATAGCTGTGAAAGCAGCGTGCAACAACTTGGGAGTAGACTTGCTGGTACCGGAAGGAAACTTTGTGCGCGCCGGTGTTTTCATGCGAGATGGGCGGGCGAGTATTACGGGCAAGCTGCTGCTGTTCTTGGTTGCACGTGCGTCACACCTTTTTTGTTTACATGGGATCTAGAGGCTGGGAAACGTATCATACGATGTACTGAACGTTGGTGATATAATGTACTGTGATATATTGTGATATAATGTAGTGTACATTGCTGTCAAAAGATTGTGTTTTCCGGTAACATATAGATTCACAGTCACCAATCTTTTAAAGGCTGAGCTGTGCATAGTGCTGTTGCGATTGTGTACTCCGTGATTTTAAGAGCACATTTGCGTAAAACGTTTGCAGAGTATTACTGTTTTTTCTCGCGATCCCATGAAACATGGATTAGAGGGGCTCTACCGTATATTGACTATTTCAGATGAAATTGAGACCATATCTGGCATGTAGATGTATCTTGCGCACTTCATCAAAAGTGCTTGTCTCTGCGCCAAATCGGACTTTTGCCCATGCCAAGGCCTGCGCGAAAAGGTGAAATGGCTGTTCCACCACTGAACTAATAACGATAATAAACAAGACCACTGCGCACAAATCTTCTGGCTGCGCTCTCATGTGGCAGGCACGGTGTTTGCAAGAATAGAGTGAGATTGTCACCTCATGACACGTCTGCCTTCTGGGAACCAAAGCCAAAACTTGTTCGTAGGAACAAATATTGTCCGGGTGCTCGGATGCTTGCCAGTGCAAGCATCCTTGGTGTGCCCATTAATTAAACTTACTTGTTTTAACGACAGTTTTGCTGACACTGGGTTCATTATATGTTGGGCAGACTGTGCCGCATGTGAACTGCTGTGTCCACCTGTCGGCAGATTTGGCCTTTGGTTCGCTCCAGTGCTGAGTCATGCTTCTCCATTGTCCTTGCAGATCGAGCGTGCCCGAGAACATGCAGGCCAACAAGCTTCTCCTGCTCAAGGCCATGAAGGCCGCACACCAATCGGTCTCCAGCACGGCTCGCCGCAACCCCTGTGAGTCTCTTGATAAGGTTCAGTTTATTTTTAAGCATTTACAACAATGTTGCAGTGTGTACAAAGATTCAGTGCCTAATTTTAATTTGTGTTTGTGGAGGTATGCGAATATTTGAAGTTTTCAATACCAGTTAGGTAGTCTTAATTATTTTAGTTGCATTCAGTTCGATACTGTATATTGATATTTGAAATTTTCTGCTATTGGTATGTTGTCAAATAGTACGGGACAAGAATGTTGGTTAATCCCTATCGGGTGTCAGGAAAACGCATTGGAAGGCTGTTACAGCTTCATGCTGTCAATCCACCTTCACAGGAAATGCTCTTCCAATACTGAGGGGGCACTAGTGTCAAAACTTGCATGTGAAGTGGCTTTTCTGTTTGTTAATTAATAATTGTTTGATTAATTAATTAAGTTGTTAATAAATAATTAATTTGTTACTTTATTTTTGTTAACTTTAATTATTTTTTTATATCTAGCAGTAATAGTTCCAACCGAAAATCTTTAGGGGTGTGTGAATGTTCGAAACGTTCGAGTACCGAATCGAATAGTGAATGTGCATATTTTTCAAATACTTTTCGAATATTTCAAAACATAAACTGCGCCCAATTACATATAAGATTGCAACGAACAGTAAATTGTCACCCCCACAGGCATAGTATAGACGTAAAACATGAAAACTTGCTTAGTGGAGGCGGCTACATCACTTAGCCTTACTTTACAGGGTATGCAGCGATCGTACGCGCTGTCTGAAGAGTCCTGTGCATGCGAAGAAACTACTTGTGCGCTCCTAATGGTCCATTTGTGCTTTTAATAAACAACGCTTTATAATGTGCTATGTAATGACAGAAACATGTTGACATTACGAATACTAGGATGTGAACATGTCCTTATATTAATTGTTATAATGGCTGTTCATTATGCGAAAAGTATTCGAAAACTATTTGATTCGCTTCTGGCATTATTCAATTCGTATTCGATTCGGTCTTAAAAATGACTAATCGCACAGCCCTAAAAATATTTAGTCCTACGGCAGCCTGCCAATTTTCTGCTTCAATTTACCATGTATTAATTGCCACAGTTTTCATATAAAGGGATATTAAATAAAAATAAAATAATTGAGCTGTATTCTGGTTGTGTGTATAAACCGCTGCATTTTCACGATTAATGTTATTTGCAAGTTACCACTATTCCTTGTCTTTTGTCGGCCCGTTTCCACTTCGCACTATACACCTTTGCAACATAATGGAATACAGTGAAATCTTGATATAACCAACTTCAGGCGACCGCGGCAAATTGTTTCGTTATTCTCAAAGGTCATTATGCCCCAGAACGAACCATTCCACCTATCAACCCACCAGTTAATCATTTGTCACCGTATAAGCAATCCGTGAAAACCAGTGCTGTCGACTCTTGGCTCGCGCTGTTGCTATTTTCCATAGACTGCGCGGCCATGCACCGCTGAAGCACGTGGCGTGCGCACAAGAGACGCTGATGCCAAGAAAACCACCCACAAAGAGGAAGCTCCATGTCGCCTCCAAAGCGCAATGATTCTTTTTGTTTGTTTTTCACATACTTTGCCGTGGACACCGCAACAAGTCTAGCTCGATGTGGACAGGTGAACTATACCAAGGCGCAAGCGCGTGTAAATGACGCAGTCCGGAAATCAAAACTATGTGGCATCCCCGCGAGCACGGAGGTTACATTTCTCCGCACGCATAACTGGTACGGCTGCAGAAAAAAAAAACTAAAAAAAGGAGAGCCGTGCGCAGAAAGACGGGCGAAATAATGTCATTGGCGACCAGGTGACGGCGCCAGTGATGTCATTACGAAGGCATGCGGCGAGCATGTCCACCGATACCATATATGGAAATGAAGCGCTGGCATGGGCTTCAGACCCACTGCGCATGCGCTACTTCACCTGTGCTGCCGCCGCTAAAGGATGCGCTCTGCGCGAGCCACATGTTCCCGCGTTGACGCTTGCTTTCTGAAGAATGAGCGACGCAACTGGTGGAAGTGCTTCGTCTGCCACTGCTGCTAAATGAGCAGCCCGAGCAGAGGCTCAGCGTCGCCGCCGAAGGACCCTGCCGTTCAGATTCAAATTCTTTGGCACAATACGTCACTAATTCAAAACACTTAGGCAACTGTGCTCAAAATTTGCATTGTGGAGTATCATAATCGTCGGTGAAATTTTTTTTTCGTTTGCATCCTTTGCATCCAATTTACAGTCTCTGTTCCTCTCGCTTTCTTTTATTTATTTATTTTTTTACTCCTGGTTGTCTATTTACGCTTTCAATTACTCTGTACTTGGTTGCCAACTTTATTGCCCTCTTCCTCCATTCTGTGTCCACGCTTTTAGGTACAGATATTTGTGCACTTTAGCCACCCATTTATTTTAATCCATGTTCTTTTCTCAAAACTAAATTTGCTCTAACAAACAAAAAACAGTGTAGTGTCAGTGGGCTGTGATGTTGATACAAGTGGTGCTCCCTTGTGGTGGCTGCTAGCACTTAGAGCAGTCCATGATGAAGCTTGACGTGATCTCTATTGCATAGGGCTGTGCTTTTGATCTTGAAATTGTTGCTCAAGTTGCTTGCTTGATATTTGTTGACAAACGCTGCCTGAGAAGGTGCTAACCACAAGGATTGTTGTAGGTATTTCTGAAGTAACTTTCACTGCTGAAACAGAAACCTCAGCTTAATGAAATCTGCTGTTTAACTTGTTCACAGCGGCAGCAATTTTTGAAGTCTCGATTCTTGTGCATGATGACCTATTGGCAGGTCACTTGTCATATTACTCTGGTGTGTCGTAACCTACCAGTGAGTCACCTGAGAGTTGCGCTCCTCTGAAACTTTCCTGAGGCGCAGAGGGATGGCGCCACAGTGCGTCAAATCAGAAGCAACAACTTTTCATCTTCGTTAATTTTTAGCCAATCATGCGATCCATTCTTGCAATTCTAACAACCTTGCATTGCAAGAAAACCCTGCACACGCTGCACAGAGGGAATAACTGCTGTCACCCACATAGCTGTGAACATAAGTTGTTTGGATGTAGGTACAACCTTGTTGTATTGAGAATTTAGTAACACCTCATTATCATAAGAAATAGGCAAAATAATGGCATTTAACATGGGCTGCACACATGTCAGGAGACACGTAGGCAGCTGTTTGTTAGTTGCGGTGGTTAATAGTTTGGATGCCCTGTTGGTCATTTGCAGCAGCCCGAGTGGAACCGTACCAGCCAACGCCCATCCGCGAGCTGGGCTCAAAGCGGAGGAGGCCTGCCAGTCGTCTAGGCTCTACGAGAGCTAGTGATGCTGACGACGAGGACTCCATGCCGCCAGCCAGTAAGTGATGCTTACTACACATCTTAATTAAGGTCACCGTTGACCAGGCTAACATTGAACTTCAGGTGGTTAGCAGTTGAATTGATAATGGCATAGTTAGCCACATGCCCTTAGTGGCCCCCATCTGGACTGTTTTTCCTGTCGCATAATTGCTGGGAAGTGTGCAGTTTCATGCTGCTTGGCATCACAGGGTGAATGAAAGGATCACGGAAAACATTGGCGGCAAACAATGGAGCAGCCTGCCTTCGCGTTTTAGAGACGGTTGTGGTTCTGGTTCTTGTTTGCCACAATATACCTTTCCGTCACACGAGTAGGAAAGGTCTTGCAACTAACGTGCGTTAACTTAAGCCTTTCCTCCTTTCAAGCAGCACCAGCTCAGTGCTGCTTGAATGCATTGCAATCGCATGTGAAACGATATTGAAAGGCTTTAGCTCGTTCTGATAAAGTTCCATGATGTCAGCCAATACAAGGGTGTTGGGAACCTCTGTGCAGATTTGTAGTAGAACCTGGTTCATACATTTGGAAAAAAAATACAAGGAAAGACGTACTAGCAGAAAACGTATGATTCGAAGTCAGTAAAAAATTTGACACACTCAACTCTAGCTGACATCTACGTAATGTCAGGCGTTCCACAAATGGTTGCAGCATGAGACACCAGTGTGCCGAGCTGGTGGCGCTCAAGCAACCCGGGACGCACATTGTCATGTCCAAAGTCGCTAAAATTTTGACATACTCAACTGGGGTTGACATCTATGTAACACGACGACAGAAAACCGAAACGAAATCGTGCTAGTGCACGATTCCAGAATACGATGCCAACGAGTCAGCCAGAGCAAAGCATGACACTGATCACTTTACGCTGCCTGCAGCAGGGAACGGCAGCGCGTTTGAGTTGTTGCCTATTAAAAGTGTGAAGTAAGCTTTTAACGGCGCTATGCTCTGTGAAGAAGATGGGTGAATGTGCTTATCGCGATAGGGTTGGCAGCAATAGCTGTGAATAGGGCGTGCCACGACCTTGGAAAAGATTTGATGGTACTGGAATCGAACGGGCGAGCGAGTATTGCAGGGAAGCTGCTGTGGTGAGCAACTGCTGTTCTCAGTTACTTGCTTCCGTGCTTTTCCTTGTTTACGTGCGATTGAGCGGCCGGAAAATGTATCGTTCAATCACAGTTAGGCGATTTACGGAACATTGGGGCCAAAAGATCTTGTTTTCCGGGAACATATGAATTGGTAAAAAAGCATAACTTTATTCGGTAATTTTTTGTGTTCTCGATCGAGAACATTGGTGCCCGGAAATCGTACTTAATGGGATCGTATCAACAAGGTTCTGCTGTACCTTTCTCTTTCGTTGTGAGATGACATTTGCAGTACTCTCCTGCCTTGATTTGTAAATGCTGTATTTCCGTTGTAATTATGGTGTCTTATTCCTTGGTATTTGTCACCTTGGGGGTTGTACCTTACGAATGTATAATAATGCCCCCCTATATAATGCCCTGTAGGCCTTTTTAGGTAGGGTATTGAAATAAATAAAAATAAATAAAAAACTAATCTCTGAGGCTAATGGTGCATTCAAATGTGCGCACACATCACTTTGGGTACTCCATCTTCCTCACCGGCAGCGGAAACTCTAGCCATGTCTAGTTAAATCACTAGAGTACATATCACAGAATCGCTTACAGCGTAGAAGACTCCATATCATACTAAACATGTAATAAACTTCCAAGTACCGTATAGCCATTGCAGATGTGTCTGCATCTGTGTGAACTTATAACCAGTGGCGTGCGTAGCCAGGAGGTGGCACACCGTGACTGTCCCCCCCCCCCCCCCCCCCAAATGTTTGTGTTAGTATGCAGCCTGCCCAACCCCGTCCTTCCCCCTTCCCATCCCCAGTCAGGCGGGTGCCCTCCTCCCCCCAAAATTTATGGCTACGCCACGGGTTCGAACCTAACCGTAACTTTGGTTGCGAACATCATACAAAGCAGTGCTGGTTAGGCAGCAGTCTAGACAGTGTTCACCATTGTGACCGTGATGAAATCTCGCTTCCGGCTGGAGGCTGGCAAATAGCAAGCTGTGGCGGGAAGCTTACCGCTAACATGTTTCGACGGGTGACTCATCGGTGACTGGGCCTGAAAATGCACGCAAGTTAGATTGACAGCATTACTAGAAGCGGCCCTTGACTATGCGCAGGCAACAAGCCAGCAACTACTGTGGGGTAAGCTCTCTTGTAGGCAGAAAGCGTATTGCATAATTTGTGCAAAACAGCCTAAACTGCCAGCATTATGCTGTCAAGATTTTATGCGACAACTGAGCTGTACATTACAGCACCGCAGTGATGCACAGCGCGCAGCCTGGGTGAATGTGAGATGTGTCCGTGGCTTTGATTGCATTGACCATCATGAAATTTGGAGTGGATATTATTTTACTGAAGCACAACACTGAGTAAAAGTCCATAAACTAATTTCTAGTGCCGCTGGCATTGTTAAAGATAATGAAATAAAAATTTTTCTGAAGTTTTCTTTTTTGAAAAATTGGTTGGCAACTATATTTTGTTCTTTTGCAAGCGAGTGGCTAAAAACTTACCACGTACTTTTGAACTTTCACCCAGAACGACCCAGCGGGCTGTCTATCAAGGAGAGGCTTGGACGCAGGCGAGGTGAGTACATTCAATGGGAAAGGGGGGAGTGTCTCTGCTCTAGAAGCTTGTGTGAAAGGACTTATGATGTTTCACTGAAAATTGGAAACTCTGGTCACCTAATTGGATGATGCGAACTTCGAAGGTTACATTCCTATTGTTGCCCTCCTGGAAACACTGTGTGCGAATGCCAGTATGCCGGAAAAACCTGTTTTACACACTAACATGACTGGCCTGTGGCTGGCCAGTCAATTATCAGCAGATGGCAGAAGTTATGACCACGATCATACTGGCAGTTAGAATGCATCGTATGAAGGATGGATGCTCAAGCCGGAGTTGCCTATACTCGGCCATAACCTAATTATTCCATATAAAGCTGCGCCAACAAAACTGCACTTTACCTGCCCTCCACATTCTGAAATATACTTCCGAAGATGCACTCATATTGAAAGATATTCAGCTCCACCATGACGTCATGCAAATTGGCGAATGTAATTGGCTGGTGCATCTGTACAAGTTCATTTTGAGTTGGGCACTGGTGTACAGTGGAAAGTCGATTGTAATGTTCCCCCGTCATGCGACGACCCGCGTTTTACGACGAATTGGTTTGGTCCCGGCAAAACCCCCATATAAATGTATTAATAACCTCAATTATACGACGCAATTTTACGCCGACCCACCTCGTATGATGCTCTTTGGTACCATGCGAGAAAAAAAAAATTTCTAAGCAGACGTAGGCTGGCATGTAAGCACACTGCAGCCAGCTGATAATTGGTGTGCAATTGAATGCGCTGCGTCGCCATAATAATGTTGCAAATGAATGTAGTCGAACCGCAGCAGGCCGTAGAGTATTGCAGCCTCGTAACCAGTCACAAGCACAGCGAAAACAGTGTCGATTCCAACCAAAAACAAGTTCTGACTTCAGTCGACTTGTCTATGGATTGTGTCGAGACATAAAGTCGCAGTTGCCAACGTAACGCTAAAAATCACAGGATTTAGAATATTTGTTTTAAAATGGGCAATTTTGTCATTATTCGAATGTAACGCGAGGGTCGGGTTCAAGCAAAGAAAATCCTGAAAAAAGAAGCTCGCGTTACAATCGAATAAATATGGTAATTCTTTAATAATTTAATCTACCTTCCTTGGAAGCAGTGCAGGTTTGTGCCATGGGCTTATTCAGGCAGTGTGTACCTGTTTTTTGGGAAGGCTGAGCGTCACTGCCTGTATTCTTGTTTTTTTTTATTATACGACGCCTGGGTTATACAATGGTTTTGGGGGGTCCCCTCAAAGTCACATTATCAGGGTTCCACTGTACTTGCTACTGCATACAAAGGTTGCCACTGACTAGTGTTCTGTGTGATATGTACATGAAAATCCTTCTGAATGGTGGCCAAGTGCATGCATACTACTTCGTATGTACACTGATGCATGTCTGAACAATAAATTACGCATACTTAAGTGTTCCAGTAGCTTTATCTGCCTGCTGTTCGTACTGGAAGTCATAAGCGAAGCTTGCTTCATGTGAGGTGTACACAGCATGGCCAAAGGGCCTGTCATACACAATGCCAGTCAGTAGCCTAAACAGTTTTGATGAAATCTGCTGCTCACGCTACCAGTGCATTTTGTTGTGATATTAAATAGCATATGCAGGTGATTTCTGTGTGCCGTTATGTTAAAACACCGGCAGAGTACAGGAGGTATGATCTCCGTAATAAAAGCAAACAGTGACAGCTGCATAAAACATGGTTGACTACTTCACCACCTTGGTAGAGTAACTTGTTATGCATGTGTGCCCAGTTGTGCTCCAGCACTTGTTTAAGGTGCCATGGTGTTATCCCTCCTGTGTTACTGCAGGAATGTAAACCTGGTCTTTCTGTAAAGTTCTGTTCATCAGAGTGGATATAAGTGCATTACTTGCTTTATTTGGTTATGGCAACTGATTCTGTATTATCAGCACAGATGAAAATTCAGCACAGTTGTAATGAACACTATTTCTGGCTGGTATAAGCAGCTGCTCATTGACCTGAAACAGAACTCAACCTCCACAACTAGCATCCGCAGAGCCATGGGCAAAGGGAAGTGAACGACAGAACACTGGTGGAAATGAAACTGGGGCAGTGTACAGACTTTTCATATCTCATGTTGGGAGCCAGATAATGAAGACTCAGAATTTCTGAGAATGTATGTTGACAGCTTCTTGACAGCACGTTTTCCTTGCCGAAAAACTTCGCTGTTCTTGCTTTGAAGCTGAAATCGGACAAGTACAAAGGGATAGGTCCTTCAATGAAAATGTTACTGGGAAAGTATTATTGCGAGAGGTCACGCTGCTGCAGTGATTGTTGGTTCAGCATAGTCAATGTCTGAAACATGGCGAACATGACTATTTTTTAACGCTTCATTGTCTTGCAAGTGTGACACACTTATTGTTACTGCAAGCGCTTCCAGCGCTTGCAGTACACAAAAGCATGGCTTTCAAGATATGCTTGCCTTACTTCAACAAAGCCATCACGGGGTGTGTGATTTGGACACCATATATAGATTGAGTGTCTCTTTTACATTGGCACACCCTGTGCAGTGGCTGCTGTGCTTTGGCATGAAAGTATGAGGGAGTGTGAATTGTTGCAGAATGGTTGGAAAGCTGCAGCACTGGCGACAGCTCATCTCACTTCTTTTGTAGGATCACACCACTGCTGCGCAAGCAGCAGTGTGTCGTGGCATCCAACACCAAATAGATGCTGTTGAGAAGTGCAGAGCTAACGTGCGAATTCCCACGAATTCCTAAATTTTGAAGCTTCTATGGTATGAGAAACTCTTAACACATTGAAGGGGACACCGAAGAAATGCAATAAATCCAGATGTATTAGTGATTCAGGATGTGAGGAGAATCGCTAAGCCTGATATGCACGCAAAAGTTCAGGACTAATGGTAACGCCGCCTTGAAGCTCCCGGATCAGCTTGCCGGGACATTGATGTAGGACTGGATTGCACTTTAAAGGCACCAGAGAGAACCCACCTAACAAGTCGTGAAAGAACCGCAGTTGGTCAAAATTAATCTGGAGCCCCCACTACGGTGTGCTTAACAATCAGAGTGTGGTTTTGCCACGGAACACCCCACAACTTAGTTGCAAATTAAAATTGTTTTTAGCCTAGCTAGTTTCAAGAACGTTTTCTGGGCCAAAATGTCCCAAATGTGAGGTAATTCCTTGAAATTTGTGGTGTCACTCTTGCATGCCAGAGTTTACGTTTCAGCACTAAGTTCAGAAAATGAAAGTTTTGCGTTAAGTTTCCTGCTCTCGTCATTAACCTTCTCCACCCGCTAAATGAACTATTGAAAGAATAATTAACTAGTTGAAACTTATGTAGTGTTGCTTTTTAGTGAGGCTTCAAGAACTTTTGCCCAGGAGGGTCTATCTAAAGAGGATAGGACATTGCAATAAAAAAAAAATCGTTTTGGTTAGCACCCACTGAATAGAACTGTCTAATAAACTGTACGAAGAAAGCAGATATCACCATACTTGTAATGTTCATCAAACATATCAAATTGATATATTATACACTGCTTTGAAATATGGCGCAAATTTGCTAATGGGGCTTTTACTGAATTAGTAGTAATGATTTGCATAAGCTGTTTACTAGATAGCAATCTGCTTTAGACACTGTAGCAGATACAGATTACAAAATTGTGACATCTCCCTCTGGTGCATAGTTGTAAACGCCAGTTTTAATTTGCTGCAGCATCTGCAGAGGAGCCTATGGAAGCTTCCACCTTGGAGCGGGGTAAGTTGTGCACACTCAGTTTAAGATGGAATTTGCCAAGTTTTTCGTTTGCAAGAACTGTTGGTCATTGGCCTCCTGCAGTAGTGACCGTTGGCTTGAGATGATTATAAAACAGCATGACAGAAGAAAATGGAAGTGCCAAATGGCACAGAATGCTCGTAAACTGAAGTTTGTTAAAGGGGGGGGGGGGGGGGGGGGGCAACGTCAGATGTATAACTTTTCGCTCATTTCCATTTGTCAATTAAAAAAAGTCGACCATGTGTCGACGATAAAGAAGGCAAGGTTGTCAGTCACACATGTTGGTTCATATGATTCGATGATTAAATGTCCACTTATAATGATATTGAAAAGAACAAAAAATTTGATCAGTATAGCTGATCGCTATATCGGGACTGCCATAAGAAAAAAAACTGCAGAACATACCTTTGTTGCCCCAAACCAAAATTTGCCACTTGCACAAAAATGTAGACGTGATAGAAAGTAGGCTGCGAAAAATAAAATGTTTGTTTATACCTCTGAACAGTGTCAAGCGTTAGGTGTGCTGAAATTGTCAGAAATCAGCGCTTGCTTTCGTGGCAGTTTCAGGTTTACAACCGTGGTTTGCGTCACGTCCATCTGGCAGCAATCTTTTAGCGTGCCCGAAGTCAATGAGCAAGTTGATCGACAACAGCGCACTTTGCTTGAACATTGGGGTCGGGGTCAAGGACGGGCCATAGTTAATTTCGTCGTCAATGCCGCTGTTGTCGTCGGCCTCCATCGCACAACGCCGCAGTCTGTCACGATAGAATGATTGCCTCGTTGGAGATCTCTTCAAAGAATGAGGCAGCAGTATCTGAACTCGGAAACACCTTCATCAAAGTGCCACCTGTTCCATCATCAGTAGTGACATGCTTCCAGAGCTCAGTAATGTCAGCGGCTTCCACCTTGTTGGTTTCACCATCACAAGGGTTTCACCCTGGCACACAAAGCCCACCTTTCTGAAACAGTTGTTCGTGGTGGAAAAATGTGTGCCAAACCCTTCTTCCGTTGATCGGCATGGCCACTGGTTCCAGCATCCATGATCACAACGCTCCCGGTTCGAAATTGTCGGCGTCATCGACTGCGTAAGCTCATACTTCTTTCGCGTCTTGCAAAATTTTCCAGTTTCAACTCAAGCGACACACCTTAGTGCAGGGGTTCTCAAGCATGTTGGTCCCAAGGAACCCTGCTAAGCTTCATCAAGTGCGAAGGAACCTCCTCCCCCCCCCCAGTAAAAGACGCTAGGCGTAGCGTGCAACATGTTCGGGGCCAACGGTGATGGTGGACAGGCTATTTTGACGGCGACGTGTAACCCAAGTGGTGCAAACTGGGTGCAATCGTCATGAGCCAAGACAAGACAGCATCGCAACCAAGGCATGCCGAGAAAGAATGAGCTTTCGGTGCATATGCACGGGGAGACTTGTAATTTTTCATCACAAGAGGTCTCAGGCACGCAAGAGAGGTCTCATCTGAGGCACGCATGCTTCTCACTACCGCGCGCACATTATTTTTAAATGCGTAAGCATTTCTGTGCTTTCCCAACGAGAAAACTGCCCGTGCATCAGTCCGTCTGTCCCTCGCATAAGACGAGCCCGTAGCTGCGAGCGACTTCACCTTCGTGCCGCCTTGCACTTCAACGCAAATGAAGCGAAGAATACACAGCACAGAGAGTTATCAGCAGTCGGCACCGCCTGTCCGCTTCGCCGACCACTTTCAAGATACAGTCCACGTGGCCGTGCCAGAGTACGCTTGATCAGTCCGTGCCGCCGCCGGAGTCCTTTGATCACGGTTCATAATGGTTCGGCACGTGTGGACAAGGAGCTAAAGAGCCATAACGGCTTATAATAATTGGAACGTCATCAGCTCACAAGGCGCCGCCACCTGCAGTACTTTGCTTGCATATCAATGCACCTTGCGCCTCCGTTTGCACCAGTTCGTGTGGCCGCAGCGCTGTCGTTTGTACTGGCTGGATCAAGTGTCTCAACACTGATAATGACACCGGGCTGCGTGGAGATGAGCAAGTGGCACAATGCGGCGTGCCTCATAATCAGAACTGGTTTTGGCACGTAAAACCCCAGAAACAAGACTACTCTCAGAGGAGTTCCTGCTTGAAATTTTTTTAGCCAGTGAGCTGGTCGCCAACAAATTGTCCGTCCATTGCGATGTAGACGGTGTGCTTCATCCTCATCATCTTTGCACTGAGTCAAAACGAAACTACTGTTTGCCACAACCACTGCAGACGAAACCGTGGCCTCTATAGACGGTTACCTTGCAGTTCTGAAGGCAGGCGGCCGACGCACGCACTATGACAAAATTAAACTACCGTTTGCCGCAACAACTGTGGGTGAAGCCACGGTCGCTATCGCCGAGTTCATAGATGGCGACTGCGCATTTTTGAAGGCACGCGGCCGACACGTTCACCAAGTCAAAACAAAACTACTGTTTGCCACAACCGCTGCAGATGAAACCGTGGTGGGTATTCACCCAATCATGGATGGTGACTGCGCAGTTATGAAGGCACGTGGCCAGTCGCCAACGCGGTGTTATGCGCGGCAATAAACGCAAGAATAAAGGCGTTAAATGCGCAATTAGGCACGAAGCGTTCTGGCGTTGCTATCACGTACGATTTCCGCTGATGACTATGGCGATGCGGACTTGGCAAGCGCGGTACCAGGGAATATTTATCCGTGGCTTGTGGAACCCGTGGCTTCCTCGGAAGCCACATTGAGAACCCATGCCTTAGTGCCTTGTCGGCAGCTTTTTCTACAAACTGGGCTGTCTGCTACTTAGGAGGCTGCTTCCACGGCACATTGCCATGATCGCTTAGAGAGAGAGCGATTTTGGAAGAGTGACACACTGCTCCGCATTGCTTTTTTTTTTCTCTCTTTCTCCCTCTCTCTCTTGCTCTTCTCTGGACGTGTATTGAGCACGATCATGATGTAACGCGAATGCAAAGCAGCTGGCACCCTTTTGTGGTGCGCTGCGCCAGCTTACGATGCTCTTTGTAGCTACGATGCTCTTCGGTGTGTGGGCAGGATGTGCTGTGCGGTAATGGCGGCAGGTACGAACTCGCGTAAACAAACTTATCGCCCCGTCTCGGTATCGTTCGTTTATGGGGAACTCAGTCAAGCTCAGTCTGCATGAAAAACGCTGTCCAGAAGGCAAAATTGTAATCAAAGTATCCAACATGCGATCATAACGTATTGTTGTATATGGTGTTTTTTCTCACAGCCCTTATGAATAAGTTGATACTCTTAAGTAGGGTTCTGCGAATGCAGTCACCGTCCAATTTCTCGGACTTCCTAGGAGCCGCGAAAATGGCCGAAAAATCAGGCAGTCTGAAAAATTGAGTGCATGCCTTTTATTTCCCCCAAGGGCTCAAATCACCACAGGCACATCTGAAATAGCTCTGAAGGCCTGCCAGTACACTTATTAAGGATATCGATGCTCCAAATGGGATAGGATACGGCAGGTGCACTCGTGTATAATTAAGGAATGCATACTGTGTCGCTTGAGTATTGCCCCTTCCCACTCTTGGTATGCTTCACCGTGTAACATTGCTGTATTGACCCTTTTCGCGGAGCAGTTTACTCTAGAGGAACGAGATGGCGCTTTCAGCGGCGCGCCATACGTTGCCTCAGCGAATGCGCACGGATACGAAACCACTACTGCTTCTGCCCTGCTACTATGCGATCAGCTGTTTGAAATACAAGTGGGTGTTCGCTAATGCACTGTGCCCAATTCATGCTGCAAAATGTGTAACGATAAAGGGAAGACGTGTGCGGTAGTTAGCCGCAAAAATAGCATATTAAGGAATGGAATCAACCTGTGTCGCCGCTGCTACATAAGGACTGCCTGTGTTGTCGACCCTTCGCGATGCACTGCTCTCCTTGAGGATAAAAAAGGATAATTCATCCGCCAGCGCTGTATAGCTAACCTCCAAAGAAAGGACTTCAACACCGCAACGTCGGCACTTACGAGTGAGTACCGCTCGTTACAAAAGGAAGTAACGCCACTTACTGGCATAGTAAGTTTCTTGCACGTTATTTACACACATCTACCCCTACTCGCATGCAAACTAATACCCGTGCCACACGGGCACGGAAAATGGCATTTAGCAGTTAAGGCCTTAAGTTCCTGAATGACATTTTTTTCGGCCGAGCTGCTACACGTACAAACTTAATGACATTTGACCCGATGATGTCGATAGCAGCATCTTCTGAAGGGAGCAACTTTAGAGCAATATTAAAAAAAATAAACATGGACTTACAATTTTAATCTACCTTCAAATTTAGTGAAACGTAGAAATAAGCATACTACGGTGTCGACGTGTAGTTTGGTGCTGTCTTCTTCTAATGCACCAGCACTTCTTCTAATGTTGTTGTTTTTATTGCATTACATAAAACCCAATGCGCTGGTTTAGGTGTCCTGTATGGCTTAAACACCTGGAAAATTTGTTTCCAGCTGAATAGGATGCCGTTTCAAATAATTTAAGTAAACCGCACTGAGCAAGCTATGGCGTCGAGAGTACGCATTTAGTCGAATGAGTTCTGGCGAAGGCCTTCAGGTACGAATGACATTAACGCGAATGCCATTTGAACTGCGCGTGTGGCACCGCGCGAATGACATTAAATCTTAAGGCCTTAGCTACTAAATGCCATTTTCCGTGCCCGTGTGGCACGGGTATTACACCCACCGGATCGCCAACGTATCAATAAAAAGTGAATGTGCGCACACTTGAATCAATGTGCTGAAGCGTGAGTGACTGCGACTACACCAAGACACGAATGTTGGAAGCTGAACGTTTCAGGACGGTCCACAGAGTAAGCGACGGACTAGCGATGATACGTCTTTGCTACAAGCTACCACAAAGTACAGAACATTTACATTCCAAGCTTTGTGCGCCGCAAGAACAAATCTATCGCAGCAGAGCACACCCGCGAGCGCGATTAGGCTGAAAATAACCATCAGATAGTAGCCTCACCGAGGAACTTAGTATTACTCAGTCAGAAACATGACAAGCCGCTGCTTCAAAATGTTTGCCAAATAAAGAACGAGAACAGTGATCCTGATTTAATTCATAAGCGGAAAGCTTGGACAGCTTGGAACACATGTCTAGCCTCGCTTTTAGTACAAGCACTGCACCGCGCCGTTTGGACAAGGCGCAATGAGCTATAAAAGCACTTACATGTCCTCTAAAGCTGTGGCCAAAGCTTCGTGTCGTCCACACAGTCACCGTCTACGATATGCGTTGAGACGGCGGTTTGCTGCGCCGCACCGGCGTCACGCGCTTGCATTGTAAACACGGAGGCAACGGCGGCAGCTGAGGCAAGCAATGGACGCGTCACCACGTGATCAAACATGGCAGCGCCCACGGGAGCGCCGGGAAAAGGGTCAATTGCAGCAAAGATGACTTTTGGGAATCGGCATTATGCGATGCGTCGTGATTTCCGAGCTTCGAAGTCAGTGGTGAGGATTACAAAGGCAGAGTCAGCGCCATTGCTAACTCCAGCGAATTGTTTCAATGAAAAACATGGCACCCAGCAGAAAGAAGCTTGGTAGTGAATGTCAGAATAGCTAGGCCCACGGCTGCCAGCAGATCTGCGTGCAAAAGCACCGATTCGAGGTGGTGAGCTGATCAAAGTAGTGGCGGTGGTGGCTTTGATTAATACTGTTTTGAAGCTGCGGTCATGCCAAAAAGTTCAGAAAACCGGATGGCAAAGGGTTTTTGCGTCCAGAATTTGTTATATATTGACTATGAGGAACGTGGTGGTGCCACAAAACCGCCCGAATTATCGGGTATGCCCAAAAAATCTGTCGTCCGAAAAGTTCGTTGCTGACTGTATTTAAAACTTTTGAATAATGAATCGAATAGAGTCCTATTCAGTTTGGTCTTCAAATCAAATAGTCACTATTTGTAAGTGCAAATACATTTAGAGTACTTCAAAATGTCAACTGTGCCCAAATAAACGTATAACATTTAGCAAAAGTACAGTAAATGTTCACCCCACCGGGCATAGTTCTTTATGAAGCGCTGTTTATTGAAAGCAGAACTGGAGCATAAAACATGAGAACTTGTTTAATGGAGCAGGCTACGTCGCTTAGGTAGCCATACTTTACAAGCTATACAGTGATTATTCGCACTCTCTCAAGAGTCCTGTGCATGCGAAGAAACTACGTGTTTGCTCCTAATGCTCAATGTGTGCTTTTAATCAACAATACTTCATAACGAACTATAACTTCATAACGACAGAAACTTGCTAACTTTAAAAATACTAGGGTGTGAACATCGTGTTATATTAATTGGGATGACTGTTCATTATTCGCAAAATATTCAATATTCGATTTGGTTCGCTTCTGCCACTATTCGATTCGTATTCGATTCGGTCTCCAGAATCACTATTCGCACACTCCTACAGCTTCACTTTAAAAAAAGTGATTAGTTTAACTGGAACAGGAATGCATTTAAGCACAGGTTGAAGTACGTGGTTCCCACCACATATTCCAAGAAATCGGAGCTAAGCAAATATTTCTGCTAAATGGATGGGACTTTGTTTCTTTCTTGACTCGAATCACTATTCCAGGGGTTCTCAAGTACGTTCATCCCAGGGAACCCTACTAAGCTCCATAAAGTGCCAAGGAACACCCCCCCCCCCCCCCCCCCCGAATTAACCGAATGTCGAATTGTCGAGGGTATCAAGAAAACAAACAATGCTTCACTACGTCAACACGCTTTTATTTACTCTATGAATCGTCAAATCTTGTTTCTATTTAGCACAAGACCAGTGCGGAAGCTGAAATTCTCTTCATCTCATGACTGATTAGCGCTAGCAGCGGCGAAGGCCTCGCGACATCCTTCGCGGCGCGCGTTTTCATCCGAGACGCGCTTTGCACCAACGGGCGCACATCCCGATTATTTTTTCGCCACTCAGGTGCTCGGCAACAAATTGTCCGTCCATCGCGATGTAGCCGGTGGTTTTTATCTTCGACAGCTTTGCACTGAGTAAAAGCGAAACTACTGCGGACGAAACCGCGGCCGCTATCGACGTGATCATGGACGGCGACCTTGCGGTTCAGAAGGCAGGCGGCTGACGCACGCACCAAGTCAAAACGAAACTACCTTTCGCTGCAAGACGTGCGGACGAAACTGCGGTCGCTATCGACGCTGCCATGGGAGGCGACTACGCAGTTGTGAAGGCACGCAGCCGACGCGCGCATCGAGTGAAAACGAAACTACTATTTGCCGCAACCGCTGCGGACGAAACTGCGGAGGTTATCGACGCGATCAGAGATAGCGACTACGCACTTACGGAGGCACGCGGCTAGCCGCCAGCGCGGTGTTACGCGCGGCGATAAACTCAAGAATAAAGGCTTTAAAGGCACAATTAGGCACGAAGCGCTTCGGCGTTGCTGTCAGTCACGTGCCGCGTACGATTGCCGCTGAGGACCACACGCGATGCGGACTGCGCCGCTTCGTTTCGGTTGGACGCTACGCTGTTCTTGCTCTCCTGCGGCGCGCATTTGCGGTGCTCCGCGTTTTTTTTTTTTTTTTTTTTTTTTAATTTTTCCTCCAACGTATAGGTCAGTGCGCACGCTATCGGCACCTACCCTATCTCCTAATAGGAGATAGGCGCATGGTGGTAACTTACGGCCTCCGAGATTCAAGTGCGAAAGCTTAGGCGCGCTGCCCGTTCTCAGAGGTTGGGTGGCTACAAGCTGCTTGCGTATTTATTGCGCAGTTCGCGCGACGCACTGTGACGTGCTTTTTGACACTCGGGCATGGGTAATGGAGGTTCTTTGGATCAAGCGCACCTCGTGTTCGCCGTTTTAGACACTTGTCGAGAGCGGGACCAGGGAAAATTTATCAGTGGCTCGCGGAACCCCGAGCAGGGGCCTGCGGAACCCGTAGGTTCCGCGGAACCCACTTTGAGAACCCATGCACTATTCAATTCGAAATCTACTATCCCGTATTTGCACGCTCCTACGAATATGCGCTGGACGAGCTTGTCTCGTCGTTAGTCTTGTTGTTAGTCTTTTTTGAAAGTATGCACTTGACGAGCTGAGCTCGTCTTTCGTTCTTAAAGGGTTAAGTTCCATTGGTTTTCATTACTCAGAGGGAGCCTTGTAAGGGAGGGAGTGAGGCCATGGGCTATGCAGGCACCACATATTCACCCAGTTCATCGTTTTTCGTAGTCACCGTATCCTCTTTCGTTCCGTTTTCTCCGTGTTATTGCCTTGTACACGTTTGACATGCTCAATTTTCAGCTTCTTAGTACAAGCACTGTGCACAGTCCACTCTTTAGTTGCTTTGTTACCGCACTCTGTATGACTTCACAGAAAGAAAAGTTGTTACTACCGCCGAGAGGATATATGAATGCAACTGAAAGGCCTTTTGCTTTGGTTTACGTGACTAGCACCTGGCCCAACGAGGTCATCACGAATTGTTGGTGCCATTGCTCCTGAAATCCGGCCAGACACTAGAGCCAGGGAGAAAAGCACGATGGCCGCACCTGCGGCTGACACAGGTGAGTTCACCTGACTGCATTTGTGTCATGCCTGTGTCAGATGTGTTTTTTACTTGCTGCAGTGTCGTACTTAAAGGGCTCCTTGTAAAGTTTGGCCATTTTGAACAGAGAAGCGCAATGCATCGGTCACCTTCGTCAAGCAAACTGTCGCACAGGTGTACACCACAGAAACTGCAAATTCGAACGAATTTCCAATGTAAACAACGCCATGAGATGTACATGCAGTGCAAATAAGGCAGTGCATGTTGAAATCTAGTCAAGCAATCATGGATTGCTATGGATTAAATAGCGAACAGACTCGAGTAGTCTGATTGAATTGCAGGCGCTAGTCGATAATTCAGACTCTACGGGCACCGCCTAAAGGTCCAAATAATCTGGAGTCCGGAATATAAGATTCGCTAGAAAACAAGGGACTTTACTCTACAAAATGCAAAACAAAATGTGCCACGCTATGCTGCAAAAGATTTTTCACCTTTTCAGAAAGTGCATGGACTTGTCTACCATTGATTGCGGCTTCGGTGCGCTTGCGGTGGTGCTATACGAATACGCATCAGATATGCACGAAGGCGTGGGGGCGGCATCAGCTAAGCAATTAACCACCGATGGTTGCACCAGTATGACGGCCTAGTATGAGGTCGTAGTGCCGTTGTAAGCATACTGCGCACTTTTAGTAAGCGATAACCCAAACGCTCCATCGTTCCCTGCTGCGTCTAGGAGTGTGACTGCTTCAAGTGCATGTCGCTCGCAGAAATGAAAGGAGCTCACCATCGCCACGTTGGCTCAACAAGATATGCACTGCACAAGTGCACAGCCAAAAGCAGCAAGGGCACAAAGAAAGCTGCCTGCACAAACGCTGCAATGTAGTGGCAAACGCTCTTGTACGACACAGCAACATACCGGCACAATGACGGCATGTGCTTAGTAGGCGATGTGCTGCACGAATTGCATGGGACGATTGGCACAACGTGGCAGTAGGTGTCGCGCTTCAATAAAGTGCCGCTCAAAAGCTGATCGCTGTACAAATGCGCATACGTGTATTGTGGAAAGGCAGATCAGTCGTCCAGCTCTGCCGCTGTGTTTTCTGCCAAAGTTTCAAAATCCTGCTCGCCTTTGCACTGTCGCCCAGTCGTGTGAGAGAGATGGAATTTTTCACTGCTGTGGAAAAGAGGAGAAAAAAACTTGTGGTGTGTGTTTCAGGTAACGGCATCACATTTATTTCTTTATTGGTAGCAGTGTGGAGCACGTCAAGGGATGCAGGCTTGTACTGGGTGGTTACATACTACCGTTTAGTGTGTAGTTAAGCTGCGTTCTTGTCGGGTACATGTTAATGAGGTTTCTCTGTAACTTGTGAATGAACAAACACGGGACGGGCGGAACCAACAAAGCCGGAACTCGCATAGCAATGCAGCTTTACAGTAAGCTTTTCCTGCGGTTTCGGCACGACGTGGGTTGGACGAACGTATAATTGAGTATGTCCAGATTATCGACTGTAAATTACTGCTGGCTGTGCTTACCACTATAGTTGTCACTTTAGTATTGCTTTGGTTTCTTGGCACAAGTTTGCTCAAGTAAAGAAATAGATTTCATTGACACTTTCTGGTAGAGGTGTGCCTCTTCACTGTGAAAGCATAAACAAATTGAAGGTCCCACTAAACAATATTTACAGGTGTATGAGTTTTCACCAAGGTCTCCCTTATCTCTACTCTGACATAGAGGACTTCCTGTTATTGCAGGACCTGCTGTATGGTACACCATCCAGGATTCTTATTGCCGCAGGGATGGCTCTTATTTGTGTAGCCGGAACGTTGCACACTAGCATCTGAGAATCTATGTAGTAGGACACGGATGTGCGCTAATGGTGTTCAGTTATTTGAATATTTCAAGGGGCCCAGAACCATTCCTCGGGCTTTGTGAAGTAACATAATCCGCGGGTAGCATACGCTGCTGTGAACATCTCAGCCAAGTTTTGCTGTCGTACGCAGTGCGTGGAGCTCGCAAGTGGAGTGCGAAGTCACCTTTCTCTCAAACGCCCTCGTTTCAACAGAGCCGTGATCCTCACTCTCTTCTGTGTGCTTTATTGCGCAATGAAGCACATTCATATACGCGGCTGCTATTGGTCGCTGCGGTCGGTTACACTGCGGCCGCCGCAGGGTGCCACCACGAGTCCACTGGCTAAGTGCACTGCGGCTCTCTGAGGACAACCGCGTTTGGCTTACATTTAGCGCGGCGTAGACTCCAAAATCAGAACTTTGAACTGTGCGCCACGGTGACGTTTTGAAGGCGGAGCATTGTGGCCCCGCCCCACTCTGCCATAGCCTTTGCAGTGCAAGGCATTGAAAAAGGAAGGGGGAGCACAGCTGAGGCTTTGTTTGATTGCTAATAACTCTGCTTCTTCTGAACGCATTGAAGTACTTTTTGCGGCAAAGTATTTCTGAAATAGCCCATTTTCACCTCAAATGTCTTTCTGCACTTCAATAAAAAGTAGTTCAGGGCCCCTTTCATGATTGTGCCGATTTCTGTATATAGCACAGACCAAAACCTTCCTTCTTGTCAGAAGTCGTCAGCTTTGTTTTAACTGGTCATCCTTTGGTTCAGATGCTCATTATCGATGTCTGTTGCAGTGGTCATCAGGGACAACGTTACCTTGGAGCAAGATGACGCAGGTGAGTGATTCAATGGTCGAGCTGAGATATGCAAGCAAACTACTTGACTCGTACAGTGGATGCCCCCAGCATTCATTGACGATCGTTTGAGCAGCTTATAGAGTATGGGTGTGCTTAAACTTGAACATATAAGTAATAATTGAATAGCCACATCTTTAACCCTTTGAGGGTCGAATTTTTTTGCCAAATGCGACCCCCCAGGGTGAATTTTCTTTATTGCTGATTTAAATTCTTCAAAAGAACCTATTTCGAAAAAATATGGTCATACTTTTTTTAGAGTAACAGTAAAGTGAGGAAAAAATCGTTTGTGTTGTAAAATACACAATGTTTATTCATGAATAAGAACATAAGCCCACTGAAAAATGGTTGTGTGCATGTCCGGAAACCGAAATAAGTAAGAAGCCTTCATCTTATCGCCAACAAGGTGCGATAGAGCTTTTGTGGTCTCCAAAAAAAAAAAGAAACGCAAAAACGGCAGTACGGTTTATGTATATACGCGCCTGCCTGTGAATAGGTGTAATCGCACTGCAGTGGGCGATAAACGATCGAGTAACAAGCGGTCACCCTATGAGAGATTTGAAACTAGATAGCTATCAGTTTAGCGCGTGCAACAAGCGGGATCCGCCGCAGGAGAAAACCGTAACTTGCCGCTGGTGCCGCGCGCGCCCGGATGTGCAAGTGATAGCGGACGCGCCGCTGCCATAAAAAAAAAAAAGAGGAGATGCATTGGTGCAAGTAAAAAATTCTACGTGTTCCCCTCGAGTGGCAGCACATACCGAGCGAAAGAAATGATCGAAAGAATGGCGCACTTGTCGCCGCAGCGCGCACCCGGATGCTCGAGCCATAGCCAACGCGCCGTTGCCATAAAAAAAAAAAAAAAAAACACCGGAGAGGCATTCGCGCAAGTAAAAATTCCACATGTTTCCGTCAAGTGGCAGCACATGCCAAGTGAAAGAAATGATCGAAAGAGGCGTGCTTTTTAAATGTACAAGCGATAACATACATGTACGTCATTGCCCATTTTGAAGGTGTTCGTGGAGGACGTACGTGTACGCCATTGACCCTGAAAGGCTTAATTGTATTCAGTGAAATATTCTAGGTTGATACCAGACTGCTGAGTCTTTCTACTGCCCCCGGGCCTTTTCAGTTCTTGAAATATTTCTACAAAAGTTAGTGGCCTGAACTAAAGGGGTACTTCCTACAACCGGTACAAACACAACTGCATTGATTTCAGTGCCAAGCTGAATGCTCTTTTTCATTTATTTAAATAGTAGCTGCTGAGCTAAAGCGTCCTCTTATAGACAGAAAAAAGTGAGCTGAGTAATAACATACGCCATTGTGACACAACAGTAGTGCCAACGCGTGGCCCTTTTTGTAGATCTGCTGGAACTGGATGTCGCCCACGAGGACGTGCACTCAGTCGTCAAGGACACCACGCCCACATCCACACCCAACCGGCTGAGCGGGGCCGATGATTCCACACCGTGAGTGATTGCACCAAAATAATCCTCGAATAAAATAAGCCTTGAGTGGATCAGAGGGATATTGTAATTGACATAAAGAAAAAAATGGAGCTGGGCAGGCCATGTAATGCGTAGAATGGATACCCGGTGGACCATTAGAGTTACAGAATGGATACCAAGAGAAGGGAAGCGCAGTCGAGGACGGCAGAAAACTAGGGGGGGTGATGAAGTAAAAAATTTGCAGGTGCAAGTTGGGATCAGCTAGCGCAATCCAGGGGTAATTGAAGATCGCAGGGAGAGTATCGTTGTTACGAATCGATTTTCGACCCGCGTTGGTTGATACGAATAAACGCCGCCCCACCAACGGCCGAGAAAGACAACAGCGCGCAGTCACGCGCTTTCTGCCTTTCTCTTTTAGTGCGGAGGCGCGGACGCGGCGCCGGACAGCGCGGAGGCCGTGACTGGGCGCGAAGAATTTGAAGCGGTGGCGCTTTTCTTGCTTTCGTGCTTTTCCGCCTTTTCGGCGGCCGCCCATCGGACGGAGTGGCTGCTGTGCTTCGGGCCCCGTTCTTTGTGTTTGTGCCATTTTGCCTAGTCGCAGCAAGCTATGTCTACCGAGATACGATCTCAGCTGATTCACGCAGCCATACGCCGAGGCGCGGGAGCCTCCGTTGGCGTGTCTTCCATCGACTGCGTTATTGGTGCCGATGGCACAGGGCGATTGTCGGTTTCGCTGCCGGAGCCACACGGTGCAAGATAGCGCGGCACGTAATCCACGGTGCGAGGTAGCGCGGCACGTTAAGTCGGGTGCTCCTCCGCTTCTCCCGCTAATCACCGTACTTTTCTTGCCGTAGGAGTCTTGCGCTTCCGTATTCCGAAGGCGTGCTTCGTCCAAAATTTTTTCTCCAACGAGCGACGATCCATCACTAACCTGGGAGCTCTCAGTAATCCGAATTCTGTGTGTCAAGTGAAGACGCCGGCGTGGTTTACGAAGCAGACAACTGCGGTTGCCATCTTGCCCCTGCCACAGCAGCAACCAATGGAGAGATGCCTTTCAGCACAGCAGCCAATCGGAGGCCGCTTTCATCGGAGGGTCCGTGTGACTACCTATCGCAGATCCACGCTTCTTTTGAGTTGGCGCGTTTGTTACAAGATGGCGACGACACGTGAATTGAGAAGCGGAACGGCAAAACTTTAAGCTTTCGAACGATACCAAGATGGCGGCGCTCGGTGGCGGGAAATACAAGATATGTCTCCGTGAAGTGCGGTAATTTTGCGCGATCTAAAGCTGTTTTCTCGCCCTGCGCACTGACGAATAAATCTTTTTCAGCCACTTATAGCGCGTTTTCACCCGAACCATTTTGATACAGCGTATATTAGGCGTTCCAGATACGGAAACGCGGGGTTTTCAAAAATAAATATTTCTCGCGATTTTCGCGATCTGACGCTCTCATCCCCCCATAATTTAGCTAGTTTTAATTGTGTTTCGATGATACGAATTTCGGCTAATACGAATATTTTTCATGACCCCGTGAGATTCGTATCATCGAGATTCCACTGTACATGGCCAACATGTCGGTAAGTGTGCGGTTCAGGCGTTCTGTCAAGCCATTTGTCTGTGGATGGTAGGCCGTAGTCAGTTTATGTTGCATCGCGCAGGATCTTAGAATGTTATCGATCACCCCTTGACAGGAATTGCCTGCCCCAGTCAGTTAGCAGTTGTCGAGGAGCTTTGTGCTGGAGTATGACGTTACGCAGCAAGAAGTCTGCAACGACAGTGGCACAGCTAGTGGGAAGTGCATGCATAATGGCAAACCGCGTGGCATCATTTGTGGCAATGGTGACCCACTTGTTTCCAGAGGCGGATAGGGGAAACGGACCAAGTAAATCGAAGCTGACACAGTGAAAAGGCTCGTACAGAATGTCCAGAGACTGAAGATGGCCTGCAGGCGGCAGAGTCAACTTTTTCTGGCGCTGACAAAGGTCGCACAAGCCCACGTAATAGCACACTGAGTGGGACATACCAGACCAATATACACAGCGGCGAGCATGGTTGCATGTGCGTGACACGCCGAGATGTCCCGCCGTAAATGCATCGGGAAGCTGCACCAGGACAGTGGAAAGGAGGTGAGCCGGGATGACTAACAACAGATCAGGACCGTCAGGGAGTAAACTGCAACGATATAACGTGGCATTTTGTAGTATAAAGAGATTGAGGGAAGGATCAGGAGCGAGGGAGTGAAATTTTCGATGATCTTGTGTAGAGATGCGTCAAGGCGTTGTTCGGCAGCAATGTTGAAGAGTTGAGAGATGGAAAGAACACAAGGGCTGGAGTCGCTCATGGCAGTGTCCGGTGAATCTAGGGGTATCTGGAGAGGCAGTCGGCATCCTGGTGCAAGTGGCCAGACTTGTAAAGGACGGTGTATGAGTATACTTGAAGTCCCAGTTCCCAACAACCAAGGTGAGCAGTGGGATCTTTGAGAGAAGACAGCCAGCATAGAGCATGGCATTCAGTAATGACAATAAAGGGTCGACTATAGAGGTAAGGACGAAACTTGGCGATGGCCCAGACTAGAGCGAGACACTCTCTCTCTGTGATCAAATAGTTTTGCTCAGCCAAGGAAAGAAGGTGGCTGGCATAAGCAATAACACAGTCCTGACCATGCTGGCGTTGGGCTAGAACTACACCAATTCCGTGGCCACTGGCGTCACTACGGATTTCTGTAGTCGCAGATTCGTCGAAGTGAGCCAACACTGGTGGTGATGTCAGTAGTCCAATCAGCTTCAAGAAGGCGGACGCTTGTGAAGGACCCCAAGAAAAAGTCACATCTTTCTAAAGAAGGCAGGTGAGGGGCCATGCTATTTCTGCAAAATCTTTCACAAACCGCCGAAAATAAGAACACAGGCCAAAAATGGAACGGATGGCCCGAGTAGAGCGAGGAGTCGGACAGTTGGCAATGGCGCTAACTTTGGCAGGGTAAGGCCGTATACCTGTAGCACCGACAAGATGGCCAAGTACAGTGATCGCTCGGTGACCGAATTAGCATTTGCAGAGTTAAGTTGAAGACTTGCATAGCGGAGGATGCGCAGAATAGCCGAGAGTCTACTTAGATGGCTGGAGAACGTAGGCAAGAAAATGACGATGTCGACGAGATAACACAGGCAAGTAGACCACTTGAAATAGCGAAGAAGGGTTTCAGGGGCATTGCACAAGCCAAATGGCATAACTTTGAACTGGTAGAGCCCATCGGGTGTTATAAAGGCAGTCTTCTCCCTGTCTTTTTCGTCAACGGCAATTTCCCAATAGCCAGACCGAAGGTCTAAGAAGAAGAATGCTGTGCGCCATGCAAAGAGTCGAGGGCATCGTCAATTCACAGCAGAGGGTGTACGTCCTCCTTAGTAATCTTGTTTAGATGCCGATAGTCGGTGCAGAATCGCCAGGTGTTGTCTTTTTTTTTTCTGACAAGCACCACAGGGGACGCCCAAGGACTCGTAGATGGTTCAATGATGTCCTTTGTAAGCATTTTCTCGACTTCTGTTTGAATTACATGCCGTTCAGTCGCAAACACTTGGTAAGGACGCCTATGCATGGGACTGGCATTCCCGGTGGCAATGGGATAAGTCACAACTTTTGTCTGGCTAAGATGGGGCAAAGCAACATCGAAAACATCGCTGTAACTGGCTAGCAAGCAACGAAGGTCGTCAGACTCCGCAGCCGAAAAGTCTGGGGCAATCATTGCGTCAAAATGCGTCAAATGAAGTACTGGTGTCAGGGCTTCCAAAAGACTGGGGAGCATCAGTAGTACGGGCCAGAGGGTCATGTGCATCTAAAGGCGCTATGCTGTCCAGCGTGATACCTTCGGGGAGAAAATGTGGTGTGCGTCCAAAGTTCAGATTAGGGATACATGCCCGGTTCGCACAAACAGTCACAATGGAGCGAGGGAGGGCTGCATGCCTTGTTAAAAGAGTGTATAATGAAGGAGCGATGCCATAGTCGCTGTCACAAACCACAGAATCTGAGGTCAGTGTCAATAAATGGCCAGCATCTCTCTTCCAAAGGTGCTATAGCGCACTTCCGGTTGTTTCAGACGTTTTGAAAAGAAACCTATTGGTTTCCAGTCCTTGCCGTCGTATTGTTGCAACACTGCTCCCACTGCCGTCGTTGAAGCGTCAACTATGAGCCGCATTCGCGAGTCAGAAAGCGGGTGCATCAGAAGCGTTGCGTAGGCAAGCTGAGTTTTGGCGTCCTGGAAGACTTTTTCGTGCTCCGCTGACCAGTGAAACTCGGGCGTTTTCTTGGAGTCCCGGCGCAGCAAGTCAGTTAGCGGCTGTAGAATGTGTGCACAGAATGGGATGAAGCACCTATGGAAGTTGATCAGCCCGAGAAACTCGCACAACTTGCGGAAAGAGGTAGGCGTGGGAAATTCCCTAACTGCTTGTACCCGTGATTCGAGCGGCAAGATGCCTTGCGGGGTGATTCAATGACCTAGGAAATCTAGTGCTTCAGCACCAAACATGCACTTTTGGGGCTTCAAAACCAGACCGTGCTCATCAAGACGCTCAAAGAGGAGGCGCAGGTGATTTTCGTGCTCTTCCGGCGTTTTGCTGGCGACCAAAATGTCGTCTAAGTAGACGAAGACAAAGAGCAGTCCACGAGTGACCTCATTCATGAAACGCTGGAACGTTTGAGCCGCGTTCTTAAGTCCGTACGGCATACGAACAAATTCAAAGAGGCCGAAAGGTGTTGTTAAGGCCGTCTTTGGGATGTCGTTCGGCTCTACTGGAATCTGGTGATAAGCGGCCATCAGATCCAGCTTAGTGAAGATGGTCGTTCCCGCGAGGCGAGCGCTGAAATCATGGATGTGAGGGAGGGGTTATTGGTCTGCCGTTGTCACAGCATTGAGTGCCGATAATCACCACAAGGCCGCCAGTCACCAGGCTCTTGTTTTGGCACCATGTGCAGCGCAGAAGACCAGTTGCTGGAAGAAGGTCGAATAATGCCGAGCTGGAGCATGTGGTCGAACTCATGGCGGACGACTCCGTATCTTTGTCCAGCGAGCCTCCTAGGTCTAGCGGCAACGGGCCGTCCGCTGGTGACAATGTGATGCGTCACCTTGTGCTTGATTGGCAGTTCGGTGTTCCGAGGTTTGGTGATTTCAGGGAATTCAGCCAGAATCTTTTGGAAGTTTGACCTCTGGGTTGAAAGTGAAAATGCCGCATGAGGACAGGTCAGACTTCAGTCCGAGAACAGCGAGCGAAGTGACGTTGTCCTTGAGACGACGATCGCGAACGCTAACGTCAAGATTGAAGTGGCTCAGAAAGTCCGCTCCCAGGATGGCAATTCTGACGTCAGCCACGACGAAGAGCCATCGATATGTGCGCCTGAGTCCGATGTCTATCGTCATTGACTGAACTCCATATGATGCAATAGCAGTATTATTGACTGCGATTAGGCTGGAAATGAACTTGCCGCATCGGCGATGTTGAGCTGTTGCTAGTAGGATAGATAGCTCAGCTCCGGTATGGACAAGGAGGCGTGTGCCGGTGATGCGGTCGACAACGAAGAAGAGGCGGCTTGAGCTATGGCCAGTGTCGCACTCCGCCGTTAGCGACTGGCCGGTGCGTTTCCCGTCCACGAGCATGGTTGGGTGCAGCAAGTGGCTTGCTCTCTGAAACGGTGGTGGTACCAGCAGACGCTCTGCTCTGCCTCGCTTGAGTGGCTGCGGTGCTGCGGGCTTCGAGCATGGGACGACGAACGATGCCGTGCAGGACGGTGTTTGTTGGACAGGGCGACGTTTTCGACTGCTGCAGCAAGTCGGTCAACTCTGTCCTCTAAGCGACCTAACCTGTCTGTATGTTCGGACATTCCCGCTGCAGCAATAGGCATTTTGCGGTCGGCGATTTGAGCCAGACGCTCGAGAGCCACGTCGTCCGAGCCAGCGAGTATCAACCGTGTTGACTCTGGCACTCTGGCAGTCTCTGCAAAAACAACTCGCGAAGCTATGGCTGTTGACGCTCCTCTGACGCTAGTTGGCCCAGCAGCTGACGCATTCGGTGGAGTAGTTGCGAGGGACGCTGGTCACCGAGCTCTTCGTGAGACAGGAGTTGTTGAAGCCTGCTCTGTTTGGACACCTCAAGACGTTTCAGGATGGTGCTCTTTAGTTCCTCGTAGGGCTTCTTCGATGGAGTGGAGGCGAGCACATCGTCTATGGCGTCAGCGATGTCAGGTGGCAGTGCTGCAACGACGTGGCGGTATTTCGACTCCTGCGATTTGATGCGGCGAAGCTGGAAGCGGGCCTCGACTTGGCTGAACCACACCCTGGGGTTTTTGGGTCAGAAATGAGGAAGCTTTAACTCTGAGGCGTTGGTTGTGCATGAGCTTGAAGTGCCTTCCTCGTCTGACATGGCTGCTGTTTTTCCAAACGTCACGGGTCACCACTTTGTAGCGTACTCGCCCCAAGCAGGAGCGAAATGAAGACGACTACACTCCTTGAAGTTTGGGGCAAGAACTAGTTTATTTTCCAAGAAAAACATGCTTCGAAAACGATAACAGAAAGGGGGCGTGTTGGCTGCATATCTCCCGCGGCGCGCCGGAGATAACGTGAGGCACGTTGGCAGCGTATGCGCCTTGCCCCGCCGTCGTATGAATTGGTATGCGCACACAAATAAAAATGATCACGATCAGCGGGCATCAACGCCCGCTACAACATTGTTTTAAATTGCTAACGTTAAAAGATAATAAAATGTGCCACGCTGCAAAAAAAGAACAACTAGAACAGCAAAAAACTACTCTGGCTCTCGGGCTGTTCACGACCACGCTGGGCAATGGCTGCGCAGTTGTTTGGCAGATCGAGTCGTTTTGACTGTTGCTGGTCAAGTTGCCGTCGTTTCCGGCGCTTGTAAAGGTGGATTTTCAATGTTGTGTCTAACAATGTTAAACTGTTTTCGGTCACTCATTTCTATACTAACAAATATATGCTTTCCCATCTGACTCCCGATTGCCATGACCATCAATTTGAAAGCACACTTTTCTTTCTCATGTAGCAGCGCGCCGCCAAAGTGACACTCAGCGCACTGAAGTTCACTTGCTCAAAGTGCACTTTACTTTGCCCATGTGGCATGGGTATAAGTCTAGCTAAACATGGTTGGGACTGATTAAGCTTAGTCAGTCATCGATAGCTAATCGATAATCGACAAATAATAAATTCTGAGAAATGCTCGGGATGACTTGGTAGTGCAGTAGCCTAGCCGAAATACGTGGCCAATACCTTGCGATAGCCAGTCAATACCTAATCGATAATTGACAAGTAATCAGTAAATTCCGGGAAATACTGGTGATGACGTGGTAGTGCTTAGCCTAGCCCAAATACATGGCCAATACCTTGCGATAGCCAATCAATAGCTAATGAATAGCTAACGGATCAATAATCAATAAATTCTGGGAAATTCTGGGGATGACTTGGTAGTGCTTAGCCTAGCCCAAATACATGACCAATACCTTGCGGTAGCCAATCGATATCCAATCATTAGTTAATCGATAATAGACAAATGATCAATAAATTTCTGAAAATGCTGGGGATGACTTGGTAGTGCTTAGCCTAGCCCAAATACGTGGCCAATACTTTGCGATAGCCAATCGATAGCCAATGAATAGCTAATCGATCAATAATCAATAAATTCCGGAAAATGCTGGGGTTGACATTGTAGTGCTTCGTCTAGCCCAAAAGCCAGGTCTAGCTAGGTGCCCATCGGCTCCGCTGTCTCTTTAGCATTGGGCCTCCAGTGCAAGCTGCACTAATTTTTTTTTGTCACTGCATTGGAAAAAGAAATTCTCGTAGTTCTTATTTTGACTTTAATTTACTGCAGCATCAAATTTATTTAGTATTTGTCACTTGTGGTAGTGCACATAAGGAGACGCAAATGTGCGCTTGGCTGTTAGTGCATACTATCATTTTGTGCATGGTTATGCATATTAAATGCATCCACCTTGTAAATAATGCGCCTATGCCAATCTGTACTCCTTACATACATTGCTTAATGCTGCGTTGGAAGAAAATATCTATTATGGGCTGCCAAACAGAACCTTGGTGCCACAGTTTACAGTGGAATGCGTTTTTTGACTTTGCTTCAGGCTGTGCATGAGGTTACCAAAGCTATGAGTCATAAAAATCTGTGGTTGCAAAAGCAATGCCAAGCCACTGGGCTATCACCGTTAGTGGTAGCACTGAGATTCTGCTGCAGTAGCCCTTTGCAGTTGTTTTTTTTTTCTATACAGTGGAACCCCGCAATAACAAAATCACAAAGGAAAGCGAAAAAATTTGCTTTCTGAAGAATTTTTTTGAAGCAGAATGAGAAAGCACAGATAAATATAATGCATCACGAAGCAAAATTTTACTGTCAAAATTCGGATAGCCTACTTTTGCAGGCCTTGCTCGAGGCTATAGAATCACGTAGCCAACAGCACAGAGTGCGCTCCATGTGTCGGTCAGCGATGGCGGTACTTCTATGGAGTGGTATTCTCGGTCGATCGTTTTCAGAGATACAATCACTTTTGCAACCTTTCGCAAACTCGGCACCGGACCCGGAGCAATTCAGTGCACACAAAGTGTTCCATGCAGGCTGTCGCCCGTCAGTGCCGAAAGCAAAAGTGATCGCATCTAATATCGCCAAAAGTGCTCTACCGATAATATGGCCTCTTCGCGCAAATTTATTTCCGGCAACACCGAATCGGCACGCGATGCCTGTTGGGTGGCACTGAAACCAGCGTTCTTGAAACAAGAGGCGCATATTCTCGAACGATCGCTCTGTCACCGCCGGATACGTGGCAGCCCTTGCTGCAGCCATCATCTCAAGCAGTATAAACAAATCCACGTTGGTAGGATGTAGATTTCTTTGTTTTTGCTGCAATTTCCTCGCAGACTCCCTGCTCTCACTGACCCACTGTGCTAAGTATACAAAAACTGCCGTCACATGTCTATAGAGACATGCAGCCATGCAGTGATTCCACTCCTGTGCCAACTGCGCCAAAGTGCGCCAATTGGGATTTACTGCGCCATCCTGATACAATCCACAAAAATTGCGCCCAACTGCGCCAAACAGTCTCGGATTTGACGACGTCTATCGCCAATTGCATCACCGGGGAATTAAAACGTTCAACGTGACGATAGGGCGAGCCTTAGTTGCAACCTTAGCTGCAAACAGGAGACGAGAAAGCTCTAGCGCGTACGTCCCAATTAAGGTCACTGGAACCTGGAAAGTACCGCAGCCCTTTTCTCTTAGCCGCCGCGCCGCCGATTGGTCAGTTGCCGTCGGGTGATCACTTTCCACTATAGATGGCGGATCTAAGCCGCGCCGGAGGAGATAAGCAGACAGACATCACTCGCACACGCCGCGCGTACGAGTCATCAACGAGGTCAGATTTTGCATTTTGTATAATTTAGTGTATATGTAACTTTCGTAGACTTAAAACAAAACGAAAGGAAATGCCCGGGTGCTGCACGTTCGGGTGCAGCAACCGCCGGGAGTCCGGGAAAGCGCTTTTCGCGATACCAGTTAAGCGGAAAGAGCGACAGCAAGCGCCGTGCTATCTCTGGCTGCACCGGATAAAGATTGACAAGTTCACTCTCACTTGGTGAACTTGTTGATATCGCAAAGCTGAAAAGCTCCTTGCGGTATTTCATCGAACTCCCTAAATGCCATAATGTGATGGAAAAGCTTCTTCGCGCATTTGCTTTGAAGACTGCGGTTTGCCTTGAGTAAACAAAGCGAGGAGATGCTCAGAAATATGCAGAACCGAGCGAAATGTGGCTCGAAGAGCGACGGAATACGGGCGGCTGTGTCAAAAATAACAAAGTGTAGTGAGAAAACCACTGCAATAAAGATCGATCGACCTGTCAATGTTGAAAATTAAAATATAGATTTTCTCGTGTGTTGTTTAAAACAACACGAACATGACCTGGTTAATTCTGTTTTAGCATCCCTTTTCTTGTAGTGCAGTCCAGGACCGTTTATTTTCGTAGAAATAGATCTGTATGAAACATTTCGTGCGCAGTTAAATCAGTAGCCACGTTAGAAAGCGATAATATCCACGCGTATAAACGATTTTGTGGCAGCGCTTGATACCTAGTCATCCGAAAAAAAAAAATCCTGTGTGACACACGAGCATCGGGATCGCTTTGCATTTACAACGGGTGGCGCACAGTTGAATGCTTCACTTTCCGAGTGCAGTAGCCGACCGATTTTCCGGACTTCGCGGGGACTGAAAAATCGAGCAGTCCACAAAACCGAACAGTCCGAGAAACTCGCCCCCCCCCCCCCCCAAGTGAAAAAAATTATGAGGCTTAGAGCGGCTTAAGAAAAACGTCGCACTTTCGCTAAAAAGGCGGAGCATCGATTGCGATAGCCAATTAATAGACAGCGATACGAGTAAGGATGTTAGTTTTATCGGCCCTATAAAGTTGTAAATATGCGCTTATTAACTAAATAAGCACGGGGTCACGCGCGCACAGGTTACATGAACACATCTCGCTCGATGACCGCGGGCATATTGACCTTCGCGCTGTCTATTCTGTCGCTTCAACGCGAACGTCGAAAAAAAAAAACGAAAAAAAAAAAACGGCGCATATGAAGCTAGAGGCACTCGGCGCACGCCCTTTGTACCCATCGCAGATCGCGGGCACACACTTCGGCCACATAGCAGATCGCTTTCAAGATACGGTGCCTGCGCGGCAGCTCCGTCGGCAGCCGCAAGAGCAGAATGCAACTCCCCACCGTCTCCACCATAGAACACCCATACAAACTTAGAGAAGGGAAACTGTACCTTCCACAGTGCAACGGAAATAAGCGTAGCGGTGGCGTTGTGAACTAAAGTATGCGACCGAGAGATGGCGGTGGCAGAATCGAAACTAACATCATCATCATTACGTAGTGAGCAATATGGCCGCTACGGTAGCGGTTCGTAGGGCTGGTCGCGCTGCTCGCTCGCTGGTTTTGGACGTTTTGTTACCGCTTTCGGAGCGGTATTCGTGTGTACTGTACTATAACATGACTACAGATATCTGTTTATGTCGCCAGGTGACCGAGAGGCCTCAACTGGCAATAAAACACTTCAAACAAGTAAGCTTACATTGTTTATTGTCAATGGTGAATGAGGCAGTACATGCTCACAATTTTCGTACAGCTCAGGTGGACTTAATGTTGTCCGTCACCGAGTTTACAACATACAGAAACACAAATAACCATCTATTTAATGGAACGCAAAGCTGAAATCGAGCGAAGTCTCTCATCGTGTTCGGCGTGCCGTAAAGCAGGGCGAACGAAGGTTCAGACAGTGATATGTATGCTGAGCTGCCCTCGTACTTGTATTGCGTACAGTGCTGCTTGACGTTTTACATTCTCTGCGTTCGACGATTTCAGCTAGAGTAAAGAAAGGAACATAAAAAAATGCTCGGCAAAAATGTACTGTCAGCAAGATGAGCTCGAGCTGCAATGTCCTATTGCCCTCGTAGCAAGAAGTGTAGGGGGGGGGGGGGGGGGGGCGTCATGCTAAATTTCACACCACATATTTTGTGCTCTGGATATTCTTCTGCTGCACATTTAGTGCTCAGGTGAGGTTTCCCGTGCTCGTCCACTGTTGATTAGCTGAATGTTAAGCTGAACTTATTCTGCAAGTACATTTCAAAATCTTTTTGGGAGCACACGGCGCTCAGGTTTGTCATCTGCTGTTTGAAGAGAAACAATATTTGTTTTTAGTGATTTCTCAAGTTTGTGAAGTGTGAAATAGGCTGGCCGGTTGTGTGAGCTTGCCTTTTCTAGATATCTCTTATGGTGCAGTACTAGCCTAGTTATTGATTTCATGCAAACTGTATATGAGCCTCTTGTAGTAAACAAATGCAAAATAATGCGTATTTCGAGATCTAATTCTAATCCTAGCACTTGCCATGTTAACGTTCCCTTAGATTTTGTCATGCCATATAAATATATCTGTGTAAACATTACAAATAACTTAAATTGGACCATTAATATAGAGTGCATCATTAGCAATGCTAATAACATGCTCGGGTACTTATGGCACAACTTTTCCAAAGCACTGTCTACTTTAGAACTACAGCTTTACAAGACTAATTCGCTCGAAACTGGAATATGCATCTGCAATACGGGATGCCAGTCGCGTTAATCTTATTACTTCACTTGAACTAGTACACAGTAACTCTACTCGTTTCATTATTTCTAATTATAACCGTACCGCAAGTATAACTTCAATGTAAACTAGTCTAGCACTCATTCCACTAGCTAATCGCCGCAGAGTCGGCCATCTTTTGCTATTTCATAAAATTTTTTATCGCACCACACTTCATGACGACTTCATACTGCGGCCTCGGTGCATTTCAAATTGCGTCGATCATCGCAGTAAGGTAGGGATTGATTCATGTAACACGAAGTCTTTCTTTCATGCCCCGTACATCTCAGAAATGTAACCACCAAGTATCGTAGCCATCACAGATAACAAACTTTTTGCAAAACATTAGCTAACATTGTATAATCAGGAGAATCATTGTGTTACAAGAACTCACTGCACTTGTTTGTTTTACTCTACTACTTTGTAACCACTCCCCTCTTTAATGCGAGGTGGCCCTGAGGGTACTTTAAACAAAAAATAAAATGAAGAGTGACTGCCAGAGTTTCAGTCAACATGAAGTGTCATTTCCTTAAAATTGCATTAGGCGCTTTTGATCATTTTAAAATTCTTTGCATTTTCATGTAACAAAGTATCGTTGTGAGGGAGCATGTGATACTTCATGGTACTAATGCCCGTCAAATTGATTTGCACAGAGCAGATGACAGAGTTTGTGCATTAGCAAGTAGGAGCTTGCTACATTGTTTCTGTTCTGGTCGTCACGGCTATAATGACTGGAAAAGAAACAAGTTGGGACTCAATATGTTACTTCCCCGATTGTCATAAAACGCCCTTAAAAGCAACTAAGCTTGTATGTCAAATTTCTCATTTCCGCTCGGTACGATACAGAACTGTAGACTGCTGCTTTCCTAACAGGGCTCACACCTCTCTATCTGGTAAACTTCCAAACATTTCATAGTGAGGCACGTAGTTCAAGAGGACCTGTTGTCATTATGGTGACAGTTGAGCATCTTGTGGCTTAGCGTGGGCAGCTTGTAGACCAATAATCTCTCTTTTGTCCGTCTTCCTGAAAAGAGAAATGACAAAGCCATGACACACATGCAAGCAAAAAATGGTGAAACAAAAGTTTGTCCCATAATGAATAAATCACGGTTCTAGTTGAAGTGTTCAAATACATACCCTGTGATGATGCTGGCCCTTGATGTTACTTCCAGTGGTGACACATTCACGGTTGACTTGTACGTTCAGAGACAATAGAGTCCAAAGGGATGAGTCCAAATATGAGCAGCGTCTTGGAGGCTGGAATCGAAAGAAAAAAGCGCCTCAATTACTATGGTGGAAGTGTGCCTGAGTTTGTGATTCATGTATGTCAGAGAACAATGCACGAAACGCTCCATGACAGAAAAACACACACACACCAACACTGTTTTGAGTGTGCATTTCTTTCAGTGGTGTCCTTGTGTCGGCTGTGCTTAGTCAAGCCTCGATTAGATGACAATTGTTTCTGCCAGATACTAGTAATAAACAGTCATTTTATTATGTCTCAAATGCAGTTAATCTAACTGTATCACCGGAAGTACACTTGTCACTAATGTGCAGTGAACTTATCGCGGTGTATCATTTATGCAGAAACAGCCAAAACTTTATTATCTATGCCGTACTCATGTTAGCAATTTTAGCAACTTGGCAAAATAGCAAGAGCCTCGTTTGAATTGCTTTGGAAGGGCAATAACTTTATAATTATTACTATTTTCTACTTTTAAGAAATGACGACAGGAATCTGCTTTATCCGCCTCGCACGCAAAGAAATTCAAAGTTGAAAATGCGAAGCACTGCTTTTTTACTCACCGGCGCACAAGCCCAGGGGCTGCAAGGTTAATCCGCTTTCGTGGGTAGTCTTCAAGCAGACTGTGCTCGGTTCCAGCGATGAATTTTCGTGCTGGCCAGCACTTTCTTTTTCGAGCAACACGTCATTACGCGGCCAGACGCGGCAGATCACAAACGGCGGAAGCCGTGCATGCAGCCGTTATGCTAGTGAAACGCCGCCAGCTGATAAAGTTTACCGTCTTTAAACAACTTCGCTTGGTGGCAGCTATCGAATTTTATACGCATAAACTGGCTGAGATATTACTGATAACTAATTAAAACGAACCTGCGTGATGCTGCTCAACATAAACGACCACCCCGCTCGCAAATACTACCGCCGTACAATTTGAATCGATAAACGGCACGCACTGCAATCGATACCAGTGGGCTGCTGCTGATCACACGTGAGTGAGGCCTCAAAACCTTTATTCAAGTAACAAAGCAAGGAATTTAATAACAGAAGTCAAATAAAAACAATACACTACTTATTTTGTAAACAAATGACACCGTAACTGTGTTTTTTGGTTATTATATGTACATTAATAGATCAAATACTGAGCCCCGTTGAGCGCCCCTAGCAGAAAAAACACAAACTAAAGTATGCGACCAAATTACAGTAGCTCCACTTGCGCGCTTATGCTGGAACGCGCCGCGGTTGATTTTTCGCCCTCTGTGGCCATTTGGTGAACTCGAGAGTTTCCGGGGCCTGTCTCCACCTTCTCCCCGTGCCACGCGAGCGAAGTCCGCGCGCGCCTCCGGCCGCCTTCCTCTCTCGCGTGCGTGAGAATAAATTGCGGTTCTGGCTGACCCTCGCAAGCTTTCACCCGCACACAGCGTACGGACCGAAAAAAAAAAAAAAAAAAAAACAAGTGCAGCTTTTTAGAACGTTTTGTCGGCCAAGGAAGAGCAGGCATGGCCTCGGAGACGAGGAGATAGCGTGAGTTTACTGATCTTGAAGGCTATACAGGGGGGCACTGGAAGCCAAGCCAGCGGAAAATCCAACATGGCGGCCTCCAAGATCGGGTAGCGTGGCTCGGAGCGAGCGATTTAGTCCGGAAAATCGAACATTGGCTCCTAAATTCGTCCGAAAAATCGCTCGCGAAAATGCATTAGCTCTATGGGAATCCTGCCGGCACATCTATGAAGTCCGGAATATCCAACAAGTCCGAATTTTTTGAGTCCGAAAAATCAGTCGTCTACTGTACTTGTAATTTACATCGTATCTATAGCTAAACGAAATGCGGTTTTGTTTGTGGATTTCACAGGGCCCACTGCGGCAGCGGCAGCCATCGTGCTGTTCTTCAAGCCTAGAAAACCCGAGGAAGAGCTGCTCGTCTTTTCCGCGCAGTGTTGCCTGCGCTCGCGCCGGCGGTTGCGGTACTTTCAAAGTTCCAGGTTCCAGTGACTTTAACAGTGCCACGCACGGCGCCGACGCGGCGTCTGCCTTGCAAGGCGGCTTGACGGCAAAGTGCGGTTTCTGCCGAGGCTCGCGGCTTCAAGGTTAATTGGCGATTCATCAGCGGACGTTATCTACTCCGGAAACGCAGCTAGTAGCTTGTTTGAAGCGCAGCATGACGTGGTTATAATAACTGCGTGCCGCCAATGTGTCCATCATTTCTGTTTCTGGATATTACCGATGACATCTGGGAAAACTAGCAATATACGAAATGATATCAATTTGTGTCTGTGTGTGTCGCATGCACACAAGTGCATTTTTTTCTCCACGAGATCTGCAATAGATGGAAATGTTTACGAAGCTTCTCGTGAGAACATAAGAATTATTCAGGTAATTGAATGTAAATTGCAACTCGCTTTTTCGAAATACTTCAGGATGTGAAAAATCAGCTGCTCCAAGCTGCTCCAAAATGCCAAATTGCCTGCTCCAAAGTGCTCCAAAATGAAATTTCTGATGCTCCAAAAATTGCTCCAAATCATAAGTCCGCAGTAGCATCACTGAGCCATGTCATTTGAAACGGGCAGTCAACAAACAAAATGGCAGCCATGATGTGTTTCTGGCGCTTGACTGTTCTTGTAAACAAAAATGGCGGTGCTCACCCAAACGTAATGTGGTGGTATTCTACACAATCAATAGCAAAGCAATGGCATTTGAGCACTTTTTTGAGTCTGCTAGCCTTGCACTAGTAGGTAATATGTGGGGTAACCTTCTGGCAAATTTTGTTGATGCAGGATTACAGTTCAGCGACATTTCGTTAGAGAGAGATATAAAATGCATTGAATCCTCTGGGCACTCGATGAGGATACAAAAATATTTTATTGTTTTATTTCGTTATCGCGGGTTTCAACTGTACTCTTATTAACGTGAGCTGCACTCATTGGCTTAAAGCTCTTGGATATCAAGTGCACCTGTATCAATACTCTGTGGTCAACTCCAACGCACGTGTGTCAGAAGAAATCTGCAGATTCCACAAACCCGTCATGCTGCCATTGCATTCATAGTATTCATATCAGTTGTTTTGTAGTTAAATCGAATACCAGTGCGAGAGACAGGACAGACAGTGATGCTTTGGATGGTGCACTCCCTAAATAACTAAATGAATGAATGAATCAGTTGGTCAGTCTTGGCACAGGAACTGTGTGCGATGTGTGAGCAAGGGTGGCCTATTGCAGTGGCCACCAGGGCAGCTCGGGCAGCACACCGACTTCATCCCAGTGGCCGCGCTTTGTGGTCACCCTCGACGGTGTGGACCCAACGAGCTTCAAGAGCAGCAACAGCCACCGCGAGGTACTGACCACCAGTCACGACCTTGAGGAGCTGCCCGAAGAAGAGGACGAGGAACAGCTCGTGCCGGCTGCTTCCCGGAGGCCACCGGTCAAGAGCCGTTTAATGATGGCGCCAGTCTCCGATGCCGGTTAGTGACCTGCACACAAATCAGCAGTTTTGCAAATCACTTTGAGGACTCGCATAATTAGAATGTCCCAAGTGTATGCCTAGGTGTGCTGGGCTGATTGGCGCATGTGGCAGATGAGTTGGGTCAGCCTTTCATTTTGCATTTTGCAGTAGCAGCCAAGGTTGACCTGCTTGAGGTAATTTCAAGGCGAAAAGCACCTGAAAGGAGAGACTTGGTGCAAGACTTCACAGCTAAGACATCACCAGGCCCCATTGCAAGTTTTGGCTATACCCTGGAGGCTGTAAAGCGCCGTCCAAGAAGTGTTTTACCGAAATAATTTTTCAAATTAGTTCATTATTGGTGGAGATAGAACACATTAATTGCCCCGTTATCATGCCGCCAGGAGGTGAACGTCACTGTCAATAGAGACAATCTCTCCCTCTCCTCTGGTAGCCTTCCCAAGTGGTGCTCCTTCCCTGTCTTCTCCCATACCAGAGCCGAGGGACATACCGCAGCGTAAGCCCTGCCTCCTTTCTTGCAGCATTGCGCCTTCTGCATTGTATGATTGGTCATGGTGAGTGACAAAACACGCACTCCAAAAAGAAATGTGTGCATGTCACCGTGGCTCTCTCGCTGGGAGCGCGCTGCCTCAAGAGTGACGGAAGCGCGGTGCTTGCTTTGAAATGTCAGCTGCTTTTGTGGTGCGCAGTACCATTGTACTTTGCATACACAATCGTCAGCGCATCATGTATATGCTACACCGTTTTGCTAAAAATGACCAAGCCTGGTGAGGAGTCCTGATCCACCCCTCGTCCTGGGTGAAAAAACACAGTCCGCAGATAGCATTTGCTGCTGTGAGGCGATTCGTCGGATTTGCGAGTGTCGCACAGCTGCTGCGAATAGATCTGCATCGATTTGGTACCAGACCGTAATTTTAATTCCAGATGCCCGATGAAGCAGCACCGATTAGGCCTAATGGCCTAGGCAAAATTCACTGCTGGCCGATGTGTTAACGGCCTCAAGCTGTCACGGAATGTTTGCCACTAATATGTTCGTATGGGTGGCTCATCAGTGATCGGTTTCAAGATCGCATTTGGAGGTTAGATTGATGGCTGTTGTACCGGCGTGAAGTTCGGCACCACGTATCCAACACAACCTGCGTGCCGATCGGCGGCTTATCAGCCCGATCTTCGCACATGCTTTTGCACTTTACGAAATGCGTGCTACTTTTGTATCTGTTCCCTTTGTCCACATTGCATTGTCATTTCGATCGGTCCTGTCGACCCGGACAAACTCTGTACCAACAGAGGTGGAACCAACAGACTCTGTGCTGTTCTGCAAATTGCAGCGTTTGGGCGGTCCTGGTGTGCGCAATCCCCGCATCGGGCCAACATCGGGGAGCGCTCGCAGTGACAAAGTTCACTACTGCGTCAGCCGAGGTGGAACATCCGAGGCGAAAACGCTTGCTTGGGTGGCATCGAGCACAAGAGGCTTTGCAGCGCAAGCGACATGGCACCGTGTGGGTCTCTACACCGAATAAATGGATTATTCGAAAAATCAAATAGTAAATAATTAACTTGGAAATCAAATTATTTTAACGTTCACTATTTGATTCAATGATATTCGAGTATTTCTCATAAGCATGCAACAAAAACCCACCGTGGTTGTTCAGTGGTTATGGTGTTGGGCTGCTGAGTATGAGGTCGCGGGATCAAATCCCGGCTTGGCGGCCACATTTCGATGGGGGCGAAATGCTGCAAACACCTGTGTGCTTAGATTTAGGTGCACGTTAAAGAACTCCAGGTGGTTGAAATTAATCCGGAGCCCCCCACTACGGTGTGCCTCATAATCAGATGATGGTTTTGACACGTAAAACCTGATAATTTTAAGCATGCAACAGCCCAGTGAAAATACTTCATCCATAAGACATCAACTGGACTCAAGTTTTGGATACCCTATTATGGATGTGCGAAAGATATCACTCATGGACGTGCTTCGGATATCCAACCACGTAGGTCCCATGGCTATCCCAAATTCACCTTTTTCACCATACACGTGAATATTTGTTCTCCAGTCAAGGCTTTTTCTTTGACTTGCAACAAAATTATGTTTTGTCGTACGTTCGAATTACACTCCAGAGCTATCCTGTTTGCAGCTCGTGTGTACGTCGTACTTTACGAATTTTCTGACGTAATTTACTTTGAAAACTTCAGTTAGTTCAATAAGTCACTCGCGCTAAGTGGAAGGTCTTGAAGAATGAGGAGTGCAGTAGGAACCTCATTGATAGGATCCCATTACGTACGATTTCCCGGTGCCAACATTTACGATCGAGAACACAGAAAATGACCTAACAGAGTTAACCTTATTGATGCAAAAACATCAAATGGCCCATTGAGCGAAAAAGCCAGCATCGTGTCATTTGTAACAGCAGAACAGCCCATAAGCTCCCATTGTCCATTGGCGGCGAAGCCACGGCACGAGCGCGCCTTGGCGGAGCAGAGCGGGGGAAAGGAAACAACTGCTGCCGCACTAGTGCACCAGGTGTTGCGTGAGGGGAGAGGGCATTGCCATGTTGGTGGCATGCGGCATTGCCACCGCAGGCCGCTGCTGCTTGCTGGCTCGGGCAGCACGTACCGCTATGGTACAGTACTTGCAGCACAAAACTCCGACCGCTCAGCGCCATTCAATTGGACATTAATGCTTTCGCATTCACAACTCTTGAGAAGTGCTTAGGTGTCCTCGGAATTTTCTTTTACCAGTTCATACATTCCTGGAAAACACAATCTTTCGGCACAAATTTTCAGTACATCACCAAAGTGCGATATTAGGATACGTTTTCCGGCCACTAGATCCCATGTAAACAACAAAATGTGCAAGGTGCCCGCAATTGAGAACAGTAGTCGCCCGCCGTGGCAGCTTCCCCGCAATACTCGCCCACCCATCTCCCGCGAACGCACCATAAGGTGTCATTGTTGTCACTGGGAGGCCTCGCTTCATGAAATGAAAAAGCTGGACTGGTTTCTCAAGCAGAATCTTGGTTTGCAGCCCGCTGGCATGTCACTATTTCAGAAATCAGAGGCGCAAAGTAGACGCGAACAAAGAACACATACAACAGGACGGTGCCCATCGCATCGTATGTGTTTTTTTTGTATATTTTGCATCATTGGTTTTCTAAAGAGTTTCTTTCCTTCTTTCATTTACTTTGCTTCAAGGGAGTGTGAATGTGTCTGGCGCAGAGCTGATGGAGGAGGCCTCTGTAGTGGAAGAAGAGGAGGAAGCCATGGCAGTGGACAACGGGGCCCCCCAAATCCTCGAGAAGTGTCGCTACTGGCCTGCCTGCAAGAACGGTGACCGCTGCCCCTTCCACCACCCGAGTGTCCCTTGCAAGTGAGTTGCCGTACACTCTGGAGAGGGCACCGCCAGTCTGTGTTTTTTTTTTTTTTTTTTTGTCTCGCTCACAAGATATTGCTACACTAAGTGACCCCAAAGTAAAAGTGTGATGCCTCAGTACTTATGGTGTTCAACTGCTAAAGACGACGTCTGAGGTGTGATACCCGGCTGCAGTTGTATTATTTATGTACTTGGACTTCGGTGCACTATCTCAAAGTACCATCTACGAAAAAAAAAAGTACTTTCTCGTTTTTGCAGTTAAATTTTGCAGAACAATTCTGGAACTTGATTGTGCGGCAGACATGCGTGACATAAGTGAAGCATTGCGAGTGACCATGCTGCATGTGCTGCTCTCTGAGGCAGCGATGCCATTAGGCCTCCCAATATTGTCGTCCACTATGGCATTGCTGTTTGCACATTGCAAATGCTTTGTGGCAATGGTTTGCCACTTCAGTGTACCATACCTGCCCACTCTCCCGAATTGTCCGGGAGCCTCCCGAATTTTTCTCGCATCCCCCGATTGTACGGACGCGATCTCAAATCTCCCGAAAAGTGGCTGCCACTTTTTTTTTTTTTTTCTTTACGGCCTGTAACCATGCGAAAAAACGGCTCGGGAGCAGTTCGTCACCAGCATGCACCGTGAATCATGGTAGCGGTTGCCGGCACCACCACGAACACGAGCACCCGCAGCCGACAGGCGCTGCCTTATTGGATTTTCCGGATTGGCTCGTCTCAAGCTGCGTCAACCCGGTTGAGAGTTTTTAGCAATCGAGTCGTTATATGACCGTGAGTGCACTTGGCTTCAGTTGGCTTTTTCAGGTTGTCAAGTGGAGTGCGAATGCCGATCCTACTCTGTTTCCCTGAGTTTAGTTGGAACGATCGATGGCACTTTCAAAAGCCAAGATTAAGTACCGTATTTTCCGGTCTATTACTCGCACCTTTGCATAAGACCCCCCCCCCCCCGCCTTCCCCTCAGAACGGCAGTTTTTCCGGAAAAAGACGTATATAAGTCGCACCAGTGTATAAGACGCAGCTGTTCGTTCGGTAAGCGAATAAAAAAAATTACAGTGACGTTTCACTCGGTAAACGCGGGTCACGCGGAAGCATACGAGGGCCATATATTTCCACTCCAGGCGCATTTCTGCCGACGTGGCTAACGCGATATTTCATATAAAGTCCAAGGGCAATAACATCATCCCCGTGCTGTATGCTGTATGTGTGAGTGAAATCCTGCGACGGTGAGCCGAATCCGCACAAGGGAGGAAAGCGGGAAGGTGCGCTAGCGCAGAAGGTAGGGTGGGGGCGGCTTGTACTGGGGTAGCAACTGCGTGGTTTGCGCAGCGGCACTTGCTGTATCTTGATAGCGATCTGCAGATGCGACGACTTCGGGGTCGGTCGACTCGCGGTCGTCCTGCCGCCGCTTGCGTTGCTGCACCGTCCTCCTCGCACGGCGCTCGGGAACTCGATCACGAAAAGAACCCGGCACCTCGATATCGTGCACAGAAGCCGGAGCAGTTAAGCCAACCAGCGCGCTTTGCGTGGCCATAACATTGAATCCGATTCTGACGGCAGTTTTTCTGTGACAAAAAAAAACAAAAAAACGTACATATGTCGCACTGTTCTATACGACGCACCAACGAAAAAAAAAAACGCATCTGATACACCGGAAAATACGGTACTTGCAACTATTTCTGAGACCATACACAACTGAGTTTCTGTGCTTTGTCACTTCGCGGAGTCGTGACAAGCATGGACTCTGTACCACATGCGCCGTTTCGCACGGCGACAAAATTTTTTTTGTGTGGGGCAGGGACCCGAACTTTCCTGACCCCCCCCTCGCGTGGCGGTCCCCCGAATTTTCATGTTGCGAGGTTGGCAGGTATGGTGTACCTTGGTTGTGTTTCAGCATATCTGAACATTTGTGTTGAAATGTGCTGTAATACCTGTCGAATTAGTAGTTGCACTCTTTTACTGGTGCACCTTTCGCTCACATTGCACATCCACGGCCGCTGGATAAAAAAAAAAGGTGCGGCCTGCCGCGTCGGGCACGCTGCTATGGGAGCGAACATGACGACCGTATTTGCATTGTCGGCTGCTTGGCTGGGCAGAACAGTGCTAGCTGGCGGGGATGGAACGCATCGGCTTGCGCGCGCGACGGCGTTCCAAGCGCGTTCTGATGCATTTGCTATGCCGATGCCAGACAACAGCCCCTGGCGTGTGGCGCCGCGGCAGATCACACCGTTTTCGATGCACGCGGCAGGCCGCACCTTTTTTTTATCCAGCGGTCGTGGCACATCTAACATAACATCAAAACATGACGGAGTTCACAGGAAGACAGAGAATAAAAATTATCAACTCAAGTTTCATCTTTCTGTGATCCCACTCCTGATGACATCTTGCCAGTGTGTAATAAAATCCAGATGCTTATAAGCTAAACCTCAATATAACGAAGTTGGTAAAATTAGTACTTTACTTTGTTATATTGGTATATTGAATGGCCTTTTATGCACATAAGTACTCACCGACAGATTATTTCTTACTAGGAAGGGGCTGCAAAATTTTCCAAATCATCAGGCAATTGAAAAAAAAACTAATTTCAATGAGAAAAATGTCTTTTTTTTTTTTGTTGAATTTGAGTCTGCAACCAAAGATGCAGTTTCACGCCGTGTTGACAATATCTTAACATTGGCATTACGAGGCAAACCTGCAATGCTTTCGCGTCCACTCCATCCCCGTGGCTGATATTGTTGGACAACACTAGCATGCAAAGTGCAGGCAGAAGGGAGTGAACACCATGTGTGCCTCTCGTTTCAACGCATTTAGAACACTAGAGATAACACGACCTCTCCAGCATTAAATGTGGGGTGAGACAGCTGAAACCTTTGCGCCCACCACAGATTACCTCTAAGATGGGGTGCATGGGCCACATATGCACTAAGCTGTGCTGACAGCCATGCGCAGCAACAGCCAGGCTAGAGAGGACCTGTACTAACCCGGTATTCCTTCATGGTGGCAGTGAAATTTTGCCATATTGGAAGTTATAAAAAAGTTAAATAACATATAAACCCTGTGGGGTCTTACATGTGCTCTTGGGACAAAGGAACGACACTACAGTAGTGCAAACAATCAAAAGGGCATTTATTGCACCTTTCATACACTAATGCACACTAGCCAAATTACAACCAATAGAACATTCACACGGGCGCGCGACAAATCAAGGAAGTTCGACTCACCGCGACCCGATAGCGAGCGAATATGCTCGCCCCATGCTACGACACCATCGCCTAGTCGTTCGCGTGTACGGTCACGCGAACGGTGGCGCGCTCGAGCGATCCGTGTTCGTTCATACCGGTGTCCTGCTCTAAGCTTCGCGCGACGGTCGCGTGAAGCGGGCCGGCGCACGCGCGAAGCGTTCATGCGTGTTGGCCGCCGATCCCAACCCAAAGAGGAAGCGCCGTTGACCTTTTTCTCCCAAGTCACCCCGCCGTTCAGTGGCGTTAGCATCGCGACACTCGCGCCATCTCTCGCAATGCGCCGCAACCACCACGACCGCCGTCGGCACTTAGCTACGCGGTGAAGCCGGATTACAGGAGACGCGTTCGAGTCGCGCATCTCCACAACCCTAATATAGGTCGACCCCTTAACTTGAAGTGAAAGATAAAAAGAAAAAAATTGTCAGAACACATTCATTTCAATATTAGCGCTGCAGCTTTGCGGCGAATTGACTGCACTGTCACCTGTAGCGAGTGCGCACGAAGCTCCCACTCAATATCAACAAGTGTGCCCTTAAGCTTAAGGTGGATGTGCTGCATGACACCTGTCAAATAACGTGGGTAGCATGCCCACAGTTTTCCTTTTTGTGCCTGCCAATATTGCATGTGTTTTTTGCAGAAATACCACGCTGATCAGCCATATTGTCATTCGCTTCTGTGAAGTCTTCAAGTTTTATCTTGAATTTTGCTGAAAACTGTCTCAACAAGACATCAATGATCAAGACATGTTTTACAAAATTGCAATATACATATACTTGTTACAATACAGTAGAACCCCACTGATACGTTTTTCATGGGACTGTAAAAAAAAAAAACAGAAAAAAAATGTTACAGCTGGAAAATCCAAAAGCCGAGAAGAGGGGAAAATTGCGAAATGAGAGTAGTGGTGAACTGCACACAATTTTATTTTAATTCTTACATTAGAAAAAAAGTCATAGTTTCATCCGAAAGCCGTAGCATCGATTGCGATAGCAAATTAGTAGACAGCTATACAAAGTAAGGCTAGTAGTTTTATCATCCGTGTAAACTTGTAAACAAGCACAGTGTCAGCGTGCACAGCCAACGTGAACACATCACACTCGATGAGCGCGGGCAATCGCTGTCGAAATGCTGGCGTGAGTGATGTGACCTGCGGGCTGTCTATCACTTCAACGCAAACGGAGCCCCGAGAACACACAGCATGCACAAAGCTACAAGCTGCCGACGCACCTACACTGCCTAGACGCAAGTCGCTTTCAAGATACGGCCCACGCGACCACGTGCCGCCGCACAGTACGCAGTTGATGCCAAAGTACAACATCGCCCGCTATCCCTCCCTCCCCCTGCCCTCGGTGCCTAGAGCGCGACGGAAGAAGGCGCGCTTCCTCCCCGCTTTTCCTCGTTGCGCGCACGAGATTTAGCCGCGGTCGACGGCTCCCCTCGCATGCTTTCACTCGCACATACAGCATGCAGCCACGGCATTATCGCCCTTGGACTTACTACGGAAAACTAGCGTGAAAAAGACATGGACGAGCAAAAAACTACGAATACGAGCGCTCTTTGTTGTTTCTTGCTCGTACACGTCTTTTTCGCCCTAGTTTTTTCTTAAGATGGAACCACACCAACTGGCCCAGCTCTCAGTTTTGATGTTTATACGGAACATCTATGTGCCAAAATCAATTTTAGCACCCCATTGCGTCATAGACACCATCCTTCAATAGCAAATACGGATCTCAAAGGCCATGCTTTTACTGATGGAAACTGAAAATACGTCATAGGTGTTGCCCCAGGCACTTTGGGTGGCCAATCCCATCGTCAAGCCACCAAGCCAAGCGACATGAAAAGTGAACATAGCCACTCGGGCCGGCGTGGGGTGGCAGTTCGTAACGCATGATGCGAGAACGGTCCCACAGTTGCGACACAACTGGGAGGTTACCAATCCATTGGGTCCTATGAGAGCTATGCCGGGACCGGCCGAAAACAACGTAACAGCTGGGAAAACACCGCACCTGGGAACGTAACAGCGAGGTTGTACTGTATAATGGATGTGTAGCAAGACTACACTGAATGGTTTGGAAATGTTCAGTAAACTTGCCCAGTTAATACTGGAGAAGTCGGAGTAGCTGTTGGGAGCATTCATTGTGTTTTGCAAACTTTTTTTTTTGTGAACTTGCTAAGTGATCAAGGCTAGACATTATTAATATCATTGGAATATACATTTATTTCTTTTTATTTGGTGATGTTTACCCAGCCTATACTGGAGAAATCTCAGCCGCTATTGTAAGCGTTCATTTTGTGTTGTGATCTTGAGAAGTTATCAAGCCTAGACATTTTTATTATAATTGTGATATACATTTATCTATTGTAACTGCAATAAAACTAGTCATTTTTTGGAATGTTAAAGTAAAGAAATCCTACTTTGGATGCCGCTTTGAGTCCTTGAGAAACTTGTGACTCGACCTGGAAAGTCCTGGAATATCCTTGAATTTTTGCCTTGGAAACCTGTACGAACCCTGCCTAAGCGCTGCCAGGATGGATGCTGCTGCTATTGCAATCACCACTGCGGTCACCATTGGGGTCAGGCAACGCGTGTGATGAGCAGCGATGTTCGAATTATCCAGCGAAGACCAATTTTAGGATAGAAATAACAAAAGTTTGGGTCCGTAGAATTGCATGAGTGTAGGGATCAAATTAATGGAATTCTACTGTATAACGAAATTCTCAGTGTAACGAAGTATTTAACTTTTTATAACTTCTTGACCATAGAACACTATTTATTTAGAACGTCGGTACAGTCAACGTCCGGTGTTCCAGAAGCCCGATCTTTCGGGCATTCCGGCTTCCGCGGCACCGCCACGTACCCCATAGAGTTGATGTATAAGAACGTATGAAATTTCGGGCGCAAAAAACGTCGCCGTCCGAGACGATATTAATTGTAGCCACCACCGCCACCATTCTGATTTTTGCGCCACCTGAACCGGCGCTCTCGCCCGCAGATCTGCTGGTAGCCATAGCCACCACCGCGGCAACGCTAGGCCTAGCTACTTCCACATTCGCTACCAAGCTTCTTGCTGTTCGGTGCCTAGGGTTTCATTAAAACAATTCGCCACTGTTAGCAATGGAGCCGGCTTCACATTTGGAATCCTCGCAAATGGATTCAAAGCTCGAAAAGAACAGCGCGTTGCAAAGTGCCAGTTCCCGAAAGTCAGCTTCGCCTCAATACAGCAGTGTTACGCAGCGCAGCATACGCGAGGTATTGCAGTGAAGCATAGCAAGAGTGGGAAGGGGCAATTGTCACGGGACACAGTACATATTCCTTATACTCCGTGCACCCGCCGTCTCCTATCACAGTACAAGCTACGATACGCGTGTACTGGCAGGCTTTCAGAACTATTTCGGACGTGCCTTTGGCAATTTGAGCCCTTTGGGACAGTAAAAGACTTGCACTCTTTTCTTTTTTTTTCTTTCTTTTTGGACTTACCGATTTTTCGGAGGTTTTCGCACCCCCTAGGGAGTCCGAAAAATCGAATGTTGACTGTAGCGTCATCCCGCTGCTGGTGACAATAACAGGCGTGAGGACGGACTACACACAAAAGTGTGGCTGGCTTTGCTTTGTACCGCCGATGTGAAGATATCATCGAGACAGCATGAAACTATCTTTTGTCACCGCCTCTCAAATTTAACAAAATGATTTTTTTTTCTCATTCGGAATTTGCTTTTTCTGATAGCCTGATAACTCGGAAAATATTGCGGCCCCTTCCATGTAAGAAAAATTTATAGGTAACTGTGCTTACTTATTTGCATAAATGGTCTGATTTCAATATAGTGAAGTTTTGATATAACAAAGAAAATTGCCGATTTTACCAACCTCTATATTGAGGTATAACTGTATATATTGCATGCTTGACCACTTTTTTAGTTTCCCAGTGGTGTCAGCACGCTCACCTTAGCACTGCTGGAGGCTACAAACTGAGCATCAGTGTGAAGTTACAAACGAAAAACAAAAGTGTCTTTTAACACTTTTTCATTGGACAGTCTTTGGAAAACAGTGCCCTACTTAGCGACTTTGTACCAACCCAGCTTGTTACGTTATGTGCAGGGCATTCCCGAACTGCAAGTACCGGGACAAGTGCCTTTTCATCCACCCCAACTGCAAGTACGATGCCTTCTGCAAGCGCAAGGACTGCCTCTTCACGCACGCCAGCCGGCGCAGCTTCGCCTGCCCACCGCCTGGTGAGCATTTCCCAGTTATCTGCGACTGATGCACTGTTCGTGATTCAGACAGACGGGGCGTGATGCAACTGGCACGCTAGGAATGGCTGACAACAGACAAGACGTGAGCTGTTTGTTCTTCTTGGGGTCCCAATTGCTTTGCGCTGCCTGCTTAATTAAATAATGAACCTGTCTCAACTTCCCCTACCTCTCAGTGCTGCTACACTGAAGTGGTGTAGTTAGGGGCATGGCCGAACTAGCCTAAGCTCGCCAGCAAGAAATGACAGCACCACATCGTTGCCATGGCTCAAAGGCGGCGATTTTTGCCGCACCTATATATACATTCAGAGGGCGACACTGTTCAGCCACTTAGGTGGAGGTGTTTTGCACACCTGAAGTATGGTCGTTTCAAAAATCGATGTGATGATGCTGTCACACTCAGTGGTACCTATCCAAACAAGGCAGACCAGACAGCAGTACCTATTGTGTGAATCCAGATAAGAACAAACAGGTGGTCCTGGTCACCATTCCTGATTTTGATGAAATTTACTTTAGGTGCAGGTTTTGGGCCCAGAACAATGATTCTGAACTTAGATTTATGAAAAAAAATGTTGTTCGCCTGCAAAAAAATTCACAATTTTGGCCGTTGAAAACGCTTTCCCGCCAGTTTTGCGATTTCTGAACTTTGAGCGCGCATAAAGAAACAATGGTACACAATTCATGAATTTATTGCTCCAGACCAGGGGTTCTCAAGTACGTTCATCCCAGGGAACCCTGCTAAGCTCCATAAAATGCCAAGGTCCCCCCCCCCCCCGATTTAACCGAATCGAGGGTATCAAGAAAACAAACAAATGCTGCACTACGTCAACACGCTTTTATTTACTCAATTAATCGTCAAATCTTGTTTCTATTTAGCACAAGACCAGTGCGGAAGCTGAAATTCTCTTCATCTCATGACTGATTGGCGCTAGCAGCGGCGAAGGCCTCGCGACATCCTTCGCGGCGCGCATTTTCATCCGAGACGCGCTTTGCACCAACGGGCGCACATCCCGATTATTTTTTCGCCACTCAGCTGCTCGCCAACAAATTGTCCGTCCATCGCGATGTAGCCGGTGCTTTTTATCTTCGACAGCTTTGCCCTGAGTAAAAGCGAAACTACTGCTTGCCGCAACCGCTGTCGACGAAACCGCGGTCGCTATCGACGCGATCATGGACGGTTCAGAAGGCAGGCGGCTGACACACGCACCAAGTCACAACGAAACTACCTTTCACTGCAAGAAGTGCGGACGAAACTGCGGTCGCTATCGACGCTGCCATGGGAGGCGACTACGCAGTTGTGAAGGCACGCAGCCGACGCGCGCATCGAGTGAAAACGAAACTACTATTTGCCGCAACCGCTGTGAACGAAACTGCGGTGGTTATCGACGCGATCAGAGATAGCGACTACGCACTTACGGAGGCACACAGCTAGCCGCCAACGCGGTGTTACGCGCGGCGATAAACGCAAGAATAAAGGCTTTAAAGGCACAATTAGGCACGAAGCGCTTCGGCGTTGCTGTAGTCACGTGCCGCGTACGATTGCCGCTGAGGACCACGGCGATGCGGACTGCGCCGCTTCGTTTCGGTTGGACGCTAGGCCGTTCTTCCTCTTCTGCGGCGCGCATTTGCGGTGCTCCGCGTTTTTTTTTAGTTTTTTCTCCAACTTATAAGCCAGTGCGCACGCTATCGGCACCTACCCTATCTACAAATAGGAGAAAGGCGCATGGTGGTAAGTTACGGCCTCCGAGATTCAAGTGTGAAAGCTTAGGCTCGCTGCCCGTTCTGAGAGGTTGGGTGGCTACTAGCGGCTTGCGTATTTATTGCGCAGTTCGCGCGTTGCTGTTACGCACTGTGATGTGCTTTTTGACACTCGGGCATGGGTAATAATGGTGGTCCTTTGGATAAAGTGCACCTCGTGTTCGCCGTTTTAGACACTTGTCGAGAGCGGGACCAGGGAAAATTTATCAGTGGCTCGCGGAACCCCGAGCAGGGGCCTGCGGAACCCGTAGGTTCCGCGGAACCCACTTTGAGAACCCATGCTCTAGACTAATTAAAGTGAGGATAATGAAACTCGGTGCACATGAACTTTCAAGTCTTCACATTCTTTTGAAATAAATTTGGTTACTTTGTCAAGCATCATTATATTTAAAAATTGCACTTGAATGTAAGTGGTTTGCCAAAAAACCTCAAACATTGAAAATAGTTTTCTGAGAAAAACCATTTTTAATTTTTTCGAAAATCACTCTGGTTGAAGTCAAGGACGTTGTCTAGCACTGTGCGTAAAAAAAAAACGTTGCAATATTTGAGTACCGAAAAAGTTACAATGCGTCAAATGTGACCACACTCAGCCTAGCGGCCGCAACATGGATTTCGTGCGTTTGATTTGTTGAGCTATGCAAGAACTCGTTCAACGTAATATTCATTGTTCAAATATAACGCTGCCAACAAGCGATGCTGTCCTGCGTGGGTTACAACCTTTTTTAACCGCACAATTGCGCGTGTTGTCTGCCAATGTGGCCGAGGAAGAAGGCTGACGGTACTGTTGCCATGGGGTTGTATTTTATTAATCTGGTCTTGCGCCTTCTTGAAAACATGGGACATTCGATTTCACTGCCGATGAAGTTGCGTATTCGAAGCAACTGTTCTTGCCAAGAACAACTGCAGTTGGGAGTTATGGGTCTGCTTCCACTCCCACATATGCCATGACTGAATACCAGGCCTTGCAGGAACCGCAACCCATTGTCTTGCCTTCAATCACCTGAAAGATTCAACGGCAGCTTTTGGAGCGTAAATTAATGTAACTTTTGGTAGCTTAGGAGTCAAAACTTGCACCATCAGAAGCAGAGTTGATGGCAGATGAGGCGAGATTTCGAAGGTTGTGTAGCGTCGCCTGGTGCTTCACAATGCATCCGATTCTATTGCAGGCATTTTTCCCGTGTACAGTAGCGCGAAATAACCACTTTATTTATTTATTTATTTATTTATTTATTTATTTATTTATTCAATACTGCAGGCCCAAATGGGGGCCCAAGCAGGAGGGGCAGAATACATAAATATTTACATATACACGTATGTATATATATACACACACACATGAAAAAGAAATACAAAAACAATGCAACAAATGCAATGATCAGAAAAAGAAATGAAAGCGATGACAAAATAAGATTAATGGAAGGTACACTGAAGGAATACAACTTAACAAACATTAGATTAGTATCACACGGAGTTTAAGGCATCAGGAACAAAAGTAATACGCATATATGAGCACTTGCAACCATTCTCGCGAGAGGGGGAAAAAAAGAATCGACAAATACCAGAAGTTGATGAACGAGCGACCACTGCAAAATGCGGAAAATAGAATAAGGAAGATGTGGAATATATCAAGCAAAATTCATGTGTAAAAGAAAAAGAAAACAGTAACAAGGCTTGCTAACATAGCAATATTGTTAACATTAAAGACGCATGCGTTCAATAGAATGGGTGCTTATCAATTGTGATAATGGTAGGCTGTTCCAATCTGTTATAGTGCTCGGGAAGAAGGAAAACTTAGAGGTTAGTTCGGGTGTTATAAGGTGTTAAAGAATCAATGTGACGATGCCGTGTTCGACGCGCTGTAAGCGGTTGAACATAAGCCTGTGGGTGGAGGGACAAACAGTTGTTTTTAAGCAAAAAAAGAAATTTCAGTCTTTGTATTTTCCTATGTAGCTGTAGCGTTTGGATATTATGTTGATTCATTAGGCTTGTAGGAGAGTCAGTTGGTCTATATTTAGAGAAAATAAACCTGACAGCTTTACGTTGGATCATCTCTAAAGCGTTAATGTTAATTTTCTTATAGGGATCCATCACAATGCATGCATATTCAAGTTTTGGTCGGATGAGTGAAGTGTAAGCCAGTAATCTAGTACCAGAGGGAGAGTGCTTTAGTTTGTGCCTGAGGAGACAAAGTTTTCGGAAAGCCGAGTTACATACGTTAGAAATGTGGCTATTCCAGCTGAGGTCACTGGTTATTGTTATTCCAAGATACTTATATTGGCTGACTTTGGTCAGCGGTTCAGAGCCGAGGTTATAGACAAACGACATTTTATTTTTTTATTTTTTTTTTTTTTTTTTGTTATGGACATGTAAACAGTTTTTTCTCTGTTCAATTCCATGCCCCAACGACTGCACCAGGAAAGAATGTTTTGAAGGTCAGAGTTAAGCATTAATTGATCTTCGTGGCAAGTAACCTCGTTAAACAACACACAATCGTCAGCGAATAGCCTAACTTGAACAGGATGAGAAATTTCGTTAGTGATGTCGTTTATGTATATTAGAAATAGTAAAGGTCCTAGCACACTACCTTGAGGTACTCCAGAGGTTACTGAAAGTTCGTTAGAAGAGTGGTTATCAATTGAAACAAACTGCTGGTGATTAGACAAATAAGCCGCCACCCAGTTAATAATATAGGGTGGAAGCTCTATCGACTGTAGTTTTTCTATAAGTTTAATGTGAGGAACAAGGTCAAACGCTTTCTTAAAGTCTAAAAATATTACGTCAATTTGGCTCGACTTGTCAAAAGCACTTGCAAAGTAGTGAATAATTGTGGTTAATTGTGTCACAGTAGAGAAACCCTTCCGGAAACCATGCTGATGAGGAGACAATACGTTGTTGTCGCTTAGGAATTTGGTTATTTCATTAGCTATGATATGTTCGATTAACTTGCAACATGATGAAGTTAATGATATCGGACGATAACTGGTTACTAGGGTTTTGTCACCTTTTTTTGGTATGGGAACGACACGTGCAGTTAGCCAGTCTGTAGGAAGATTAGCCGAAGATAACGAGGAACGAAAGATAACAACAAGAAAAGGGGCTAACGCTTCAGCATACCTGCGCAGAAAAGCGTTCGGTATGTTGTCTGGTCCTGGAGATGATTTAGCTTTGAGGTTCAGCAACATCGACACTACACCCGGGTGCGAAACAATATCAGAGGTCGAGTTACATTGCATGCGGTTAAGGTTTATACCACCATCGAAATTTGAAAAAACACTCTGAAAATAATTATTGAAGTGCTCCGCGATACGCTGTTTTTCGACAACGACATGGCCCTCGTGAACAATTTGGTCAATTGACTTGGTTTTTGAGCTTAGAAAAGCCCAAAATTTTTGGGGTGCCGTTCGAATAAAATTTGGCAATGTATGGTGAAAATACCAGCGCTTAGCTTGCCATACTTCTTGGTTTAGTTTATTTTGAATTTCGTGAATTGAAGCACGTGAGGCGCATCGTTGTCTTAAGCGCTTAACTTTTCTTTTAAGGTGCAAGATCTTTCTCGTTATCCAGGGAGTAGTCTTGGAAGTTTTTTTGGTTTTATTGGGAATAAAGTTGCTAAGGCAGTGAGTGATAATTTCTTTAAATTTATCCCAAAGCACAGTTGCATTGTTACCGTGAAAGTTATCAAAGCATTGTTCAAGATAATCCGAGACACTTTCGTCACTGGCACGAGAAAAATCTTTAACAGTGGTTGTTTTACATTTTGTGGTATTAATCACTTCCAAAGAACAAGAAAAATATACCAGACTATGATCAGAAATTCCAGGTTCAACCGAAACAAAAAAGTTTTCTAATGAACGACTTACAAAAACGAGATCAAGTATTGTTGCTGATGTACCATAGATACGCGTTGGCTGTTTTACAACCTGTTGTAGATTGTGAGACAGAATGATATCATGCAAGTAACTTAAGTGCGAATTATTCCCGGTGCAGAAAAACCCGTTCTCCCAATCAATATCTGGTAGGTTAAAGTCGCCTACAAGTAGTACTTTATCACTTGTGAATGAAACCATGTGTTCAAAAAGATCACGAAAGAATTCTGGGGGCGAGTCAGGTGCTCGATAAACTGCAAATAGCAAAAATGATTTATCCCAGCAAGTAAGCTTTATTGTAACAGATTCCAAGTTATCGGCCTGACATAACAGAGTAGCGGATATAGTTTTTTTTTTTACCAAACTGCCACCCCGCCCTCTCTAGTACACCTGTCACGGCGATACGCTCGATAAGATGGAGGAAACACAACAGCATCTTCAATATTGTCATGCAACCATGTTTCTGTTATCACAACTACATGGGGATTAACTACATGTGAATTAACTACATTAACTACATGGGGATTAACTACATTAATTACATGGGGCTGATACCCGTTGTTTTTCGATTCATGAATTTGAAATTTGTTCTTGAAATGAGCAGCAGCACCGTCACTGAAATGAGTAATGTGAGCATACACTGCGATGTGCTCTTCAAGCCATTCGTGCACCTTAGCCAAGGCGTAGCATGCATGGGCCATGGCACATGTCATCGCTTATGACAGCAAAACTTTGCGCCCATTTTTCGGTCGTGGCTACACATGTGAATATGGTGACTTGACTTTTACTCCAGTGATGAGACAGAATTTTGTCTGGTAGCGTGACTGTCCAGCTCTCTGCAAAATCGAAATGCAGAACACTTGCTTTCTGACTTCTTTTCTGTACTGATTGCTTCACCTTGAATGCGCCTGATGTAGTTGTGGTTTATCCATTTCTTTAGGCATGTCTGAAGGTGCTCCAAGAATGCATCGGGGTAGACTCTTTATTAAGTCACCTTTCTCCCAAGTCGCATATAATATTTGTTCAATAATTCCAAGGTCAGTCAATGTGAGAGCTCTGACCATCGTACACGCTGGACACTCTCCAACTTCGCACTTAAAGGAAAAGGGACTGCACAGGCACAGGTCGCGAAAGTCTTCGGTGCTTTTCTTCTGACCGGAGCTCTTTTCCAGCTCACATACTGCCAATTTTATGTAGGCACAATACACACAGGCACATACTTCCTGTGTTGGCGTGGGCGTGACACATTTCAGTCGCAAAGAGTAGAACTTATTCCGACCGATTGCAGTGCCAGGGTGAGCTTTCCTTAAACATGCGGCATATGAGCTTCAATGTTTTCTTTTAATCAAATGTGGAGGTTTTAGTGGCAGAACTTCTGGGCACCGCACATACCTGTCGAGCTCTTCAATGGCCACTTGTTTTGGAATGAACACTTCCTGTGACGTAGACGCCTCCTCAGACTCAGATGAAACGTCATTTCTAGATTCATCCTTGTGATGTTTGGGACTATTCGGCACTTTCGCTAGTGCGCAGTGATGCGGAAGAAGGACAGAGAGTCGTTTTGGAGCATTTATCAAAATGGAAAAGAACCCTAAAAATATATATACAGAGATAGCTGATGATCTGCGTAACGGCAGTCAGTGTGTCCACACACGCACAGCACACGAGTATAAACGGGCTGTGACAGTCCCGTGTTTCGAGGCTCACGCTTCCGTCGTCCAAGGCGCTGCGGATTCACCCGTGCTCGAGCCGACTGCGACGACGACACGTTCAGGCCCCGTCCAGCACGGTTCTCGGGCTCGGCACGCTCAGGAGCAGCAACGGCAGCAGGCAGGGAACGCCTTGTACAGCACGACCTCGGTGGCCAGCTCGTACGCCGCTCGAAATCCACGTGCGGCAGTCGCACGTGAGGACCGCGTCTAGCACAGCAACATCTGTGCCAGATGAACGCTGCTGGGCACAGCTCAGGTGCAGCAGCTCAGGGACCGGCGGCACTCAGGTCAGCCAGCGCCTCGAGCACTGGCAGCAGGAGCCCTGTTTCCTCGGACGCCCTCGTCCACGCCCGGCTCCGCGATCCTCCGCACCTTGCCACGGACGTCTCGCCAGGCAGGTCCTCTCGCCTCGTTCGCCCCAGGAGCTCCAAACTGCTGCCCGCCTGGCTCGAACACTGCGAGCTCGTCTTGTGCCGCCGTGCTCGTGCACCCGTTCGCTTCTTCTTCCCGGAGCTTGGGTGGCCGCTCCGATCTTTTAGCGGCACCTCGCGGCACTTACATATGACAATCCTCATTTGTCAGCGTGTGCTCAGTAGCCGGGGAAGTTGAAGAAACCGCGGTCAGTGCCTTGAAGCGATGGACAGTTCCTGCAGAGAAAATGCGTTTCTCAAACAGGAACACTGCTGTCAGGCAGGTGTTGCCCTATTTGAACAATGTCCAAGTCCTTTACGCTACGAAAGTTCCGCTGATACAAAATTTTCTTCTTGTGTCTCTGCAGATAGTCGGCACAAACCACGCGTTTCAGGCTATACTTTGCGGCTTCAGCCATCACAGCAGAGGAAGAAACATGCGTCGTGCACTGAAGGCGTCCTCAGAAAAACTACCGGCAGACCTAATATAGTATACCTTGTTGACGCACTGACAGCTTTCGCCTTTCACTTTCTATGTTCCTTATCTCATTCACTCTCCGAACGTCGGTGTCACACGCAGGCGGACTCCGCTTACAATCGAAGCGGAACTGATGAAGCGCGAGTGCCCTCCGCCGCAAGCGCCCGCTGCCACACATCTCCTGCTAAAGATTGCTAAGCGCCGGATCGGAAGACAAAGCTTGAGGCACCATGCAACCTGGCGGCGCATTTCCTTTCTATCTTCTTATTTTTATTTTTTGAGGGCTTCTTTATGAGTATGTCGGGTAGATTTATTTTTGAACGACCTGCGTCCGACTTGCAGCACAATATCAGTGGCGTGGCCGCTAGGCTCTGTGGTCACGTTTGACGCATTGTAACTTGTTCGGTACTCAAATAATGCAATGTTTTTTTTACGCACAGTGGTATACAACGTCCTTTACTTCAACCAGAGTGATTTTCAAAAAAAATTCAAAATGGCCTTTTTCAGAAAACTATTTTCAAATTTTGATGTTTTTGGCAAACCACTTACGTTTAAGTGCAATTTTTAAATATAATGATGCTTGACAAAGTAGCCATAATTATTTCGAAGGAATGTGAAGACTTGAAAGTTCATGTGCACCAAGTTTCATTATCCTCACTTTAATTAGTCTAGAGCAATAAATTCCTGAATTACAGGTATTTTGGTCAGTTTACCATGTTTGCAATTTTTTTTCTCAAAGTTCCTTCCGTAGCCAAGTGCAATAAAATACTTATAAGGTAGCATTTCACTTGTTATTTGTGGGGATAAAATATTGTGATCAAGAAGTGTACTATTGTTTCTCTATGCACGCTCAAAGTTCAGAAATCGCAAAACTGGCGGGAAAGCGTTTTCAAGGGCCGAAATGTCTTCATTTTCTTTTTCAGGAGAATCAAATTGTTTTTCGCAAAACTAAATTCAGAATCATTGTTCTGGGCCCAAAACTTGCGCCTAAAGTAAATTTAATCAAAATCTGGAATGGTGACCAGGACCACCTGTTCGTTCTTACCTGCATTCACCCTATTATCGTTTACAGAGGAACCACAAGGCCTCTGTGACAGCACTTTGAAGATGATTAGTAGGTCGTGCTTGGGATGGTTGCACGCCTCCTTTGGTCTTGTCAATACAACTGCTGACCACTCTATACAGTAAATGTCTATTATTTGGCTGCAGTTAATTTGATTTTTTGGTTAATTTTATCTCAACCAAAGGTCTCTGCCCCAGTGCCCATGCATTCCTATGGGGCCTAACTTTCATTATTTTGATCTTAATATTGGCCTTCACCAGATAATTTGAACTTGACCAGTCAGCACGCATGCGCTTCATTCCTATGGTGACCCTAATAGCGACCCCACTAACTGGTGACTAACACTGGTGACCCTACTGACCCCACTAAAGTGGCAACGTCGTGTCTCGGCGGAGCTTGATACAATTATTGTGTTGAACTCACGTCTTCGCCAGTCAAAAATACTTATTTTAGGCCTATCATAGGAAGATTTTCAAGTTACAATTTTTTTCAATGTCTGATTACGGCATTTACCCAATTCTAGCGCGCCGCATTTACCCAATTCTTAACCGAATACGTATTTGCATTTAGTGTCCCTTTAAAGGGATACTGAACAAAACTTTTGCTGCCAAGATTTTCAGCCTAAATATAAGCTTGGGTGCTGAAATCGGTATACACTACCTTGTTTTCAGGCAGAAACTAACGGAAAATGATGAATTTATTGCATTTTTCACAAAATACCGTGTCCTGTGGCCCCACCATGAACTAGAGGAAGTGCCGTTTCTGTGACGTTATCTGTGCTGGATACTGGCGTGCGAGCCATCGCCCGCGTCTTTCCACCCGCATGGACAGCACCGACCGGCAGCGAACGTCGTCTCAACTGCGCCTCAAAAGTTTCGAGGACAGTGACTGTCAAACGAGCGCTGCTTTGCTGCAGAGCTGCGGCACGTCAGTGAGAGGGTGCTGTGCAATCGTAGTAGCAGCATTCTTCAATGCTTTTCATCTGGTCATGAAACTTCCGCTTAACGCTATGGGAGAGCTTCATATAGCACCCGCAGTGGACAAAACACAGTGCTGGCACAAGTAGAAAGTGGACTGGAGCAGACGCCGAACGGACGCCACAGGCATTCTATGCGTACGCTCGCCATTGCGCAAGGGTCGGCTGCCTGTATCGACGTGTGTATATTGTCGACACAACTTGAATATCGCCGCCCTGTTTCTGTACAGTATTCAGAACCTTAAACGCGAACATTTTCAAAACAACTTCAATGCCTTGTTACGACAACGCCTGCTGCTGATGCAAGCCGGCACACATGGCGTCACGGTGGTTGGCACGCAGTCATGCGCTTGCCAGCATGCAGCCACCACACGCTCACAATCCACCAAAAATGCAGCCATCCATTAAAAAAATTTGTAAAATAAACACTGCATATCGGAACAGTTACATCTTCTGAGTCGAATTTCAATGCTTCCCTCATTTTTTTTTTTTCATATTTTTGTTCAGTGTCCCTTTGATATGTATGGTTTTGACGTTGCTGTCACTGACATTCTGCTTTGCCTTTTCTTTTCATCCGACAACAGTGGTGTCCTCCCCGTCGGTGCAGCACTGCAAGTTCTACCCTCACTGCACCAACCTCAAGTGCCCGTTCTTTCATCCAAAGGTGAGCCCCCAATCAGTTGTGGTGGACTGGAACTTGCATATATGACCTATATTATGACCACTTAATCATAATGCGAGGTGGCTAATCAATGTATGCACAGGCAGGGCTGCCACACAAAGATAAGAGTGCCAGAGCAGCACATACACATAAAAATGACCAACCCTTCCCGAACCGGAAAATGGGGGTAAGCGAAGCTTAACGTGTGTTTCTTCGGTGTTCCTCGGAATGAATTGCACTGACGAGTACTACGTTGTGCTCGAACCACAACTGGTCACACGCACTGCAACTGGCTACGAAGTACCGGTTGAGAAATTGGTGTTGAAACCTGGCCGTCACGCCAGGGAAGTTGGCGCAAGCCAAGGTGTGAACCACCGTTGTTGGGTTCCTGGAGGGCAAGACAACACTAACGTTTGGCCTCAACATCGTGCTCCCGCAACTCGGGGTCCGCAGCTCTTCGCTGATGTTTCACCTGGGCTTTGGAAGCCCTCACGCTAGAATCGGCACGTCGACGACGAGCACTTTCCCGAGCAAGTTTGCGACGCATTGCTCAAACGCAGCCTGCTCCTCGGCGGAACGCACCGCGCGCGGCTTTCCTAACCGGTCGTCGAGACTGATCTGAGGCAAGGGAAGCCCGGCGGAGTTCGCGCCAACCCGCAGCTGGATCAGCTGCTCTGTTATGGAAGCAGCCGGGTTTGTTTGCGTGACCATGACGTCACCGAAACTTGTGAGCCAATAAGCTTCGCTTGAAAAGACTATGCAAGCAAAAGCATTGCCATTGCACTCAAGGGACTGTTCTCAAAAGCCTACGCCTCTCCTGACCACCAGTGCATGTTCTACCATATTTACTCGCGTGATGAACGCACCCCCCACTTTTCCAATCAAGAAGTGTGTTTTTTCTTTTCCTCGCATAATGTCAGACGCCCTGAACTCAGCGTCTGATATGGCGTGGCGTCCGGCGAGTACGATTGTGTCGGATTCTGTATCGGACGCCAAATCGTACTGTGTGCTCCTACTTCCATTGCGATAGCAGTTATACGGACACTTCAGGCCCATTTATGCCGACGGCACCGACGACCGCGGCTCAGTTTTCCGCTTTCAAGGGAAATAAGCGGTGAGGAAACGCACTGTTTTCCGTCACGCGCATGGCGCCGGGGGGATGGTAGGGAAGGGGCGGCGCAGTAACTGCGCATTGCACAGCCGCGCACGCTCTATCTTGAAAGCGATCTGCATCGGGGGTTAAGTTGTGCGATGGCGGGTTATACCTTTGTGTGTGCTCCGTTCTTGCCACTCAGTTTGCGTTGAATCGATACACAGCACGAAAGTCACTTCGCTCGCGGTTGCTACCGCGCTTCCTCACGCCAGCGTTTTGACAGCAAGTGTCCGCGGTCGAGTGTGATGTGTGCATGTTTGCCTGTGCATGTTTGCCATTTCAAAGTTCATACGGCCGATAAAACTGCCATCCTTACTTTGTATAGCTGTCTATGCATTTACTATCGCCATCGCCTTTCAGGCGAAACTGTGATTTTTTCAGTGGTGGCCGTGGAAAAAAGAAAACATTCAATTGTACCCTGCATGATGCACATATTTTTCGGGAAAAAAGTGCTTTCATTATGCGAGTAAATACGGTAAACATGGAATCTGGAAGTTTTGTGAGCAGAACAGGAAAATTGAAACCGCTGCACTCATTGATTGTGTTGTAACCGTTAGTGTGTGGATGACACGTAAAAGTGACGGGCCTGCTGATGAATAAGTCCGCAGCAGTTGCGACAGTTGCACTCTTTACTCATACCATACCACCACACCACCATACCATACACACATACCACCACATTCTGAACAGAACACTTGTGCTCATTGCACTTGTGCTGCAATATCTTACAAAATACCTGTGCATGGCATACGTTTTCTGAGTGTCTGATTGTAGCCTTAGGCTGCTGCAGGTTGTGTACACATAGACGAAAGGGCAGTCAATGCAGGTTGACCGCACTCTTTTAGCTGAGTGAATGTGCTAGCCACATTCTGTTGGGGCTAGAATGCAAAGATGCTGACATGCCAAGCTTGCGCTGCACATTGAACAACCCCAGGTGGGTAAAATTATTCCTGTGCATTGGTTTGGAACATTCCTGCATTTGTTTGGAACATTGATGCCATTCAATCAAATCATTTCAGAGCTTCCAGCTGTGGCATTCCCATAGCTGATGTGTGGCTTTAGGACAAAAATCAATTGAGGCAATGGCATGCAGGTACACTGGTTGAGCCAGTTTTACAAGCTCGGTTTTACTCAGAATATTGGGTACTCTTTTAGACGTTTATATAACTGTGTGTAAAAATGAGGACACACGAAAGGAACACGCACGTCACCACGAGCGAGACTGCCAACTGTTTATTTCTGGAAAATGTAAACGTCTAAAAGCTGTGAACCAACTAGGCCGCCAGAACGCCCTACTATCCCTAAGTTGTGCATGAGTGAGTTGTAATGCTTGATGATACCAGCGCAGTGCCAACAAAACTCTTTCGCTACCATGGGGAAAATAGGTGTTTTTTGTATGGTACGGCAGATGTTTTTTTTTTTTTTCTGAAGGAACTACTGCACTCAATATTTAATATAATACATAAACAGAAAGTAAAATGAATGCACATTTCACGTATAAAGGTTTTGTTAATGAGCTGTATGTCATAAAAAGATATAAATTGTTAAAATCAAGATTGTGCGATAAAATTGAACAAAGTTTGTAACGACACGCTTGTGTCTACTGAGAAAGAAATGTAACGAAAATTATGAGATATACAAAATTTATTGCCGTCTATTAGGCACTATCTCCGAAAAAATCAATTTTTCATTGAACAGGTATTCCATTACAAAAATTTTACTGCAAGCACTACAATTGGGCGTTCCGGGCTGGTTTGCGTCGTCATCGCTTTGAGACTCAAAGTCTGATAAAAAGTCGGCGTCCTCTGATTCACTGCTATTCGATGTATCGATAAGATCAGCTGCAGAGGCAGCGTAATCGCGATATCTGCGATCTCCCAAGGCACATGCACCGTTTCCAGAGCCGAACATTTTTGCGTTCTGCTTTGACGATCGCGAAACTTCGGAGCGCGTTACAAAATCACCGCCTGGCGGGAAAAAAAACGAACTGCTTAGAAAACTAAAATATAGTTCTCATCCTTCACGTCCGATAGCGCAGTATGTCCATGAGTGGCGCGGAAGGTCTCGAAACCGGGGTTTCAAACCATCGTACCATGCCCAGTGGGCGCAGTACAGAAAGAGTTAATGCAGGCACAGGAGAAAAGAACGTAGTGCCAAGGGGGGAATGTGATGGAACAAACGAGTGGTGTCTTCCCTTGGTGTTCAAGCTAACCTGTGCCCACTGTCTTTTATCTCCTGGTGCAGCCATGCAAGTTTGGTCCAGCGTGCCAGTCGTCCTCGTGTCCGTACAGTCACCCAGAGGGCAGCATGCCGCCACCCAACAAGCTCAAGTGGACATCAGCCACTGCCAAGAAAGCAGGGTTAGTATTAATGTTGGTCAGGCACTTTCGTTTTTTTCGTAAGCATAAACAGAGAAGCATATGCACAATCTGTACGCAGGAAAGTCGCCCTGTGCAAATACACTAGAACCTTCTTCATGCGTATTCAAAAAAAATGCAAGAAATAACGTGCTTACCCAGAAAATGCACAATCTGAAGTTACTGAAAAAATCCCCACACTCAAATGTAGTAGACATCCACGTAGTGCAAAGCATTGCAGCACGAGACGCCAACGCGCGCCGATCTGGTGGGGCCCGAGATGCGTCTTGTCAGTTTTTGCAGCTTAAAAATTTAAATAAATCCTGGGGTGTTACATTCCAAAACCACGATATGATTATGAGGCACGCTGTTGTGGGGGACTCCAGACTAATTTCGACCACCTGGTGTTTTTTAATGTGCACCCAAAGCATGGTGCACGGGCATCTTTGCATTATGCCCCTGCAAAATGCGGCTGCGGCAGCCGGGACTTACGGCTTCGGGGAGCTAACGTTCGCACACTTCGAATTAGGCCTAGGCCTGCAGCTTCTTCGAGCACGGCATCTTGGTGGGAAGTTTGGACAAGCCCACTCGGCAAGAACCGTTGTGGCACAATACGCTGAAGCACGTTGAGCTCGTGAGGCCCAAGCGACTCGTGATGTGCATTGACGTTTTAAGATGGCAATGGGTAACTGAAATGAAATTGAGCTGGTGGACAACACCGGAATGTGATGCCATGATGTGTGGGGTCTCACATGTGCTCTTGGGACAAAGGAACGACAACACAGTAGTGCAAACAAGTAAAGGGGCATTTATTGCACCTTACATACACTAACACACACTAGCCGAATTACAACCAATAGAACATTCACATGGGCGCGCGACAAATCAAGGATGTCCAACTCACCGCGACCCGATAGCAAGCGAATACGTTCGCCCCATGCCATGACACCATCGCCTAGTCGTTCACGTGTACAGTCACGCGAACGGTGGCACGCTCGAACGATCCGTGTTCGTCCATACCGGTGTCCTGCTCTTAGCCTCGCGCGACGGTCGCGCAAAGCGGGCCGGCGCACGCGCGAAGCGTTCGTGCGTGTTCGTCGCCGATCCCAAGCCAAAGAGAGAGCGCCGTTGACTCCTTTCTCCCAAGAAGCGGGCCGGCGCACGCGCAAAGCGTTCGTGCGTGTTGGCCGCCGATCCCAACCCAAAGAGGAAGCGCCGTTGACTCCTTTGTCCCAAGAGCACACATGTGAGACCCCACAGATGTCACCAGAGCGAAACATGACACTCACTTCGCGACGCCTGCAACAGGGAACGGAACCGCATCTGTGTTACCGCCTGTTAAAAGCATGCAGTAAGCTTCCTACGCGGCATACACTGTGATACAGATAGGTGACAATGCTTATCACAATGGGTTGGCGGTGATCACTGTGAATGGCAACGTGCAACCTCCTGTGAGGACATTTGCTGGTACGAGAGTAGCAAACCGAGTGCGGGTGGCATTTTCATGTGATACGGGCAGGCAGGTACTGCGAGGGAGCTGCTGTTGGGGCACCTACTGCTCACAATCGCATGTGCCTTGCACCTTTTATTGCGATAGCAATTATATGGACACTCCAGGCGCATTTCTGCCGTCGCCGTGAGGTTCCGTTTAAAGTCCATGGGCAATAAAATCGTTGCCGCGCACTGTATGCTCTATGTACGAGTGAAAGCGTGCGAGGCTGAGCCGGCAATCGCAGCTCAATCTCGCGCATGCGAAGGGCCGGAAGGAAGTGCACCGTTTTCAGTTGCACGCAACGCTCCGGAAGGAGGGGAGGGGGTTTTACTGCGCGCCGCCCGGTGCCACAAGGCTCCACGGGGAGGGTAGGGAGAGGCCGCATTGTACGCTGCGCACTCCCGCCCGGGTGGCTGTATCTTGAAAGCCATCTGCGGCGGGGGCAGAGTCCTTCCTCCCTGCGCTGTATTTTCGTGACGCAGTTTGCATTGATGTGAGCGGCGGGACGAAGGTAAATTTGCTCGCTGATACTGCCGCGCTTACTCACTACCATAAAATTCCGAGCAAGCGCCCCCACCCATGCAAGAGCCCCCCCATCTTCATTGATAATTTCAAATTTCCGCGTCGTTTCATGAAGGCGCTCCCCCTCCACCTCACTCCCTTATTGCACACGGCACCCAAACAACACTGTCCTGCCACATGCAGTCCACGAAAATTCGGCACATCGCACCGGGGTGCCCCAATGTGCTGTTTCATCCAATCATAGTTGCACCTGGGCAGCCCGGTTGCCCACACATGCGCATGGGGGCGAACTACGGCCGGTGGTCCGCAGATCGCCAGCCGACGGCGAGATCTGCCTGTCAACACAGTACAGTGTAGACCGCTTATAATGTAAGTCACCGGAGTCTCGAATATCCACACTATAAGCGGTACCGCACCATAACCAAAGCAACAATTTTCAAGGCCCGCACATATGCAAAACATGTGCACCGAGCCGCCACGCGTATGCAACAGTCCAGGAATGCGGCTAGAACGTCTGCATTCAATTTACAGTCGAATCTCGTTAAGTTCGTACCAAATCACGCGGCGGCGTCTCCGACCGGCATTGCTCCGGCACCGCCATAGAGTAAAAGCTTAGGTGAGACCCCTCAATGTCGCGGGCGAACAAAAAGAAAAAAAGAAGAATGCGGTGGAAATTTCACCCTCTCTCAAATGGCAAGGTCGCCGATTCTGCGTTGTGCCGGAACATGCGTGTACGTGCCGACGTCTCAGCCACGCGTAGAAAATGGCAGTGAACCCTTCTTTCTCCTTTATGCTTCCTCTACTTTCTAGTCACGTGTTGACCTTGCGCGCTGCGGCTACGGCGCAGAGGGAAGCAGCGGCGCTGTCCCAGGCCGGCCAACGAAACTACCCACGCCGGCAAACGCCCGCTTCCTGATAACGGCAGAAAACGAAACTTCGGGGAGCTGGTGCCGGGCCGGCTGTAGTGGCGGCAGCTGTAGTGGCGGCGCCTGCACGGCGGCGGGCGCGCATGGTGACAGTCCAAAGTGAGGGAGCTACGAGGGAGGGCAAGGGGAGCCACCAAAGCGGCGGAGTTGCCGAGGCGAAATCCGCTTCTCTGCCGCCCTTCTCCCTCACATTCCACGGTCTCCGCGTGCGCCCTTCGCCATGCCGTGCCGGCGGCCGCGTGCTCGCTCGCTGAAGTTTCGTTCGTTTACTGCCGTTATCGTGAAGCGAGCGTTGGCCGTTTCGTGGCCCTCGCTCGCTATGCGCGCCGTGATATTTCACGACTCGCACTCACGATTCTGGTTACAGCCTCACTGGCTGTTCGTTCGCACCACGTGCCATTCTCCTCCACTTCGTCTCTTTCTTCCTCCAGCACTCCTTGGGGCGCCCGTTTGAGGGGAACGTTCGCCGTCTCCGCTGACTTCCGTACTCCCAGGCAGCCGCACTGTAACCGGTATTTCGTTTCCCGCAACTGTACTATAAGCGATACGTATATACATGGAGTGCTATGGGAAAATTAACGGGAGTCTGAAAAGACCGCACTATATCCGGTCCTGCACTGTAAGCGGTTACGTTATAAGTGGTCTATACTGTACAGAGGATTTTCCTGCAGCACAGCGACTTGACCACTCAGCGACGGGGGAGTGGTCGGACACCTTCACCACTGCTGATCACTTGCCACCGATATCGTCGCTACACCTTTTCCAGTTCATTTCGAATCTGTAGCAGATGGCGCTTCGGAACAAACCGCCAACGCTCCCAAGCATCAATGTTTTGTTGCCGTTGTTACCGCCTTATCCTTTCCTCGCAATAATTTCACATGAAGAAGAAAGCATGATAATATTTGCGGCGCCGAGCCACGGTTCGCTGTCTGCCATCGGTAGCCATGCACTGCAGCTGAGCTTGACTTGTATCGGAACTCTCGTTAGTGCTAAACATTTAACCATGGACATGTTTTTTTTTAATAAAGTGAACATTACGCGTCACTTTACTCTAGCAGACATCATTTTGTCTGGAATAGAAGCTGCATAACCAATTTTTGGGTCGGCGGTCGCGGCGACGTGCCGGTGCAGCATTGATTAGCTTTTACTGCAGTTTCTTCGCTGGTTTTTTTAGTGATAAACCGCAACTTCACTTGCCTACTCCTGATGAAGCAGTGCTGGTTAGGCTTAGCAGGCCTAAGCAGTGTGGCTGGTGGGGTGGCTGGTGACAAGCCATTGTGGTAGCTTGCCGCCATTATGTTTTCACATCGACCTTATCAAGTATTGTGCGGAAGATCAGATGCGCAGGCCTGACTGACGGCCTTAGTAGCAGAGTGCGGATCCACGTAAGGTCCCCTCCGTGTCTGAAGTCCGTTGGCCAGCAGAGCTTGGCTTGGTTGGACTGCAGTTGGCAAGCTAACGCATCAATCCTGCCCTATAACACTGATCACGCAGTTGCATATTCCTGGTGGTGCAAAGCTTGTGTATGTAATTTATTGTTGCTCCCGTGTCTCGTATCAGCACAGCAAGATGTCTCTTGACGGGTCTTCAAAATCTATGGAGACCCTTTGCTGGCCCATTAGAGGCACCCTACTTACGTTTTTTTCACGTAGACCTGATCCCTATTTTTCTTTTATCGCTGATATCTACATGTGTGTGTAAACAAATACAGAGTACGATGATATTCTATAGCATACACAATGTGGCAGATGTATCCGCCGTCGTGCGCTGCCCGACTATGCCGCAGCTGTCGGAAAAACGCAAAGTGAACCGTACCAGCCCGTACCTCGAGCGCTCCGATTTATTAGTCCATGATGATCATATATACAGGTGCATGCGTCAGCTGACATGATAAGACACGTGCCTAGCGCCATCTAGGTTATATAAGCACAACTGCTGAATACCACATTTTTCCCCCCTCAAAAAGAGTTACTTAACAAATTAACAACTGGAAGCACTATAAGCACTCAATATTTTTGATAGTCTTTAAACCACGTTGGTGGTCTTCTTTGCCTTGTCGAACGCCTTAGTTCCGGAACGTCCCCTTCATCTGGTGTCCGAACAGGTGGCTGTAGAGGTGGATCATGGTTTTCCTGCTGTGGCTCGCCAACAGTGTTACTGCTTCAGGTGAAACGCTTCCTGAAACTGTAGGTGGTGTGACTGGTCGAGGGCAGGGTACCAGCCAATCCCGATTCCAAGTGCGCCCATCATTAAGCTTGTAGGCCACATTGGTCAACAATGGCTTGAGTAGCTCAAAGTGCCCTTAAGCACATGACCTGGCAACCTGACTCGAACCGATTGACCCGTAGTTAACGGAGAATGCTTCGCAGCTCATCGACGGTTAGTGTAGGACTGCTTGTTGCTTTTGCGCTACACTGCTGCAGACAGCTTCCATCGCTGCGTGCGCGTTTTGGGAAAAACTGTTTCTCTGGCCCTCCTACGAGATCAAGTTTTCTTCTTGGATGACGACCGTGAAGAAGGACGGAAGGCTTCACTCCTGTGGTGGCATGCGGCGTGAAACGGTAGACTCCGAGGTAGTCAGTGATAGCTTCCTTCAAATGCCGACATTCTCGTGTGCAGACATGAACGAACTCTTTGAGTACCCGATTAAACCTTTCTATTTGACTGTTGGCTTGCGGGTGGTAGACTGCCGAATACGCATGGGCGATGCCGCGTTCCTTAAGAAAACTGTCAAACTCACAGGCTGTAAATTTAGGACCGTGGTCACTCACAATCTCATCAGGATATCCTTCCCTGCTGAAGATGCTTCGCAGAAAAGAGATGACTGTTGCGGTAGTCACTTTCGCCGAGAAACAAACCTCTGGCCACTTGCTGAAATAATGGCAAAATGGCAATCTACAGGCACATTGGAAAAAGGGCCCACGATAATGATTCCTAGCTTCTGCCATGGTGTCGATGGGAATGCAACTGGCTGCAGGGGTGGTGTCACCGGTTTTGCAGACTTGTCAACTGATTGGCATGCCCTGCAAGATGCAATCAATTGTTCTACCTGCTTGCACATAGCAGGCCACCAGTATTGTTCACGTAGTCGCTGCTTTGTCCTTGTTATCCCTGGATGGGACTCGTGGGCTGCGTCAAGAAGCCGTACTACGAAGGACGAAGGTACAACGAATTTGACTCCACGAAGCAGGAGGTCTCTAACGACTGAGAGCTCAGTTCGCACCTGGTTTGTGTTGTCTCAACTTGTGTTACGCATGCGGAGTTTGTCGTTCAAACAATCCAAGACCCTCTGCTTCAACAGGTCATAAAGTGGGCAATGTTGGGATGGCCTGCAGTGAAGATGTTGCCTCCCGAGGCAGTTCCGTTCTACCGGGTGCTGTTCACTTCACGTTTCCCCGAGGCCTGCGGCGTAGTCGGGCAGGGCACGACGGCGGATACAACAGGAGTAGCAAAATGTTCTGCAACAAGAAATATTGGAAATGAAAATGAAGAATTTATATACAGTGGACTTCTGTTAATTCAAGTCCATTTAATTATATCCCAATTAATGGTTTTTGCTGGCATGATTACATTTCTGTGAGCCCAAATTTTTGGGGTATTTCATTCCTAAAATTGACCTTTGCCACATAACTTGAACTTGTCTGGTCAGCATGCACATGCCATACCCAAATGGTGACCACAATGGTGACCCCTTTAGCAGCAGTGTCTGTCTTCTCGGAGCTCCGGGGACAGTGGGTGCGATAAATACGTCATCTGCCAAAAACACCTCGCCTGCCTTAGGAAGATTTTCAAGTGAGAATGGTAGCTCGCGATAAATGATTACAGTATTTACCCAATTCTAATGCACACTTTTCATTTTCCAAGAAAATTGGACCAAAAATTGCCGGTACAGTGTAATTGGATACAAAACTGAAACTGGGTGTTTGCAAGGCTCATGACAGCCTACCATTGGAGCCAGTCTAGCCAGCATCATTGCCATTGCTGTGGAGATGAAAGTAGTTCTCGTGTAGCGTGATGGCAACGATGCACCACTTTGATTGTGAAAGCTAATTCAAAAGGTATGTTGTTCATGTGCTAAGGTAGCGACGAGTTGCATCACGATTTTTAGCTGTCCTGCAGAAATTAATGCGTTGCAGGATGAACTAGCGAAGCCTAGTTGTAGACCACCGTCCCCATTTATGATTGTTGTGGAGTCGTTTTATAAGGGCAGGATATCAAATGCACTATCAACTGTACGGAGGACATAGCGATAAAGGGCTGTCTGAGAGTGATGATGGACATTAGGTGTAAATAAATTCCCATTCTGTGAAGGTAAAGTTTGTTGATTTCAGCTTTTTTGTGATTGCCAGAATCAGAGGCATGCTACATTTTTTTCTGCTGAAAAACTGAGTGTGCATTCCAAGGTATGTTAGAATCACCTGCCGTGGTGGCTTAGCAGCTATGATGTTGCACTGCTAAGCACGAGGTCACGGAATCATATCCCGGTCGCGGCGGCCGCATTTTGATGGGGGCGAAATGAAAAAATGCCCGTGTCTCATGCATTGGGGCACGTTAAAGATCCCCTGGTGGTCAAAATTAATCCGGAGTCCCCCATTACGGCATGCCTGATAATGAAAACATGGTTCTGGCACATACAACCCAAGAATTCAATTCGATGTTAGAATCGGGCAAAAACAGTAGACTTTCGTTATTTCGACTGCGATTAATTCGATTTTTCAGTTAGTTCGATCCCGACCAAAGGTCCCGTCAGCGCCCATACATTTCTATGGGCCGAACTTTCGTTATTTTGATGCTAAAAGTAGCCTTCGCCAGATAATTCGAATGTGACCAGTCAGTATGCACGAGCCTGACCCTTATGGTGACCCCAATAGTGACCCCTTTAGTGGCAGCGTCTGTCTCAGGTGACGGTGAATGCATTGACACGTACGTCAAAAATCTGCCGTCAGAAATGCTTATTTTCGGCCTGCCCTAGGAAAATGCTCAAGCAATAACTGTTTCACACAATATCTAATCAGGGTATCTACCCGATTCTAAAGCACACCGGGGATTTTTTATTTTTTTTTCAGAAACATTGGGTAGAAAATTGCAATTGGAAATGAAACCAATATTACCTTTGCGGCATTCATATGTTTTACCACATAATAGGGGTGCATTGCGGCAAAGCAGGCATTTAAGAACGGTGCCGGCACAACCGACAAGGAAATCTGCTGCCATGGTGCAATATTAGACCTTCGTCCATTTTAATGCGGATAGCATTCTTTGCCTACTTAGTCATTTTGAGCCTGTCTATCTATCTATCTATCTATCTGGCCTCTTTCCCCAACCCAGTGACCCAAGTTGTCTACGTGCTTGAGCCACTAGGTATGTGCTCCTGGTTGTGATGCCGTCGTGATCGTTCTATTGTCGTCACTCCAGCTTCGTTATACAGTCGAACCAGGATATATCGAATGTGAAGGGAATCACAAAAAAGTTTTATGTATAGGTAATTCGATATATTAAACAAAAATTTCATACAAAAATTTTCAAGGGGATTCTACTGCTGTTCGTTATCCACAATAATTCGTCATATGTGGGTTCGATATATCCGGGTTCGACTGTATCTTACTCTCGTCATGCCGTTGTTGTCGCTCCTTCTAACCTCAACCCAGGGGCCCAAATTTAAGCGAGATTGACGACAAGCGTCAATCTTCCTTTGTCGTTGCATTGTAATCATACTGTCATTTAGTCATGTTTATGCCTCCATTGTCAAACCGTCGTCGTAATTCCTGATGACTGCTTCGTGATACAGTCATCATGTCATTGTGATCATACGCTTGTCGTTACCCCATTGTCTTCATGCCGTTGTCATGGCATCGTCATCATGCAGTTGTTGTCATACCCTCCTCAGGATGCCATCATGATCCAACGTCATCGTTGTAACTTCGACATCCGACTCTCATCATATCGTCTGCATCATACCGTTGCCACCATGCCATTGTCGTCACGCTGCCGTTTCACCATCGTAATCACTTCAGTATTGTCATCCCATTGTCATCATGCCATTGTCGTCATACAACTGTCATCGATCTGTTGACGTCATTCCAAAAATAAGTCTTTTGTATGCCCTTCCAAATGAATTCAAGCATGCATTTTTACTTGGACTGCATTGCCAATCTACATGTGCCCGAACATGAGCCATTTCGCACATTTTTTTAGTGTTTGCACCTCTTCCACTTTGAAATTGCTTACCCACCGACTACAGTGCTTTTTTGGCATACCTACTGCCAACTATCTAGCAACGTGATGCCGTTGTACTCTGTCTGTAAAACTTGTAGAATTTTGTAAAGTTAGTCAATATCAACGCATAATCACCCTATTGCTTCACCACAGAGCACATTGTGAGCCAAAGTAACAGCCGCCAATGAGAGGGAATGATGAAGCAGATTCCTTTTCTGGCAACCAGCATATGTGTAAGGCGCTTCGTGTAGTATTTTATTTCTGCAGGTGTACTTTTGCAACCTAGGTTTTGCTCACCACGGCAACATTCAGATCACTGTTAGAGACAGAAAAATTTTTTATTTCAAAGATCATTTGAAGCAGCTAGGCTTAGCATTGCCTTAGTGGCTACGGCTGCCAGCGGACCAACATGCAAGTGTGCTGGTTCAATGCTGTGAGATAATCAAAATGGTGATTATGGTGGCTTCGATTAATGCCATTTGAACCTGCGGTTAAGGCAAAAAGCTTTTTTTTTTTTAATCGGACGGTGTTGGGTTTCAGCGTCCGAAATTTAAAACATCCGTATACATTGGCTCTAAAGGATGTGTGGTGGTGCCACAAAGGTGTCTGAATCATCTCGCATGTCTGAAAAATCGGGCATCCAGAAAAATTGGTCATTGACTGTATTTTTTGTCAAAATTGCTAGGTAATGCAACCTTTGTCATTACATATCAGCAGCTAAGGGGTTATTGATCAAAAAGTAGCAGTTTGTCTCTGCCTTTTGAGTGTGGCATACATTTCATCTAATATGGCATCTGTGCGGCCTGTCGCCTTCACTTTGTGGATGCAGTTTTTCATTTGTAGGTACTGTAATGGTATCATGTAAAAAAAAAAAAATTGGTCCAGAGGAAGCATAGAATACTTATGAAACAATGAAGCTGTTCTTCAACTTCCAATGCAGATGTGCAGAAGTAAACAAATGTGAACACTTTTTTTGTTCCTGCTTTTCACTCTGCAGGGAGACAGCTGCCTGAGCCACGAGTCACTGTGACGACCTCTGATGCCCTCACATGTTGCACCCAGGTGAGTTGTGGGGGGGGTGCGGGTGGCATGCGAGGATAGGCGGCAGCACTCAGTGCCAGAAATAATGCCCTGCTGTCTTCTTTTCTCCTGTCATAGTTGAGTTTTAGCCCCTTTGTAGGACACATCTGCAATGCCTGATGTGGCATAGTGGTTTCTGCAGTTATCATTGTTAACAGGATCGAAAGTTTGTTGCATGCTCAAATGTAACTTCAGCAATGTAACAGCAGGTTACATTGCTCGGTACGGGCTACGGGCATTCTACAGTTGAGAAAGAAGTGCAGTTGGGCAGATCGTGTAATGCACCCAGCTGGTTGCTGGTGGTTTAGAATGGAGGGGCATTCGGTGACAGCAGAGAATCAGCTGGTGTGATGTCAGAAAATTTGCAGGCATAGGGTGGGGTCAGCTGGTACAGGAGTTGGAGATAGCCACGAGAGACTTCATCGTTCACTGCAGAGAGGGATCCCACAAGAGTTGCAGGAGAGGACTCTAGTACAGTTCAGACCACTTATATCGTAATCGTTTAGAGTGCAGGACCGGCTATAACGCTGTCGTTTCTGAATCCCGTTTAGTTTGCTATAGAAGTCCATGTATACGCACACCGCTTGTAGTGTAGCCCCACAAGATGAAATACCGGTGATAATGTGGCTGCTGCAAAATCCCACAGACAATTGGGGCAGCGAGCACATTTCACTACAAGGTCCAAAGAGAGAACAGTGAATGCGGAGGAGGAAGAAGAGATGCAGAGCGATCAGACAAGGCTGGAGAGGGAGAGCAGTGGCAGCATTGTGTTGCAGGCGCACGGGGGTTGCCTAGGCAACAGAGAAGCCCTTCCTCTGTCCCAGGGTTTTCCCTACAAATGGGTGGCAGTGGAAATGCCGCCCAGTGTTCCGTTTTACCACTCACCGCTCCAGCTTACTGCCCACCACTCCAGGTTTATACCGCCCACCGCTCCAAACATCCGGCCAAAATTTCGAAAAAAAAAAAAAAAATTTCTATCCGTCCACGGTCGTTTCTTTATTACGGGGAATATTACAAAAAGGTGGTTTAGCACTGATAAAATCACAATTTTCTAGTGCGCTGTTGACAAAAATTGGGTAGAAAATTGGGCGACAGGGGGAGGTGCCATCGCACCGCGGAGCATTCGACTTTCTATTGATGCCACAATGCCATTTTGGAACTATTGTAAAGAGCAGAGATCCAAGCTTTAGAACGTATGCAGGCACTGTAGGGTGGGCAAAATTTCAGTCGCCATTCTACATTAGTTCTCTGTAGTTTTGGTGCCGGTTCCATGGGGAAGTACGAATAATCGAGCAGGTCTGAAAAAAATAAGGTGTCTGAAAAATTATTCGGTGACTTACTTTCTTTTACAGTGTTATTTTTTTCCTTCGTGTTCACTTGTCTGCTTCATTCGAAGACGGACGTTAACCTTTCAGCGTTCGTAAATTTAGGATGATGCAAACATCCCGAACGCATGGTTCGATTTCCTAATGTGCACGGCTGCAATGAAATAATTTACTGAAATAATTTTGCATTAAAGCAATGGGCTTTTGGCTGGGGATTTTAAAAATGTTCGTTAATTGCAATTTTATAGTGACGAGATTGCACTTAAGCAGTTTACACTGCACTGCAATCATTCAGCTACTGTTGGAATGATGTGTAGTACTACAGTTGAACGTTGATATAACCAACACAGATATGATGAATTATCAGATATAATACAGTGGAATCCCAGTTATAAGACCTTCCCGAGACCATGTATAAATGTAGTATAGTCTGGGCATCGTATAATCTGACCAACAACAATGGTGCTACAGAGATGTGAGGAGCTTTAATTTGAGCTATAGGCTAATACTTTGTAGCTCTTCAAAACAAACGCCACCAAAAAAGTAAATGGGAAAAGAATACTGCAGTGCAGGTGCCAGTCGCATTTTATTGGAGGGTTATTTAGCATACACTGCACCGTGATCTGCGCCTGCCAGCATGCCATGATGCAAAAAAACTTCATTTTTTCATATCTGCATACTTTTTACATAGTTTCTTATAGACTTTCTTAGGGCCATACAGCAAGAGCTTTCTCTCGAACGCGACAACGCGTTTAAGGAGTTCACCTACGGCGTCGCCTGCACAGAAGAACCTCTGAATCTCGATATTGTATAGCACTTTCAGGAGCGTAGGCACAGTCGCGGCAGCATCTTTGGTACCATCCTCATCCGAGATGGCTATCAGTAGGGTTGGTATGATACGACGACCCATGCGAAACCGGAAACCCAACAACAGACACGTAAGAGGTCTCATGTGCTCGCTCGTAAAAAAGCTCTGAACTGCGAGTGTGAACATGCGTATACAATACAATCTGCATGCGATTCGGTGTCTAATCGGTTCTATTGTCGCACATGCCTATTTTTTTTTTTTGCACTTTTCATTACGTGCTGGAGTGGTATTCTCAGGTAATCACTTAATTTCATTTTTGCAAGACTCTGCACTGGACGCTTGAAGTACACGACTGGCAGCGCTCTTGGCGCAGCACCGGAAATGTGCCAGTGCATGCACAAAAGCGAAACTATCTCTAAAATAAAACGTGGAGAAGCATGAGCTAGGGGAAAAAATGTCGACAGAGGGAAAGCAAGATGATACAGCAGCGAGGGTGATGGTTGAGAGATGCGAGGGTGATGGTTGAAGAGAAATTAACGATGACAGGGAAGCGAACGCTAGGGAAGGAAAAAGGAGGATGCGAGGGAGCCTGAAAACCAGTCTGAGCTTTCTGCATTCTAAAGGGGCACCCTGCCTATGCTGACAGAGGAGACAGCGCCACAGGGGAGTTGCCGTAGGCTGGGTGTGCTTGTCATGTGTCCCCCGTTAGATTTGCAGTTTCGCGATGGTCGTATCTCACGTCGTATAAACAAGGTTTTTAATGCATTGTCTCTATGGGGAGTTCTTCAGGACTACGCCAATCCGTTGTAAAACCCGGGACTTGCAGCTTCAGATGCTCTTGTGGCATGATTGGCATTATATATTACACTTTATCTTTCTAAATATCCAAGCAATCTTTTATTTTGTAAACACATAAAGGCAATAAGCTTCTGTGCACATGCGTAAATCATTGCATTATACAATGGATGGTTTCCAAATCCACGTCCCTGCTATGGTTGCCTCTGAATAACAGAAACAGGTCTCAGAGGCAGTGTTTTTATAGGCTGCATACACTGGAAGTGATTGTGGAGCCTGATACACGCTGAATCATCATGCAGTACTGTAGACTGGAGCCACTGCTTAGTTTGTTGGTTTTGATGCCCTATAAAAACCATTGGGCAATGCCCTCAATCGTGTACTTTGTTGGAAAGTGATTGCATTGACTGTGAGCAGCACTTTCTGTGCACTTAAGCATAGTTGACGGAACAAGATTCTTTCTTTGCAGCTTCTTTGCAGGAATTTCCAGTCGGCTACCCAAGCTAGCCAACCACAGATGAGTGCCGCCCTCATTTGCATCGACGTTGTTACTGCTACATCTGTGTAGCTGTTGTTTTGCCATCGGCGTTATTAGTAGCAGGATTGCATCGATTATCTTAATTTTCTTTTTTGTCATGAGACTTGTAAATAAAATCTAGTGGGAAAAAAAAGAAAAACATGCACGAAAAAAAAAATAGGTTTCGAATTTTCGAATTCTGACTCTGGCTCGTTAATTTTGAGAGGGCATGTGTGTTATCTCTGGAGCTTATTCGTGTCTCGAAAAGGCACTGGCCACACATGCGAGCGTCGTATGCTGATCGTCGGAATATCGCATCAACAACTTCAACAAGGTGTTCCTGAGTGAATGCAAGCACTTGCATTTACTCAGTAACTTATTTACCGAGTTCACTCTCCCGAAGTAACACTGAAGCTACAAGATATCCCGCACCAGAGATCTCCGGATGAATTGGAATGCGTGGGATTCTTCAACATGCTCCCAAAGCATGGTACATGAGGGTTTTGCATTTCACCCCTATCAGCATGGGCCTGTAGACGACATGACGGTGAAAATATTTACGTGTGGTTTTGTGCAGGTTCTGTGTAAGCCTCACTGTGATTTCTTTCTGGGTAAGGGCAGACAGCGAAAATACTGCATGTTAAATGTGACGCATGTCCTTGTATCGTGCTCTAACTGCACCAATGACAGTGGCTCGCTTGCTATGGTGCCGAGCACAGGGTCACACATTGACTTTTGAGACTGGCGGCCACTTTGCAATGTAGATAGAGTCCAGAAATGCCAAAGTTACAGCTCAGACCACCTATAACGTAACCGCTTACAGTGCAGGACCGGGGATAATGCATTCCTTCCAGACTCCCGTGTACCTTCCCAGAGAACTCAATGGTTACACGTGCCGTGCGAGACGAAATATGGTTATAATGCAGTTGCTGGAAAATCCCACAGACAAACGAGGCAGCGAGTGCGCCAGCCGAGGGGAGGAGATGCAGAGCGAGCGAATGAACAAGGGGACGGAGAAAAAAAAAAGCAAGAATGCGATGACAACGTGCTGGCTCAGTGGGCATGCGGGGTTACCTAGACGACAGAGAAGCACTTTGCTCTGATTTCGTGCCAGCGGTCCCCACCGAACGTGCGCACATTGTTGTTCTTTAGCTGCTCTTCAGTTTGTGTGCAGAAAGTAAATATAGTTGCTGAACAATATTTTCGGTTTCGAATGGGGACTCAAAAATTTCTGAATTACCAAGTAGAATGGAAAAAAAAAGTTTAGATGGTAAAATTAATTACATTTTTTCCAACTCCAACACTGCGGAAAATTCAGTCGAGGCTGCGAGTGTGATTCGCGTTCGCCCATAGCGATGCGTGATGTCGCGAAGTGCAGATATCACGTGCAACCTTGACTTCGCGACGCTGTCAGTAAACTGTGTTAAACTGATTATAGTGCATCATCGCCTATAGTGCTGCAATTCATTAGAGAAATACATTATGAGCAGTTTATGTAGTACTACATTGGCCAAATTCGAGTTCTTTCTTTTTTAGGGGAAGTTACCAGGTCTGAGAAAGCAGCTCATGCCATGCTCATTACTGTGCTTAAAATATGCATCAGCATTTTTTTCACTGCCTGAGCAAAAACTGGCCCAGTTCTTTTGAAGTGTGGCAACTATTGGTTAAAAAGAAAAAAGACAAGGAGTGTGCAAATATTCGAAATTTCGATTGTGAATCAATAGTTCTTGCAATGAGATTCAAAAATTCACCATTCAAAACTGCCAATTATTCACGCTTTCACAAAGCTGGAAGGCGATTGGACGTCTAGTTGAAGTCGAAAGATAATGTCTTCCCAGCAAGTTAAGGGTGAGATTGGACATATCAATCGTGTGATATATTGAGAGCCACACTGAAGCGACAGTAATTGGTCGACGTCAACTAGAGGTGGAATTGCCTTTCAAATTTTTTGTTATCAGTTACCATAATCATCATCACATACCGAGTGGCACAGTACCATCTTCGGAACCAACCGTCCAACCTATCAAAAAGGCTAGGAACAGGTTAGAAACATATACCCAATGCAGAAAATTGATAGCAAATTGCCACGGAAGATAGTCTGAAAAACATTTACTCTCTAAGCAAGACGGATGACAATAATCTGTCATCCGTCTTGCTTACATTTGGAACAAATAACTTCCGCCCAATAATATCTGATTATCCAGTAAGAGTGACTCAGCTTTAGGCAGCCTGCAAATTTGTTGTCTCGGATTTAGGCATAGCTATATGTTTATTATATATATATATATATATATATGACAGAACGCACATCTCTTTCAAACAATGTGCATCGCTGTGGCATTGCACCTGTCTCACTCACTGAACACATTAATATGTGCATCTGTTGATGCACGGGCCCGGGTTGGGTTTGAGGGCCACCAGTAAGTGCCGGTGCTACAATTGTTCTTGCGTCGAAGGTTGGATTCCATCACTTCGCCAGGGCGGTTTTATCCTGCTATTTAGGATGTTTCGTTTATTTTAATTGTTCTTAAACATATTGACCCTTATTGAATAGTTCTGACTGCCGTATCGGAACATAAAAATGTTGCTCAGGGCCTTCTAGGTGCTTTTTAATACGCTCATCACGTAATATATCCAGCCAAGGCTAGGATTTGTTCTTTTGCTTGGATTGTTCGCTTCAAATGCAGCGACAAGATCTCTGGTCTATGCAAAAGTAAACTGGCCAGATGATTTTTCTACAGCCTGGGTGTGTTATAGAATTTAGACTCTTAGAGGACTGCATGGGCTCGGGCTTACCCGAAAGCCCGGGCCCGGCCCGGCCCGCGGGCCAGGCCGGGCCGGGTAGGGCAGTTTTTTCACGGGCTCGGGCCGGGCTCGGGCTTTCTGGTGGTTTGCATGTAACGTGCAGCGAGTTATCCTCGCGCGTCTTGACTCTGATAAACCTGTTGCCCCGGCGCAGCTGGAAGCTAGCAGTGCTACTCCTGTGTACTTCCGTTTTCTTCTTCCGTCGTATTTTGCGCTGTTTGAACAGAATTTAAAAGTCCAGAAAGACCGTAGGCGCCTCAAATCAAAGGATGTCATTGTATTCCTTACCTAAATCAGTGTAATTAATGATTTCAGCGCAATGTAAGCGCGTTCGCGACTTGCTGATTCTTCAAAGGCGAATTGGTAAATCGATGACTGGTAAGATAATTCGTCACGCGGCTGAAATATGGCACTGCGTCCATCCATGATTGCACGCATGTTCTTAACCGGCCGCCTAGCAGCAACGCATTACGCTGCACCATGGAGGAACGAGAAGCTTTCTTTCTCCATTTACTGTATCCATGCGCTGCGCTCACGACCGGTCGTGGCTGCGCTTCAGCTAGAGTGTACTAGAATACAGGTAAGTGGGACGAGTGGTAGGGGCGGCACATGCTTTGCAGTGAGGCGCCCGACGTGGAAAAATACTGTGGCGGCGCTGCGATAGAAGTGGATTGGGCCGCATCAAGGTAGCGCCGTTGAAAACTGCTGGCGCTACTGCTCGGCAATGTGATTCGTACTACTTCGCGCGCTGATATTTGCGTTCAGACCGCTCAAATAGCGTTCATAATTTCATATGACAAGTATTTATGCCTTTAGAATAAATTCCTTTCATTCTCTTCTTTATTTTATTTTTTTAATGCCGCTCGGTGATCTTTTTCAGTCTCGGGCCGGTTTTGAGCCGGGCTCGGGCCTAAGGTAAAGGGGTGACGGGCCGGGCGGGTAACGTAGATTATTTCCGGGCCGGGCCCGAGTCTCGCCGTAAAACATTTGGTCGGGCTCGGGGGGGCAGCCCAACATAAAAAGGGGTCCGGGCCGGGCCCGGGCTGAAAAAATCGGCCCGTGCAGTGTTCTATTATAGATCCCTCCTCACAACTAAGTCATCAGTGATATAAACTTGTCTTAGATCTTCAGCGTTCAAGACACGGCAGGGTTACATAGTGAAAACAATTGCAGTAGAGAAGAAAGTATGACTTGTTTTTTTTTTTTTTTTTCATCAGCAACGCGAATAAAGATACTCTTGGACATGTTACGAACTGGAAATAAAATTACCCAGATTTTGTGGTAAAAAAAAGTTGCAGTTTCACCCGAAAGGCGAAGCATCAATTGCGATAGCAAATTAGTAAGCTATATGGAGTACGGATAGTAGTATTATCGGCTGCATAAACTTGGACAAATTCACTTACTAACTGAATTAGCAAGCGTCAGCGCGCACAAGCAAACATGAATAGATCGCACTCGAACGCAGACAACCACTGTCAAAACGCTGGCATGAGCAAGCGCAGCAGCAGCAGCGAGCGAAGGTTCGTGCGGTCTATCGCTTCAATGGAAACTGAGCTGCGAAAGCACAGCGCATACAAAGGTAAAAGCCGTGTGGAAATCGCTTTCAAGATGCGGCGCGCGCGACAGCCCGCAGCCGCGCAAAGTACAAGTACGCAGTTGCTGGCAGAGTAGAAGCCGCGCACCCTCCCTCCCGCGCTGCCTTCCCGCTTTCCTCCTTTCGCCTGGGAGATAGAGTCGCCACTTCCCCTTGCGCCCGGTCGCAAGATACGCATTTGGTTCCGTCTGGATCGAACCCACCGCGCGCGCCGATCCAGGCAGCCGTGGGTGCCGCAGCTAAACGTCGCCTCCCCTCCCATCCCCCCACGGCCTTTCGCACGACGGAAGCCGTCTCGTTTGCTCTCCGCCGCGCGCTCGCTCTCCGTGAAAGCGCGCTTTCACTCGCACATACAGCATGCGGCGCGCGGCAACGATTTTATCGCCGTTGGACTTTATACGAAACCTCACGACGGCGGCGATGACGCTGGCAGAAATTTGCTTGGAGCGTCCATATAATTGCTATAGCAATAAAAAGTTAACTTCATAGTTTGACACTTTTCTTTTTTCTTTCCTTGTTTTTGCGCACCTTCTACAGTAAAAATTATATTACTGCAAATTTATTGTATGTATATGGGTTGTACAATAAAGACAGACTGCTACTCTGAAGTATACATTTCTGAAAGTTATTCGGCATTTTTATACCTTTATTTTATACCTCCTCAGTAAGCATATAATATGCATGCGTCCAACCATTTCTACGAAGTCAGGATACAGTAGCGCACCCAGGATCTCTGCCAGGGGGGGGTTGACAGTTTGCCAATACCATCTAAACAGCGCTAATTTCACTTTCTTCGGGGGAAATTGTCAAAAAATGTGCTTTTTGCGAGTGTGCAGACGATTGCACGTCTTACATATTAGTTGCAGTACTCAAATGCGTAAGGAAAGAAAAGGGGTTAAACAAAAGAGGGGGGTTAAGTCGGCCTCAGGGGGGGGTTACAACCCCCGAATCACCCCCCGTCGGTGCGCCACTGTCAGGATAACATGAGTCATCTTTTGCCACCTTACTAAAAATATCCTCCATTGTGTTACCTCGTGCCATGTTCTGTTCCATGTCAAAGCAATGTCCTTTTTTTTACGTACCGTTCCCCCGAAGCATCGCAATGATCATCTTACTCATTTTACAGCCCAGATGCGGCACTCTCAGACATTTTACTTCACGGTAAAAAAAAAGGACATCGCTTTGTCATCTTTTGACACCTACTCAAAGATCGCCTCCACATTTTATCTTGATGTGATAGAAACTGTGGGACGCGTGATTTCAATTGCTATAGGGAGCATATAGAAAGGAACAACAGTGGCGATGAATAACGTTCAGAAATAGATTTCGATCAGAACATCAGTCTTTATTGGTACTCGGGCACATGCGAGCGAGAGACAACTGCGCACAGGGGCGTAGCCAGAAATTTTTTTCGGGGGGGGGCAAGCTTCTGCTTTTCTCTACGTCACGTGATCGATAATAAATATCGGTAGTTTAAGCAAACGCTATACATGTATATCAAAGCCATGGCACCCGCCCCCCCCCCCCCTTCACGTGTGTGTGTGTGTTTGTGCAGAAATTAAGCAAAAAGTAAAGTAAGCTCAGTAAATACAGTAAGGACGACAGGTACAGTGGGCGTTTGGAGCAACGGTCTCTCATCGCGCCACTGAATGGACCAGTCTTCGAAAACGCATCATTGAGACGACCCGTGCGATCGGAGAAGACATCATTCATTGTTAATTTCCGTTAAGCATAGATGGCGTCGTCCTCGTCGGGGCGAAGTGCATTTCACAAGTCAAGGACGGCTATACGCGTGAAAATGCACGTGTGACCAGGCTATACCTACTCCCATAGCAATAGCTTGTTCGCTGCGTCTTTGCGCTAGAAAACTTAAATACGCGCAAAAACGCGTAAGGATTTTTTTTTTTTTTTTCGAAGCTTTCGTCGCCCTGCTCCCTCCTACGAGAGGGTTGCATTTCCTGCGGCAAGTGCATGGGCCGCTGTGTCTTCCGCTTTGTGCGAGCGTGCAGCCGTCATTGCCTTTACGTCAACAGATTCAGAATTGTACAGAATATTTCACCGCACAGCATAGATATGGCATGTGTACGCATTTTAAGTAGTGCGTGCAACTCATTTCTGCTTCACTTACGCCCGTGCAAACAGGAAGCGGCCTTGTACCTCACAGAATCTCGACTGATTGGTGTACTAGTGATGCAGGAATGAACTCCGGTCTTGTTCAGTGCATAGTGCACATAATCAATTTCTCAGGACGCGTGAACTCCGACGAGAACTGTCAGCGCCTGCAACAAGAATTTACTCACGCTGTACTGCGCACAGCAGTAATTCATGCTTGTCGGCTGTATGTTTCGTGCATTCTGTTGCGAGTCGGTGGAATTTCACTGCTGTCATCAACCCCTTCGTGTTTACATTGCTGGTTTGGGATTCCACAACAAAACAGCAACTACCAGCCTTCCGTAATAGCTGGTTTGGGATTCAACAACACAACAGTAATTACCAGCCTTCCGTAGGGGCGCACTCGCAAACAAGAGACGTTTCTCGCGCAGACTATGCCTACGTTCACACTTGGGAAGCGGCAAGTGGGCGGAAAGGCCAAAGCGGCCGGAAAATTTTTTCCGTGCCTGTCCAAGTTGTTCACATTTGTTTTGCTACCGCCGCGGCCGCCGCTGCCGTTTTCGTCCAGATCCATCTAGTCTGCGTACGTTTGTCGGCGTGGTGGCGCTCATTATCGCATTATTTCGAGCGGTATGTTCATTCATTGACCCACGTACCGTCATCAAAAGTGATCATCTTGCGCAATTTCGCGTGTCATCTGCGACCTTCGATAAGTTCCTCGTTGGCGTTCCGTAATTCTCCTCACACGGGCGCGGTAGCGCTGAGTCACATATGTTGGTGCCTAGGCGTGATAATATTTCTTTAATTGTTGTTATTTACAAGTTGTAATAACATTTCATCATTTCGTATTGTCGGCGCCTCCGGGACACCAAAGGGGCAACGGGAACATCACAGCTAAAACCCGGGCTGGCCCTTGTGTTGGCGCTCGCCAAAGCCAGCGCGTCCTACGTGAGACCTACGCTCTCAATCTATCGTCGCGACGAGAAAAGCACCCCGCGACTTCTGCAACATACCGTACACGTGCGAGGAGAATTATGGAGCGCCAACGCGGAATCTGCGCGAGCGCGGCCTAATCGGCACCTGAAGGGAAGCGGCAGAAATGTATACTGGAGATTTCGACCACCTGGGGTCTTTAACCTGCACCTAAATCTAAGTAAACGGGCCTCGAGCGTTCTCGCCATCTAAAATGCGGCTGCCGCATTTGTTGCTTCATTTGTTGCGCATTTGTTGCTTCAGAATGCGGCCGCCACATTCTCGCCCAAAACTTCACAGACTGTCAAAGCCTTAACAAACACTGTGACAGTTTTTTCCATATTCAGACATGATTATCTGTAAATTACCAACCCAAACGGAAGCGCCCAGGAATTGAATTGTGATAGTAGCACCGGTTTCATGAATTATGTCAGCGCGAAGCGACGAGAAAAAAAGGGTGGGTAAGTGGGGGGGGGGAGTTGCGGAAAAAATTCGGGGGGGGGGGTTTGAACCCCCCCAACCCCCCCCTGGCTACGCCCCTGAAGTCTGCGCAGCACGACACGCTTCTTACACAAGTTAATAATGGTGCATGCTGACCCCAGGCCTTGCAATGTGCTGGTACTGGTGATGGTATGGTACAGCTTTATTGAAAGGGCGATGGTCAGCCACATCGCCGCCTCCGCTGAGGGACAGATCCACTCCTCGAAGCTGGCCACTTGCCCCCGGTGCTTTCGTCGGAGGGCTGCATACTTTGGGAACTCCCACAGCCTGCAGGTAGTGGATCGTCCTTTGGCGTGTGTTGTAGGCGTTCACGGAGCTGTTGTCGCCTCTGTCGTTGTTATAGGAAGGATGTATCTTAATTTCCGTCATTTTCCAGGGGCATAAAAGTTATTTCTACGTCGCATGCGGCGGTTCAAGGTCAGTATCGCGCTCGCAGCGGCCGGGAACCCACCATGCCCGAGTTTCGACTGCGTGCACCGTGCGCAGCCTCCTATTTGCCTCTGCTATCTTCCTTGCGATGGGTCAGTTGGGGTGGGGGCACGCAATGCGCGGACCGCCGCCTGACTGTCGGTATATATTGTAATTTGTAAAGTATATACCTGGAGGTTCTTCGAGGGCTTCGTGCAGTGCGTCACGGACAGCCAGCAGTCCGACCGTGAGTACGTCTGGTGGTTCTTGATTACCAAATACGTACTCTTGGGCGTGCGTGGTTCCAGAGTGGAGGCGGAACCTCCCTGCCTTTCATTAAATAATTTTTTATTGCGATAGCAATTATATGGACACTTCAACCGCATTTCTGCCGTCGCCGTGAGGTTCCCTATAGATAAAATCTTCGCCGCGCGCCGTATGCCTGAGCGGAAGCGTGCGGGGACTGGTGATATCACGGTGAGCGAACGCACAATCTCCCACGCGCAAGCAAGGAAGCGGGAAGCCAGCGCCGGAGGGAGGGGGGGGGGGGGCGCACTTCTACTCTGCCAACAACCGCGCTCGTCGCTCCGCCCGCACCGTCTCTTATCTCCCCACGGCTCTGACCTTTATGCGCCGTGCATTCGCCGCTCAGTTTCCGTTGAAGCGATAGACCGCACGTAACTTCGCCGCTGCGGCGTAGGCGCTTGCTGCCAGCGTTTTGACAGTCGTTGTCTGCAGTCATTCAGTGTGATCTATTCATGTTTGTTTGTGCGCGCTCACACCACGCTTGTTCATTCAGTTAGTAATAGTCAGGCCACATTTTCCAACGCACGCTACACATGCAATGCTGCCCGGATCGGCAGTGCAGCGCTACAGGTGTGTCCCTTCGCACGCGCTGCCCACGGGAAGCGCTTCTTATCAACACCACCGTTTCACACGCGCCTTCTCGTGGTCATCGAGTCTCTCTTCATGTCGGTCTATTTACGCCGCAGCACACCTGCTTACTTAATCAGCTCATGTTTACTACAATTAATATTGTTACGGTTAATGTTGAACCGGCTTTATTTAAAGGACGAGGTTGATGCTGAAGTAAAGATGGCGTCCTGAGGCTGCGCCAGCTAACGTCTTCCTCCTCTTCTCCTTGCCCGGCTCATGCCGTAGCAATCCCCGGTTGCCAGACGAAGCCCGCTGGGCAAGTCCAAATCACTCGGAAAGCGTGGGGTGAAACCGCTTAAGACGAGCAACATGTACTAACTGGGTCCGGCTAGACCGACGACCAGCTGACGTCAAGCGTGCCACCACGTACGTCAAGTCACTCAAGCGATCTACAACGACGAATGGGCCCGTGTACTGGGGTAAAAACTTTTCGCATAAGCCACGCTTACGTAGCGGGGTCCACAACCACACAAAGTCTCCTTTAGCGTACGAGACAGACTGGTGTCGGCTGTCATAGCGCTCTTTCGATCGGTGTTGCGATGCCACAGTACGAAGACGAGCAATGTGTGTGTGAGTGATTTTAAAAGGAAGAGAAGAGAAAAGTACAGCGCCGTAACTGCCTCTCGGGGGAGGGCACCTCAACAGCGCTGTACAGGGAAGGGGGTGAGGGACATATAGTGACAGGCTAGTGAGAAAGTGGGGTAGAGGGGAGAAGAGAGAAAAAAAAAAAAAAAAAAAAAAAAACGAGCAGCAAGGCCAGGAGGTGAAGGCGGCTCGACTCACAGCCGAGAGCGCAGGTCGGCATCCTCCAAGAAAACAAGTAACGACGCGAAGGCGTGTCTGGCAATGGAGGGGTGTGTGGCTGGGAACAGGAGTTGCCGTGTGGTATCCGCGGGCAACCCGAGGCGATGGTATGCCGCGACAAGTGCGTCGCGCTCCGATGCACGCGCGGGGCACTGGAGGAGGGCGTGCTCAACCGTCTCGACGTCGGCGCACTCCCCACAGGACGGCGAGCCCTCACCCGTCAGCCGATGCAACCTTTCGGCCGTCCGGGCGCAGCCGATGCGGAGTCGCAGGATGAGAGCGCGGTCTCGCCGGCTCAGGCCTCTGCGGGGCAGCAACCTGGGGGGAATGCCGCCGGCGACGCGAGGGTCGGGGTGCTGCGTCCTCACATAGCCGGCCACGGAGTGGCGGGCGACGTCAAACCGCGTCACGAACCGCGACAACGGGACCGACGAGGAATGGGCCTCCTTTGCGAGCCGGTCTGCTTCCTCGTTTCCCTGCAGGCCAATGTGAGAAGGCACCCACTGGAACACGAGGTCGCATCCCCGCTCGCAAACGCCGTCAAGCTTGCACCGGAGCCGGCGAGCGAGCGTGGGGCCGTGATCTTCTCCGGCCAGAATGGAGAGCGCCGCTCGTGAGTCCGTCAGGACGGCCGCTCGCTGAACAGGAAGCTGGAGCAGCAGCTCGGCAGCCAGGTCAATGGCGGCCAGCTCGGCATGCGTCGACGACACAGCACACAGGACACGGCACTGGAACTGCGCCGAGAGCTCGGGGGCAACGCACGCCGCCGAAGCCGCGCCGTCCCGGAGCACAGAGCCGTCAGTGTACACCAGCACGCGGCCGGCGAGCTGCTCCTCGATCACCGCGGCCGTCTCCTGTCGCAGGGCGCAGGCGGCGGTGTTGCGCTTTCCCCGGACCCCAGGCACGGTGATGCGAATGTCTAGACGGCGGCGGCGATGCGGAGGGGGCGGCAGCCACGCACACGACGGTCCCGCGCCGACAAGGCTGGCGAACTCGACGACGCGGCGCCCCATGCCGGAGTTGGGCAGGGAACGAAACCGGTCAATCAGCTGCTGCCCGTGTGACGAACGATGCAGTCGCTCAACGTGGCCCAGCGCCCTCCCCACGGCGCGCAGGGAGATAGGGGTCTCGCCAGCCTCGGCGAGTGTGGCGCCCACTGGTGACGTGTGTGGGAGGCACAGGAGTTGTCGAACAACGGCTCGGTGATCCATGTCCAGTGCCTCCCACTTCGCTGGGCTGAGGTCAGCGAGCGGCAGGCCGTACAGTAATCTCGCCGAGGCCACCGAATTGTAGAGTCGCAGTGCCAAGGTGGGGGAGCAGCCCTGACCGCGGGCCAAGAGGGTGCGCGCGGCACTCGCCACCCGTTTGGTTCCCTTGCGCAGGGCAGCCACTGCCGGCTGCCACTTGAGCCGGTGGTCCACGATGAGGCCGAGATAGCGCACTTTCATCCGCCACGGGAGGCTCTCACCGCGAAGGGAGAAACACGGCGCCGATCGGTGGGCCCCGTAGCGTGGATGGACGAGCATCGCCTCGGTCTTTGCCGCCGACAGAGTGAGGCCGATGCCGCGCACGTACTCGTCGACTGCGTCGAGTGCCGACTGTACACACCCGCGCACAACACTGCCCCTGGCGGTGGGACCACTGGCGAACAGCGCGATGTCGTCCGCGTACAACGCGACACGGACCTCGTACTCCGGCAGCTGAGGGATGTAGTCGCCGATGCGCGCGAGCGCGAGATTGAAGAGGAAGGGGCTCAGTACACTGCCCTGCGGCACACCAGTCGAGACGGCGCGCGGCTGACTGAGCGCTCCCCCCACGCGCACACGCATCGTACGGCCACTGAGGAAGGCCCCCACATATGCGAGCAACCTCCCGGAGACCCCCATGGCACACAGAGCGTCGAGAATCGTGGCGTGCGGCAGCTGATCGAAGGCGCTCATGACGTCGAGGAGGACGAGGTAGCTAGCGTCACCGCGGTGCTTGGCCTCCTCGAGCGTCGTGACGACGTCAGCCAGGGAGTCGGCAGAGGCACGGAGACGGCGGAACCCGCTCTGCTCGGCAGCCAGGATGTCGAGAACCGCTGCGATCCACTCGAGGCGCCGAAGAGCCATGGCCTCGAGGACCTTGCCCGCGGCAGACGTCAGCGACACCGGTCGATACGAGGCAGGGTCGCGCGGTGGCTTGCCGTTCTTGAGCAACGGCACTACCACCGCCTCGCTCCACTCCCTCGGGATGACGCCCGATCTCCAGACGGCGTTGTAAGCGTCCAGCAGGTGGTGGAGCTGGTCGCTGTCGAAATTCCGCAGCATCTGGTAAGTGACGCCGTCGGAGCCGGGTGCCGAGCGACGCCTCCGTGACGCCAGCACCGTGCGCAGCTCGCCGATGGTGAAATCAGCCGTGCACAGTGCGGAGATCTCTTCCAGGGTGCCAGCCGCCGGGAAATAGCGCTGGGGGGCCATGAGCTCGCGCCGGGGGTGGTGGTGCGGCTGGAGGATCCCCGTCGGTCTGGTCGAAGCCGCGGTTGGAGGGCAGAAGGTGGCCGCGAGCAGCTCGGCGAGCTGCGCGTTGGTGATGCCGCGTGCCACCGCGATGGAGAGTGCGGGGCAGCGCGGCACACGGGGCCGGAGGACCGCACCCAGGATGCGCCACGGGCGCGAGCGCGCGCGCGGGTCGTCAAGCGAGCAGCACAGGCTGGACCAGCTCGCACTGCGGCGCTGCCGTGCATGGCGGCGGCAGACGGCGTCCAAGCGGTTGTAAACAGTCCAGTGCTCCCGCTTGTCGGTGCGCACGGCTTTGCGCTGTGCCCTTCGGCGCGCAGCTCGCAGGTTTAACTGCTTGATGTCCGGCACGGGTGTTCCAGCCGGCACCACACAGCGAGTCGTGGCCGCGCGCGCACACTCGGCGATGTGCCGAAAAAGGCCGCACTCCGAGACTGGCACTGCAGCACACAGTTCCCGGAAACGCGGCCAATTCACAACACTGTAGGACCTCGTCGGGAGGTCGGCGGTGGCGCGAGGCACGAGGAAGATGGGGAAGTGGTCCGACCCCCCCGTGTCGGGGTTGCGGCGCCAGGCGTAGTGGCACCGGTCCGACACCAGCGTGAGGTCGATTGCACTCCCCGCACAGCCACTGCGCACGAAGGTCACCGCTCCGGTGTTGGCGATGAGTAGGCCAGCACGGAGCACACTGTCCAACAAGCCGCGGCCACTGCAGTCGATGTGGTTGGAGCCCCATGCCGTGTGGTGCGAGTTAAAATCCCCGCACACCACGAGGTCCCCCCCAACACGGTCAGACAGGCGGCACACGAACTCAGTGTCCCAGCGCCTACCAGACCGCACGTAGACGCTGGCAACACATGTGTCGGTGGCGCCGACGCGCACGGTCACAGCCACGCACTCCACATTCGCGCAAGGCAGGTCGCACACGTTCACCTCGGCCTGGGCGAGACCAGCGCGCACGTAAAGAGAGGCACGCGATCGGCCGGCCGGGTGGGAGGGGTCAACACACGGGCTGGCCGTGCATGACGCCTGCTGGCAGCTAGTGGCACTGTGGTACGCCACAAAGCCCGGCAGGTTGAGCTCCCCCGCGCGCACGTACGTTTCTTGCAGAGCAAGAACGTCGCACCCGTCGATGAGAGCCCCACCCGCGAGCTCGGGATGACGGCAGCGCATCGAACGCACGTTCCACTGAACGATGCGCGGCCGTTGTTCCCTGGGCGTACTAGCCATGCTGAACCAGGGCGTCATGCATTGCCAATGCCGCCACACACATGTGACGCGCTGGCGAGTCGGCGGGGGCCAGCTCGAGGAGGGAACGAAGTGCCGAGGCAAGCGCCGTCAGCACGAGCACGCTTGTATCCGGCGCCGTCGCTCCGGGGGGCTGCACCGGGTTGTTGTCGGTGACGGGCGGTTCACCCACGCGGCCGCTGATGCTGCTGTCCGCTTGTGTGCCGCCGGTGAGGGCCGCAGAGTAGGAGAGCCCCGGCTGCCGGCGCGATGAAAGTGGCCTTGACTCCGTGGCCCGCTGGCCGGCGGGTCGTTGCTTGGAGGAATCAATCACTGCTGTGCCGCTGCTCCGCGCGAGCTCCAGCGCTTGTTTACGCGTGATGCGCGGCTTGGAGCTCGCGAGAGTGGCAGCGACCCTCCTCTCAAGCTGCCACTGGGGACAGCGCGGTTCCGTGGCGGCGTGCGGGCCCCCGCAGTGAAGACAGCGACGCCTGTCCACCGTGCAGGAGTTCGTTGGATGTCCGCCGGCGCACTGCAGGCAGCGAGGGTCGCGCGAACACGTCACCGTCGCGTGGCCGAAGAGGCCGCATCGGCCGCACTGAAGCGGGCGCGGCAGGCGTGGTCGCACGGCGCGCCGCCGTCGAAACAGCAGGACCTCCTCGGGGACGACGTCGCCGGCAAACCGCAGCGTCACGACGTCACCGCTCCTGGCGATGGCGACCACCGGCACCGAAGACTCGAGGCCCTCGAAGATGGTAGCCCCATCGAAGGTGGGGTCCACGTCAAACAGTGTGCCTGTGCACGTGTTCAATATGAGGGCTTTTGCCCTCACGCGCACATCACATATGACGCGGACCGCTAGCAGAGCCGTTAGGTCCTCGCCCGGGAGCGTGTCGACGGCCACGACGTTCCTCCGAAGGTTGGGGCGGACCCGATGCGCACCAGGAACTCCGGACAGGAACGCCGCAATGGCGTCACCCGATGCCGCCAGGAAGTGCGACCTCCGGGCCGCTGGTCTGTAGAGTACTGTGTACTCGCGGGGCGGGAGGTCGTCATCAGTGACTTGCGGTTGGAGAGGGGCCACGAAAGGGACGAAACGTAGCCGCTTTTCCCTTCTCGGCCCTGTAGGGTGGTCGCCCTGTACCCCGCCACAGGCAGGAGGTTCGGAGGGCTTCGGGTGGTCCGCCAAATCATCGGCAGATGCGATGGGCTGCTCTCGATTGCGAAGGGTGCCCTTGTTCTTTCCCTTCTTTTTCTTCTTTTTCTCCTGGCTGGCCGCTCCGCTGAGAGGGGAGAGGCGAGGCTCGGGGAGAGAGGGGGCGCTTGGAGAGGAGGCCTCGTTCTCATGCGTATCCCTGCTCTCCTGCGGGCCGCTGCCCCCGGGGCTGTCGTCTGATACCAGAGCCGGAGAAGCGAGCGGCGGCTGAGGGGTGACGGGGGCGGCTTGCGAGGGGGAGACCTCCTGCGCGAGGGAGGTCGGCGCGGGCGCGGCATGGCCGTGGGGAGGGAGATGAACTCTTTCTCTCTCCTCCTTGGACGGCTCCGAGGGGGAAGATGCCGGGGCTGGCGGGCTGCTTTTTGCCCGCTCCGTCTCCGCGCTTGCCTGCCCGTCGACAGCAGCCGCGGGCTTCTCCGAATCGGTGGAGTCACTCTGCTCATGGCCGACGCTTGGTAACACGTGGGGGGCAGGGGGAGACGAAGGCGGGCGGGTGTCATGGCGTTGGGGGAGACCGGTGGAACGTGGTTCCCCTTCGGTGGTGGATGGCTGCTCCTTGTCGACAGCAGCATCATCAGACGATGTGGCGTCGCTCTCGCTCTCGGGGGACAGGGTGAAAGCCGCCGGTGAACTTGTCGCGGTGTCGTCCGCATGGATAGGCGAGTCGGTAGGAGACCTGAGGTATGAGGCTGTGTCCGAGTCGGTACAGCCAGTCGCTGAGGAAGCGCTCGCAGAGCTAGTGGGTGATGACGGCGACGAGGAAACGGCGTCGTCATCTTCGGCGGGGCTTTCGAGCTCGGCCTTTTTTGGCGCGCGTCTCGCTACCCTGCGAGCACCACGGGCTTTCCTGGCGGCGCCCTTGAAGGAGGTGGGTGAAAGCCGCTTCGGGGTCCCCTCGTGGTTGCCCTGGTGGGGGTTGAACATCCGCGCTGCCTCCTTCAGCAGGAGGTCCAGGGCGCGCGAGCGGGCATGTGGGGGGCCAGGCCGGAGCTCGGCCATCCCCTCAAGGAAGTCACCCATCTCCGGGTGAACTCAGGCGGGAGAATTAATGCACTTGCCCATGCCTGCTCCCCTGGGAGCCCTAAAAAGGGCTACGCTCGAGAGCGCGGTCGTGGGAGAAGGCGGACAAGTGCAGGTGAGCGGGCCGAAAAACGAAGACGAGCAATACGCCGGGCTTCTTCGGCAAGACAAAGCGTCTTGGCAACAGAGTACTCGCTGTGAAAGTCAAACGGTAGTATAGTGTCAATGCAGCTTAGCGGTGGACGTGCGTAAAGGAGATAAAAAGGACTGTAATCGGTCGTCTCATGCTTTGCAGTATTATAAGCATAGGTGATGAAGGGGAGTACGTCATCCCAGTCTCTGTGATCGGAAGATACGTACATGGCCAGCATGTTAGTTAGAGTTCTGTTCGTACGTTCTACAAGCCCATTTGTCTGAGGGTGATAAGGCGTTGAATGGCGGAACTGCGAATTGCAGAGACGAAGCAGTTCTTCTACGGCGTCCGCAACGAATTGACGACCGCGATCGCTAATGATTACACGGGGGGCACCATGCCGAAGAATAACGAAGCGAAGCAAAAAGGTTGCAACGGACGCAGCTGTTGAAGATGGTACGGCCGCCGTTTCCGCGTAACGGGTCAGATGGTCGACACATACGATCACCCATCGGTTGTCGTTAGATGATCGGGGAAATGGGCCCAGAAGATCAATACCCACTTGTTCAAATGGCAGGCGAGGCGGCGGCAGAGGTTGGAGAAGACCTGGCGGAGCGGTCGTAGGGCGCTTGTAGCGTTGACATTGTTCGCAACTGGCGACATAGTGCTTGACTGTGTCCCGCATTCTGGGCCAGTAAAAACGTTCCTGTGTCCGGTTCAAAGTTCTGATGAATCCTAGATGGCCAGAAGTCGCATCGTCGTGCATGGCTCTCAGTATGTCCGCTCGCAGACTCTGCGGCACCACCAGAAGGAAGCGTGCGCCTTTAGCCGAATAATTGGTCTTGTAAAGCAGGCCGTCGCGGACACAAAATCGACCGGTGGCTCCAGGACGCGATGCGGCTACAAATAGAGGTTCCAAACTAATATCATTTTCCTGCTCTGCTGTGAAAGTCATCGAGTCCGGGGATGTACAAGAAATGAGAGCAAAACAGTCATCAACATTGTCTTCGTCACACTCGGTCGTCGTCGTCAGAGGAAGACGGGAGAGACAGTCCGCATCTGTGTGGCGACGCCCAGACTTGTAGGAAATAACGAAGTCGTACTCCTGCATTCGAAGAGCCCAACGTGCCAGTCGTCCACTCGGGTCACGGAGATTCACCAACCAGCATAACGCGTGGTGGTCGGTAACGATAGTGAACGGGCGTCCGTAGATATAGGGCCGAAATTTGTGGACAGCGAAAACAGCTGCCAAGCATTCTTGCTCGGTGACAGTGTAATTGCGTTCCGCCTTATTCAAAGAGCGACTAGCATAAGCCACAACGTGTTCAGCTTCTTGATGACGTTGCACGAGTACGGCACCGATGCCGATGCCACTGGCATCAGCGTGCACTTCCGTAGGTGCGGACGCATCGAAGTGACGCAATATGGGCCCTGACGTTAGTAGAAATTTTAGCTGGCGGAATGCGTCGTCGCAAGCCGATGTCCAGTTGAAAGGGACGGCTTTTTGGAGAAGACATGTTAGGGGGTACACCACGTCGGCGAATCTTGGGACGAAGCGACGAAAATATGAACACAGGCCCAAGAAACTCCTCAACTCCCGCACTGACTTCGGTGCTTCGAAGGAGCTGACAGCCTCAATTTTCCGTGGATCTGGCCTCACGCCGTTCTTGTCGACCAGATGCCCAAGTACTAACGTCTCAGTTTCCCCGAAACGACATTTCTTGGAATTCAGGATCAAGCCAGCTTTTTCGACACAATCCAGAACAAGTCTGAGACGGCTGTTATGCTCACTCAAAGTGCTGCCAAAAATCACCACATCATCGAGGTAGCACAAACAAATTTCCCATTTAAGTCCTCGGAGGATAGTGTCCATAAATCGTTCGAATGTTGCTGGCGCGTTGCAAAGGCCGAACGGCATAACGTTAAATTCATAGAGACCGTCTGGTGTCACGAAGGCCGTTTTCTCCTTATCGTCTGGGTGCATGGGTATCTGCCAATACCCTGATCGTAAATCCAGTGATGAAAAGTAGGCAGCGGAATGTAAACAATCAATGACATCATCAATTCTAGGAAGCGGATACACGTCCTTTTTGGTGACCGCGTTCAGTTTCCTGTAATCAACGCAGAACCGCCACGATCCATCCTTCTTCTTTACTAAGATTACTGGTGCTGCCCACGGACTAGAGGACTCTTGAACAACACTTTTCTGTAGCATGTCTTTCACCTGTTCAGCGATAACTGTCCTCTCTGTGGAAGAAACGCGGTAAGGCTTTTGCCGAATGGGGTGCGCAGATCCGGTGTCAATTCTGTGGCGGGCACGAGAACGCGGGAGTGAAGACTGCTTGTCGCCTTGTGTGAAATCGAACACAGAAAGATGTGCCCACAAAACTTGTGCAAGAGCGTGGCGCTCATGTGAGGGAAGCGCCTTGTTGATCATCCGTAGGATCTGTTCTTCAGAAGTGCTTCGGAGATCGCTAGTATGAGACTGCTCCTCCTCGCTTAGAACTGTAATGGAGCTGTACGTAATCTCGTCAAATTCAGCGAGCTTCATATCACGCGGGAGAACAGCAGGGGCGCAAGAACAATTGAAAGCCCACAAATTTGAAGCGCCATTCACTACTCTCACGACAGAGCGTGGCACAAGTACATCTTTCTTTACGCAGCTCGACGTAAGTGGCTGAACTTGCGCGTCAAACGATGAAAGGTCGGCAGCAGCGACATTGACAGGGACACGTGACAGCGACCAAGGGGGTAGCAGCAAATCGTTCGAAACAACACAATAGTTTTTCTCGGGTAAAGATGTGTCGGCAAGGGTGGCGAGAAGCGCGCTATTCAAGGTAATTTCGCCTGTGCCACAGTTAACGGAAGCACCACAATCCTGAAGAAAGTCAATCCCGAGAATAACATCATGAGTGCACCGCGGTAGCACGAGAAATTCGGTTTTAAGATCTTCTCCTCCGAATAAAACACTTGCAACACAAATACCAAGGGGAATAAGGCACTCTCCACTGACACCACGAAACGTCACACCATCACTCCACGGGAACATAACTTTCCGACCCAGCCTCTCTTTGAAAGTCACACTCATGACGGAAACGGTAGCACCAGTATCCACTAATGCTGTTGCAGGTATACTATCAATTAACACACGCACTTTGTTCTTCACCATCATAATAGGCAGAGGAGGATTTCGCAGAGACGCAGACTGTCCGGCGACCTTACCTCCATCGGCCGCGCCGGCTAGTTTCCCGACGGCGGTGGTGACGTAGCACGTCGACGTGGTGACGGTGAACGGCGTTGGCGACTGGTTGGGGGCGTCAGGCTGCGGTCTGAAGCTGGCGAGCCACTACGTCTATTATATTGACGGAAGGTATTCCGGGGTGGCGCGCCTGTGGTGTTTGCAGTATCAGGGTCTGTCGGCCAGCGGTCTTCATAACTGACTTGTTCAAAATTAGGCCAAGCTGGTGGTGGGCCATATGTTGTGGTCTGTCGGCGCCGGCGACAAAAACGAGCAATGTGTCCTGAGGCGCCACAGCTGTAACACACAGGCGATGCTCGACCGACGTTGTAAGCCTCGGGGTCAACCCTGGGACGTTGCGAATAATAAACGCGATCTGCCGAATGCCGATTCGTGGTGGTAGCTCGACGATTGCGCTGATCGTGCGTCATGTCGTCGGGAGAGGAACGTCGATGCGGTCGCAGCTGATCGACTCGACAGTCTGCAACGCCTGGCATGGCAGAGAATGCCGACACAGCAGATGCATGCTCTTGAGGTTGGTTGCAAGCGCAACGAAGCTGTTCGACATTCGCCCCTGTGGGGTGTCGTTCAAGTTCTTCGCGGACAATTTGCCTTATAGTTGCCACAAGGTCAAATTGAAAATTGCACTTGTCGTTATCGTCAACGCTTGACACCGTTGTGACATTCGCTAACCTGCCGAACTTTGGCGTGATACGGCGCAGCTTCAAGGCCTCAAATGTGCGGCAATGCTTGATGAGGTCGGCGACCGAGGCGAGACTCTCCTTTCCGATTAAATAATTATAAACGTCCTCGGCTATGCCTTTGAGAAGATGTCCAACTTTGTCCTCTTCGGACATTCGAGGATTGACCGTTTTGCAAAGCTTCAGGATCGCCTCTATGTACGTCGTACAGGTCTCACCTGGGACTTGAGCGCGCTGAAGCAATGTCTGCTCCGCCCGCTTCCTTTTCGTCGTGGAATCTCCGAAGCATTCTGTGAGGTCAATCACGAAGCTGTCCCACGTTGTGAAGGAATCTTCATGGTTCTCGAACCACACTAGCGCTGTGTCTGTGAGGAACAGACCGACATTGTCGAGCTGAGCCGTGGAGTTCCAGCCGTTGTACTTGCTCACACGCTTGTAGTGGGTGAGCCATTCCTCCACGTCCTCTCCGAGTTTTCCTGAGAAAGGGCGGGGTTCCATCTGATGCATCCAGGTGCCGGTTGTTCGCACTGGAGCCGCCAGAGAAGGCTGTTGGTCGCCGCTGTGGGACATCGGGATCTCAAGCGGTGTCGGAGGCAGTCGAGCGAGGCGTCGGCTTCGGCGTGGCACTTGCTGCAGCAGCTCCGTCGTCTTGGTCGAAATACCCAGCACTTCCACCACAAAACTGTTACGGTTAATGTTGAACCGGCTTTATTTAAAGGACGTTTGACTATATTGCTACCAAAGCCGCTCACCTTACTTCGTATGACATTGCTGTGTTGCTATCGCATTCATTGCTTCGCCCTTAGGGCGAAACTGTGACATTTTTTTCTCTCTCTCTTTCTCCATTTACTCCACCCATGCGCTGAGGTCACCCGGTCGTGGCTGCGCTTTGGCTATAGTGTACTAGAATACGGTTGAGTGTGACGAGCGGCTGGGGCGGCGCATGCTTTGCAGTGAGGCGCCCGACGTGGAAAAATACTGTGGAGGCGCTGCGATAGAAGTGGATTGGGCCGCATCGAGGTCGCGCCGTTGGAAACTGCTGGCGCAACTGCTCGGCAGGGTGATTCGTACTACTTCGCGCGGTTACACCATGCGGAGAATGCCCAATTCCTGAGCAAAGGCGACCACCGCTCGCGCTACACTGTCGGCCTCCGCTGAGGGACGGATCCACTCCTCGAAGCTGGCCACTTGCCCCCGGTGCTTTCGTCGGAGGGCTGCATACTTTGGGCTCTCCCACAGCCTGCAGGCAGTGGATCTTCCTTTGGCGTATGTTGTAGGCGTTCACGGAGCTGTTGTCGCCTCTGTCGTTGTTATAGGAAGGATGTATCTTCATTTCTGTAATTTTGCAGGGGCACAAAAGTTATTTCTACGTTGCACATCAAACCCCCCTCCACTGCACCACCGGTCTCCGCTTTTAATCCCTTGGTCTTCCCTAGGAGACTCGACTGGGGAATCTGTGACCTTGGTGCGGCCAATCAGAGAGGTATTGTTCACCCAACACCGCCTCTACTATTGCCTCCTCGAGCCCTTGTATTTGCTGCCATGGCGTGGTCCTCGAGGAATCCGAGATCGTTGTCGTTCCTACGGTAGTAATTCCTCGAAGTTGGCCTCTCGCCTCAATCCGGGGCATCTTCGTGACGGTCAGCTTGTCAGGGTCGGCGTCGGGCGCTGTCGCCGTCTGGGCGACGCTGATGAAAGGGGCTGCCTCGGGGCAACACCAAAGGATGCCCACTCCCGATTTGGGACGCTTGTCTGCCCGCCACCGTCAGTGTCGAGCACTGTCGCCGTCTAGGCGACGCTGACGAAAGGGGCTGCCTTGTGGGAAACGTGCAAGTTATACGCTGGCCCAGGTTGAGGCGTCAGTGGTGGCAATTGTTTATAGTATCACAGATCGTCCAGCCCTGCATGACCCGACAGCCCGGTGACAACGCGGAGTGCCTCGTTGTGCAGCACCTCCAGCTGCTGGACGTGTTCATTGTTTCGTCAGTCTGTACGCAAGCGCTCTGTATGTTGCATCATGCATGGGACATCAGCTCAGCCAGGACAAGCTGGCGGGCTGTCTTTGTTCCGGCCCCTCCGAGGCGCCACAATATTCGCTGTATCAAATGAAGGATCCGACGCCAAGTTGGACGTAACTGCCGGATCCATGTATGTCGAACCGACCGTCTACTATCGGCACGCCAAGAATTCTCACGTAGCCTTCGGTCACGGAGCGGCATATTTTCTCGAGTTTTCGAGTGGTTTTGACTCCAGAAACGTGGTGTCCTCACTGTGCGGCGTATAATTTCGAGAAGGCGACACGCCGGATTACGGGCGTCAAAAACATCGTGGCCTCACGGGATGGCATCTCGTTTCGAGACATCGACACGCCGATTAGCGGCCGCCAAAAACGTGGTGTCCTCACTGTGCGGCGTATAAATTCGAGAAGGCGACATGCCGAATTACGGGCGTCAAAAACGTCGTGGCCTCACGGGATGGCATCTCGTTTCGAGACATCGACACGCCGATTAGCGGCCGCCAAAAACGTGGTGTCCTCACTGTGCGGCGTATAAATTCGAGAAGGCGACACGCCGAATTACGGGCGTCAGAAACGTCGTGGCCTCACGGGGTGGCATCTCGTTTCGAGACGCGACACGCCGATTATGGACCCCGAAGTGTGCGTGGGCGTCCGTGTGGTGCAGTGCCAGGGCTCGACCTTGGAGAGACGCGAATCTACCGTCCTTCGTCCATGGTGAAAGGGGCGCGGCCAAGACTTTTGGGAGGAGCCATGAATTAATTAGGTGAACTCTGCAGTACCGGTAGTTCCCCTACATCGGGAACTAGGGAAAGGAGATGCTATTTAAGCGCAGATTTTGGGCCCTGCTAGTTGGTCTAGAAGCTGAATGTATGCGCTGCTGAGAAGCCGTCGGTGGGCTAGTGCCATCCAGTATCGCATGGGCCGCCTGGCCACGTCGGAACTCCGAGGAACTAGTTGACGTACGAGACGACAAACCAACGTCTGCAACGAAGCTCACGGTAGTTCGCCTCAAGTTAGCTCAACCTGCTTGAGGGAAGTCGTCAGATCTAGACTCCCGGGAAACCCAGCCCAGCAATCGCATCCACCTCGACAAGATCGGCCCGCCAGCATTGTTCGGGAAAGCTCTGTGCACCGACTTCACGATTATGGACTTGTTGCTGCTGCCCGGCCACGCGTATGACATCGTTTGTTTTCTTTTTTGAACATTGTTTTCTTAATTTTTAACACGAAAGTGTTTTATGCCGGGGTCCACCAAGACTTCACTGACGTATTTCCGTCACGGAAATACGTCACACGAACATACACGAACATAATACAAAGAAAGAAACCAGAAGAAAAAGTTCAACAAACATGCAAAATATGGAAATCGAACCCACGACCTCTTGGTCCGCGACGATAGATCGCCGAGCGTTTAACCCATTGCGCCACAAACGCATTTGCAGAGAGCTACACAGACGCGCCTTATATATCTAACACTCCTCCGCGTACCCGCGCTCTTGCTCGGGGCGGTGCCGCCGCCTACGAGCAGAAAAGAGAAGTACTGCATTATGACACTAACGCGCACCGACAGTGAACGCTTCGGTGGTCTCAGCACTACGACGCCTCGATGCCAGCATTCGAAGGGACGCTGGCATCAAGAAGCACTACCAACGCCAGGTGGCGTTCACCGTACTCAGCACAGCGGAGCGTGGCCTCCGCAATTAGCTCTGAAAATGTTTCTGAAGTTGATCGCGGAGGCTGCAATTACGACGCGCTGTACGCGCTGATTTGACTCGGTGACGATTCAGTTACGTGCTTTGTCTTGCGCGTTGTATTAGTGTGTCAGTTACGTGCTTCGTCTTTCGCGTTGTGCTAGCGTGTGCAGCGTAGTGCAGCTTCCATATGCACGACGGTTGCTCATGGTCATCGACGTTGGTAGTCGTGATGGAGGAGACGTGCCACCAGGCGTCAGCGTGGGTGCATCAACGCCTAAGGGCGCTTTAGGCACAAAGCACCAATAGACATTATATATCAATGTGCAATAAACATTACACTACTTCTGTGAAGACACGTTTCACTTTCGTGTTCTATACCGATTCCTATATAAGAGGGATCAACCACATTTTTTTTGAACTTTGTTTTCTTTTGAACTTTATTTTTAGTGAAACGCTGTTAGGTGTTATTCTTGTATATTTGATCCGCACCCTGTTTCATGTGTATATGTTAATTGCTCATCATATTTCTCTGTCATCATTGTGCTATATTAAGTTCAAGTGTGTTAGTCTGTCTTGTGTTCTTTATTATTTTATTATTTTGTTTATATTTATTTATCAGTCCATAAATATCTTGTTTTTTGTTTACTCCCGACTCTGACTCTTTTCACTCTGTTCGCTCGAGTACGAAACGACCAACCGGCTTGTCTACCCCGTCGATTGACTTCGCGCCGACGACGAATCTGTGACAGCTGACACCAATAGATGGGCACGTGCCCGCGAAGTGTAAGGTCACTTTTGTGCCGGCGTTCGTCGTGGCCACCAATGGTGATGTACGAGGTCTTTTCGGGGGATAGTGCGAATGCTAATTGCGTAATTACCATCAACAGTCATCGTGAGATGAATTCTGCCGCAATTTTTTTAATGAGGAGATTAATACAGATATGACACAGTCATCCATTTTGGTGGGGAGAGGTCACAGAATGGGTGGCAGCTCTCGTTTGTGCATGGCCGGTGGCTAGTGTGCAATAACAATTCTGTAATCCACTCTTTCTTTAGAGGAAAAAGCGCCAAGATGGACACGTGAATCCAGGCTCTAAAATCAGGCGCTGTCATCGATTGAGCGCAACTCTGGGGGCTTGAATTTTGTACATTTATGTCACTTAAAAGGAAATTCATAATTGAATACACTCAACCTTCCTCCTCTTTGATGCCCCTTTAGGTACAAGGTGCTCAATTAGAATAACCACATAATATTGCAGGTATTGCATCGAGCTTCTGATATCGGTGGGATATCAGAACATACAGCGCAATTTTCAAGCATGCACAATAATGACCTCCGAATTTCACATCGGTACATGTCTGCTTGCCTCTTGTTTGGCCTCACTCGAGCTCCAAACATGCACTGATGAAGCCCACAAGTTGCCATTAATAATCAGTGATGGTACTGGCCCTTGGCATTTCGGAACAGCTTTTGGAGCAGCCTAACATGAATTTTGGAACAGTAAAATAGACTTTCGGAGCAGGCTTGTATTAAAGCGATTGTAAACCATATTATATGAAGCTTTTACATTGGTCGCAGGTTCATAAACTCAATTCAAACAAAAATATCTTCCGATTTTTCGCAAGAACGTCCGATTAATCAGGCCGTCCAAAAACATTAATTTTAGGAGTACGATTATGTTAATGGCTTTTTACAACTTTAGTGGTATGAAGAAAAATCGCCCCATTCCACTGCTGTGAACCGCGAATCAGTTTAGCACACAACGTAGAGGTGACACAGAATTTACAGAAAAGGTATTAGCAAATTTTATTTCTCTTGAGCGGTGATGGCGGTCATCCCGAAGGAAGTCGACACGCACACACTTTTATTTTGATTGGCGGCATACATTCGCGTGGAAGACTACCGCCACCTCGGGAAGCCGAAGGAAATTGGACGCGCGACGGGACCGCCGCGCCGGGAGAGCGGAAGCAAACTAGGCACGCAAGCGCTTGGAACGACGACAAAGAGAGGGCGGTGCGAGCGTACACATGGCCGACGCGGCTCGCCCAGTGGCAAATCATTGAGAAACCCTATTATCTACCTGAGAGTCTACTGATATTGAAAATAGTGACTACTGCTAACTAATCTACTGAAAATGCATATTCAAGTGATGAGACGTTTGCATAGAATGAAGCGATTTCGCATCGAATTCGGGAGCTGAGTTTTTGCACATGCAGATTTATTGACGGCATGAAAAATCCACGGAATCTAGCCATAGACAGCTTCGCTGTAAAAATTAATTTTGCCCTGTGCTTCACTGATATACCAATGTCATCTACTTGCAATACCACGATGGTCGACACCGCGGGGGCGTTTCGCTTTTGCCCGTCACGAAGTCCATATACACGCGCGCGACCTTTGTGAAGCGCTGGCAGATTTGGCTGTGATGCGCGAATTCATGTTTGGATCGAGTTTCCTGCTACGGCGAGCTTTCGCCGTTCCGTCCAGTAAGCACAAAAACAAATTTGCCAGTCATATTAGCAGTAATGTGTGTCGGAGAACATCGGCGTGTGGTAAAGTGCGTGATGAAAATGTGGCGACGCGCGTGGCCTTCTCACTTGCGAACATGAACCACTTGGTGGTGGTCTGCGATGGATTGTGCAATGAAGAATATCGGCTTTTCCATGGATGTGTGCCACATTTCTTGTGGTAAAGTGTACGTGCGACGAGAACAGCGACGATATCGGCTCATCTTTGCGTAGGGAAACGGACCACATTATTTGTGTGTGCGTGTGTGTGCGCGTGTGTGTCTACTACGCGATTAGCAATACATCTCGCTTACGAGACTGTGGACGAGTTTTGCGTGTAATAAAACCAGTCGTAGTGATCAGGCTCCGATAGAACTTCAGGACCCGTAATTATTGAACAGGTGAGTATAAATGAGACACGATGATTAGTGAGCGCATGTATTTCGGGGCCATCCGCGCTGTGTGCAGAAAAAGAAATATGAGAAAAAAAAAAACTTCGTTTGAGCATAATTTATCGACTGAGAGGTATGGCTACAAAGAACTCCTACGATGCTTTGACCGCTGCCGAAGCTGCGTGTATACATTAACCACGTAGAATGCCCTAAAGGCAAACCACTGAAATTATCGCGATTTAAGGCAGATCTCTTTTTTTTTTTTTTTCGTTATTGGTGCCGTGATGATGCACATAAGCATGCAAAAGTTATGTATTGTAATGTTGAGAGCAGCAAAGGATGCAGTAGACACAGCTTAGTTAGCGCGCAACGGATTCACATGACTGAGACTAATAATTAAAATTAAATTATTGTGTTTAACATCCCTAAGCTGCACAGCGGCTTATGAGGGCCAGTGTAACGAAAGGCTCCGGATTAATTTTGTCCACCTAGGGTATCTTACCATGCTCTAAAGCAGGCTAATAAGCTTTTCTGCATTTCTCCCTCATCTGAATTTAGGCGACGCTACTTGGCACGGCTCCACTGAGCCGCCGTGTAGTTGTAGACAAACTTCATCTCGTATATCGTTTAAAGCTACAGTGTAAATGGGGCGCAAATCAGTGCATTCACGACAATGCAATACAAATTTGTGTTCGAAGACCAGTCATTTAGCGAAGTATCACTTTGCCACCGCGAAAATGTGCATCATCTATGATAAAATGTTCGTTTTCGAGGAATAATACATTTTCGTGGATATTTGATCTACGGAAGAGGCGCACTTTTACGAAATCACCACACGCTGACTTACGGGAACCATGCACTCGGCAACAACGCTACGTTAATTGTTGTACCGGTAGCGACTTTAAGTATCGGTAAAACGGGGACGATTATACTTCCTAAGCACAGTTCGTAAATGCTGTGACTTCAAAAAATCGCAATATGCCGGACTTGCGATCACGGCAGAGAGAACAGGTCGCATGAACGTTGTTTGCCAACCAGCGCCCGCTTCGGAGGCGCGGCAGAGGGGAGGGCCCCCGCAGTGACGTCACGCTGTTTCCAAACAGGGAGAGGTCTATTGACGGCCATCTTGCCGCGACGGCCTCCTGCTCGCCACCACGTACGCTGACAGCTAATTTTGGGCACAGCCGTACGATATGCAGCTAGGCCTAACCATGGCCACTTCGTCAGTGTCCAGCGGCGCAAGTTGCCATTTAATTGGTGCAGAGACGACCGAAACTTTGTAGCAGCCGTATACGTACGACATTCTTAAAGGGCCCCTAAACTACCTCCGATATATTTTTTTTTTTATTTCAAGTAAACACGCGCATCGAGTTCAGACTGCCGTCACGATCAACGATGCCAAACGCTGCAGCGCTACGCGTGGCGGGCACGCCACAAAATAAGAAAAATAATGTCGTGCTCCTCCCCAAGCCTTTCCGGTATCCCAAGCGGTCGTCGTGACGTCACCAGGGTGCATCTGCTGATGTCAATGGGGGCAACGATGTCGATTGGTCGAGCAATAACCTACGACTTCCGGCTAATCAGGTACGCGCGCTCCCTGCTCTTCCTCGTGTTCGCTTATGCGCCCTTGCGAATCGGTAACTATACCTGGCGACGACTTTCTGTGGCAGCACGGCCAAGGCTACACGCTTCGGCTCCGTGGCCTTGGCCGTCTGCAACGCAAGTGCTAACTCGGTCACGTTCCAACACAGTCGTGCTTAACGGTCTGATTAGCTGCGCGAACAGAGTCTGACTGTGGTGGCCTTTCTAGACGTGCGCGCAACACAGGGTCCATAGCGGCGCGCTTCGCATGAGTACGGGCCGGCACGGCAGCAACAGCAGGTAGCCGATGATGATGATAAAAACTTTTATTGAAAATAAGAAAGTAAACCTTGGGTTACGCGAAGATATGGTCAGGTCCCTAGTCCGGGACACCGTTGGCAAAAGCCGCTGCCCGTGCTCTTTCGATGAGGGCTCGTTGCTCCTCGAGGTCCGAGCTAGACAGCGCCGCCTCCCAGTCCTCCCACGTTGGCTGATTTATTATGTTAATACTGCTATTTTTCTGACAAGCCAACCATATACCATATGGTATATGGTTGGCTATACATACCATATGGTATAAGTCTGCCTTTTGGCCACAAAATTTGCACTGCGCCGAAAAAGACTCGGGCTCTATGGCGTGAAGCCTAGATGGATTATTAAATGACATAGTTTGTAGCCGACGGAGGTGACACTCTTCTGATTTATTAAGAGCCCTAGCGGGCCCCGGCAGTGTCTGCCTCTCAAGGCGCAGATGCTGTAGTATCTCTGAGTATATTGTAGACGGAGAGGGGGAGATAAAGTCAGCAAAGGAGCACGTAGAAGGATCCCGGGGAAGAAAAGCTCGGGCTGAAGCATGTGCACGCTCGTTTCCCTCAACCCCCTCGTGACCTGGTACCCATATCAGCTGCTTAGGTGCAGCGCGAGTCTTAGCTTGACTAAGAATTTTCCATGCCAGCGGCGTGATTCTACCACGCATATAGTTTCTATAAGCCGCCTGCGAATCTGTAATAATGTATTCTGACGTGGAGTGTGTAGCCGAGAAGCGCTGAGTCGCGGCTAATTAAGACCCGTCCACGTTACTGGCACGGCAACTCGCCGCACGCCGTTTGCCATTCGCGGGCCGCTGTTCGACGGCGGTTTTACTCGCGAACGGCGAGATTTGTTTGCCGTAGAGAGGATGAGACCGGGACCCATTTGTGCGGCAGCATCACCACAGCAGATCGCTCGACGGCGCCAATATCGTCGCTAGGCCTTCTCCGGTTCACTTCATAGCTAAAGCGGACGGTGCTTCGGAATGAATTGCCGACGCTCACAAGCCGCAGTATTTTCTTGCCGTTGCTGTCGCTTTTCGCAATAATTGTACACAAATAAGAAAATACGCTGATATTAGCGGCGCCTTCGGCTGCGATGCGAGCACAGCCGAGCCGGTCGTCTGCCATCGGTGACCGTGCACTGCAGCTGAGCTCGACAAGTATCGGAGCTCGCGTTAATGTTTAACGTTTGACAGTGGATATCGTTTTTCATAAAATGTTCAATTACGCATCACTGTATCTCGTGGAAATTATTTTGCTTGGAACAGAAGCTGCAGCCGATGTTTACGTCGGTGGTGGAGGCGCGCAGCTTAGCGCTCGTCGACGGGCCCGTCGGCGGTGCGCCAGCCACCTCTCGCGCGGCAGACGTTCTCCGGCACTGGTGGCCGGTTCGCCGTCTGTATGGTTGCCGCTAGCATGGGCGTGCCTTAACCGGAAGTGGACAGTGTTTTGAGAAGCGCGTTGGCGATGACATATGTCACGTGACATTGGAGGAGCACTCGGCGAGGAGGAGAGACCAGCCGACGAACGGAGAGTAGCGAAGGTACGAGCCAGGGCCGTGTTTCGATCATCAAACGCGTATAACTCCGCTATTACGGCACCATTTCGAAAAATTCTTTTCGGCTACGAGTTCGTTGTAGACTCGTGCACAACTGCAACACCACAACTAAATTTCGACCTCTGTGTGGTTTAGGGGCCCTTTAAAGCCGCGAAATCGTCTGGTTAACTAAAGTGGGAGACAGGCGACAAATTGAATGGCGGAAAATTTTGTTCACGGCCACCATGTCTGCGACATCGTGTGCGTTATGCTCGAAAAATCGAGCGATACATCGTAACGCGCCCGAAACTTCGGTCACCGTTTTACATTCGTCTACAGGAGAGAAGCGCGGTGTCTGTCTCGGAGCCAGCGCGATTGCTCGCTACCCCCCCGAAAAGCGACGCTGTCCTGTTGCCTAAGAAGCCAACACGCGGAGGGGCGGAAGGTATTCAGTCCACGGGAGAAACAGCGGTACATCCAGTCCTAATTGGAGAGGCTTGGCTCGGTCCACCGCGTAGCTAAAGCAGCCACTGATACATGCCACGCAGCTTTCGATGATGCGGAGGAACTGCGCTTGAGGATCGAGTTCCGTATGCGAAAGCCCGAGCTACCCTTTCGGCGCAGGGTGGGCGCAGATCTCACTTTGCTGAAATGTCTTTGCTGAAATGTAGCAGGGTTTGCCTCCCGGCGCAGTTCAGCGCAGCAGTGGCATCACTGCGGCATTGCTCACTGATCTTGCCATAGCATGCGCTTTTGTCTTCCATTGTTAGTGCATCAACTCAGTGTCTTCTCAGATAGCATACACATACACTGGTCTGTTGCATCCACACGTCCCATCAATCAACAGCTTGCTTCTAAGCAACGTCTGTGCTACACGCTCAGAAGCCTCAGTTCCAAATGCATGCACTATCATGGTGGCATCCTTCACTGCTGCAACTGCTTTGCGTTTGCATGCGTCCTTGTGCAGTTGTCTTCTACGTGCCACATTACCTGTCTTGTGAATGTGTTGGTTGCGAAAGCCTGGTCACCTATCTATTGCTGAAGCACATTGCAGCACCCTCTTCGTGTCTGTGAGACACAAGAGGGACTTCTTGTTTTCTAGTATAGAGCATGGCACAGTGCACTTTTGCATGAGGAGCTTCTCGTACATTCTTGACTGGTCACAGTCCTTGGTAGCATTCATACAAACTGCTAGGAAGTGTGCAGCTTAATACTCAAACAATAGGGTCACATTCTTGTCTTGCTTTAGCACAACTCAGTTTGAGTATGAAGAAAAAGGACAGCCAGGCGACAGCTCACCCCATCACCCAGTGGCGCATCGACAGAGGGGGGGGGGGGGCTTCGGGGTTTCCGACCCCCCCAGGCCACGACCATTTGGTAAGAGCTTCAATGGGTGACCATGTGCACTGCTCTGCAGACCGGCTTCTTGGCCCTATCAAGCTCTTTCAAGAATGAGTAAAACACTGAAAAAATAATCATTCTTGGTGTCATTATTATGATTATTAGGCATTTTATTTGCTGTTGGATTCTTCTGGCTAAAGCACGGAAATTGCATATTATGCAAAGTGCTTGCTCCCCCCCTCCCCCCACACACAAATTCAACCCCTCCCTAACAGAGGTCCTGGGTGCACTACTGCCGTCACCTGTCTGTCCTTTTTCCTTCGTACTCAAACGGAGTTGCACTAAAGCAAGACAAGAATATGATGCACCAACTCGCCCATTCAGCCAATACTTGTGAATAGGGTCACAGGAGGACAAGTCATGTGAATCGATAGACACTGGACGAACAAGAAAAGCCTTCGGCCAGGGGTGGCGGTTCAATAAGAGAGTTCCGGTGATTGCAAGTCCTCTTGTCAAAACATTGGCTCTGGGCTGAGGCTTGTCTTGTTTGCCCAATAATGACCAACACAGCTAAACATGGCAGTACAACAAGTAGTCATTTCTGATATTTCAATGACTGACAGTTTCAGTATAGCTGACATACATAACTGTGCCTCAACATGGGGCCCTTGGTTGCCTAAAGCTTGCTGCTTCCACACATTCTGGAGGCATTGCAGCCCATCCCAAAATGTAACTTCTACTGCACGCATTCTTGACCTTTGCAACTTATGCAGGCACACAATGTCGCACAATGAACACATAAAGGCCAGACACAAACTGCTCGCAAGTAATTTATTTGCAACTGGGAAGTTGAATCATCACCATGCGAGCACAATGCAGCACTGACAGCCCCACTTTGTTGCTTTCTTTTTTCACTTTCTTAGAATGTTCGCTGCATGAAAAGTGTACAATGCATTTGCTGACGTAGTCTACTCTGTACATTATATATATACATATATATGTATACACAGTATAGAGATGTATAAATATATGGCTATGTATTTATAGACGCGCAGTCTTAAACCATCCCACCATGAAACAAAGCCAGTTTCTCGCATCCTTAGAAAAATCCACCATAAAGAATAATTGGGTTGCCACAAACTACTTAAGACTCCTACTTGACAACCAGCAAGCATGGAAAAAAAACTCAATGAGCATGAAATGGCTGTTGGGAGTACCACGTTGTACACACTCGTAGAAGACGATGCTTGTGCAAGGGAACATCAACAAGGAAGTGAAAACGGGTACACAAGTGGTCTAGTCAGGCATCATCATATTACCTTTGCTCTTATTTCCTAGGCAGAAGCTGGACAGTGTGTATATGAAGCTTATAAGCAACACAGCCTTCCGCCTAAACAGAATTTTTTGTGCAAGGACTTCAAGTAGAGAACCATGCTGTGTGTGGTTCTCTATATAATAGCAGAGCACATGTCCACTACATGTCTGGAAAACTTCATAATGTAAAAAAAAGATGCCATTTATGTTTGGTTCCTGCAGGCCAGCTTGCGATTAGAGATATTACTGTGCACGCACTGATTTTTTAAACTGTAGTGAAAGTAAAATGCAGAGCAGAAACAGAATGGAGGCACATGAGACATGGCTGTGTGTCTGTTCTGCTTGTGCTTCTTTTTTTTTGTGCTACACTTAAGTATGACCAGCCTCTACCAACTTGCCCAAATTTTCTGCTTTGCAAAAATTCTTGGAGCTGTAACTGAAGACGTAGACACACCCGCACTCCTACTGTTTGCCACTTCCCTGCCAAGCGAAAGCATCTGCAAATACCATGGGCATGCAACATTGGCTCTTTTTTGCAGGAGATAAGCACAAGCTTCCCAACAATTGTCACTGCTGCAGTGCGACGCCAGCAACACATTGCTTACCAACTGTACCCACACAGTAACAGCACTCTAGGAACTAGCAAGAACAAAAGGCATTACAAGCTAGTTTACAAAACATCCAGAAAGGACTATAGGATCAGCACAGAGTAACCAAACTGGGCCACCTAAGCCTCACAAAATCTTTGCCTGCCTGTCATTTCATGACACAAATGAGCATTGGCAAAAGAAAACATAGCAAAGGTGGTGATGACACAAATGCACAACCACATCTGTCCTGTGCAATAACTTTTTCTCCCGCAGGAACTCCCGCACTTGACGTGCAATGTTGTGAAAGCTAGAGCTGCTTTCCACAAAGCCTCCCATTCACAACTAAAAGGCAGTGCTACATATTTGAAGGAAACAAGACTATATTAGATGACATAAGTCAAATATGTTATTACACAGACAATGTCTATATATCTTGCATACTGCTTCCTTTTTGCTCACATAGAAAATTTTTTTTTTGTATTGATAAATTCCTCACAGCTGATGGTAACTGAGGCGATCTCTCGTCTGGCAACCCAGCCGTCCTGATGTCAAAATCTTTCGGCACTTGTAAGATATGTGCGATAAACAGCAGCTTGGGTGATTTTGTCGTTTCAAATGGAGCAGCTACAGCAGCACTGACGTGAGCAGAAGTACTTGAGCAGACGTAGGACTAAGTCGAAGTTTGGCTCTTGCCTGTGCCTGCTCTACGAAGTAGCACGTCAGCTTGCAGACTTTTGGTCATGCTCACAAGATGGCCCCGGAATTTCACATTTCGCAAATTTTGTTCAGGTTCACAAAAAGCTTTCCCTCATGGGCTGTCAAACTGAGGTCGCACTACACTAGAACCCCCCCACCAACCCTACCATAAACGCTCCGACTGATGCAATCTTGTGACCACACTACTTGCTCAGCTTCCACAGCGTTGCACATTAAGCATGATTTATGAGTAGCCATCATTTCAGCCACAAACGATACAACTTAATTAACCAGGACAGTCAATATCAGCAGAGTTTTCCACTGCACAGAAATGACAAAAGCAACAAATTTCACAAAATTCACTGTGCAAGAACCTTTCATCATCCCAGAGGTCCTCGCAAAACACTCATTCAGGAGAGCCAGCACTACATTCAGACTGGAGCTGTATTATAAATGGATCACTTTCGGGGATGTCACTTTCAGTGCACACTGACTGGCTAATGAGCTGGCATAACTAGATGTGACAAAGCAATGGCACAGCTGCCATCGGTCATTTTCACATCGTAAAACTTCCTATTGCAGTGAATGCTGTGAGGCATCACTTTCGGCGACACGTCACAACTGGTGCAACACCTTGCCGTAACAAGTGAAAGTATCGCCCAAAAGCGCTTGACTGGCGACAACGGCCTCCCGATTTCCTTGCAGTGCTTATATCAGTTTGTGTAAGGGTGTCCCTAAGCACTGGCACTTCGTGTGCTCACACACTGCCTATGTACAGAGCAATGGAACATGCAGACAGATGGCTGGGTAATGGGGGACGGAATGAAATATGATACAATGAACCTAAGTAGGTTTTGCGATGTTCCGAGAAAAACTGTCAGCTGCTTGCTGACATCTGCCTGGCAAAGACAACCTAATCAAACCCGTATCGTGCTCTACGCACTCGCCTGCCTTCAGCAAAGAATATAAAGACTGACAAGGTTGCCGAGATGCACGCATATTGCATAGATTTTCTTTTCTTTGTTCCCCGCTCTAAAAAATGACAGCAGTGCAGCAGAACCTTTGCACGACAGCTCGGGCCTCGCATTGTTGGCACAGTGACGTTAACCTGGTTCCCTCTAGCTGCCAACAGTACTGCACGGAACTAGCGGCACTACTATTAGCAATGAATGCTGCCAAGACATACTCGTAACTAAAGCCAATGTAGACTGCTTTGAATTACGCTGGAGTGCACTGTAGTTGAGAAAATGCGTAGCAAATGAAACGCGGAACCAAAAAGTGAGTCAAGGAGTCCAGCGATCATTAGCACAAGCATCACCACTGATCTAGCAAAAGGGAGGGTCAAGAGATTCCCACAAACTGTGCAAGCTGAAGATTTCTGCTGCATAGCTTTGACAGAAGTTGATGACATATTTTGGAGTGCAGAGAGGGTTGCAAAGAAGAGCCGGGAAGAAGAGGCTGAGCCTTGGGATAATTGCATCAAAGAATGAGTTTTCGAAGCTTCCTGCCCTTTCTGAACAAACAGTTTCAGGAAGCAATGTCAGTTTGTTAGTGAATGGGCCCCGCAACGCTTCTTGTGAAAAGGCATAGAATGTGTTTAATGCCAGGGGCATTTTGTCGACAATCTTTTCTAAGAGTACAACCAAAGCTGCCAGAAAAGAAACGCCACCATTGGCTTCCCCTTGTGCCCTTTTCTTACTTTCATTGTTTCTGCTGCATTCAAAGCTGCACTACGTGAAACACTTATCACACACTGTCTGCCACTGCAGCGAGCTCTAGACCAGCTGCTGACGTAGCATCAACGCAGTGCTATCGTTCTGATCCACTAAAGGACACCACTGCCCGGTAGGTGACAAGATTGTGTGTGTAGTTCTTATGGATTTGCTACTTAGTAAGGTATACACAAAAAGTGGCAGCAGTTTCAAGAGGCTGAATAGTGAGTCTTTTGAAGTGTAAGCCCCTACTGCGAATACAATATTTGGCTGGCTCCCCAAGTGGGTTTATTTACTATGTCCAAAAAGCATTGTGGAGCCCCTTTAAGGGTTAACCTTATCCATAAAAAACAATTTCACAAAACACGATTCCAACAATTGTCTAGTCTTGGCAACTAAGCAGAGATGCAAGGAGAATAGATGCTAGTACGAATAAAAAAAAGAAAAAAAAATCAGACTACAGTGTACATTTTAGGAATTACCTTTTTTTTTTTACATTTCCTGCAACTTGCGGTTCAGCTGTTACCTCAACATGACCCGACACCGTTTCAAACCTTATTGGTTTTATTTTCCTCAACCAGCTTGGACGTGTGCACTGCCTTCCATTGGGTTTGTGCTACTCGAGAACCAAGAGCATCGCCTGCTCGTAAAGATGAGTGCTCTTAAGGCTCGAAGGGGTGGTTTGGAAATGCGAAGATGGCTAATGCAAGAAATGAAAGACAAGACAGCAAGAAAAACACTTGAAAGACACAAAGCTGCCAGTGGCAGCCCTTGGCGCGAAGGCAGCAGTAACGCTGCCTTGCATTTGCGGAAGCACAATCACTCTCAGCTCCTACCTCCTACGTAGCTTATTTACATCCACCTGCACGGCTCGCTGCTACAGACGAGCGACAAATGGGTCAACTCGTGCTTGATGCTCAAGAAGAGCGCAATAGCGGAGACTGCCAGTGCAGACGAGTCCAGGAGTTCTCAAACAGAGCTACGATGCCTTAACCGACGGTGCCGAGCCAGCACACTTTAGATGCTCCTTTTTTCCTCGACTTGCAAAGCTGGGACGACGACCCCATGCCTAAGGGCATTACCCCCGGCAACACACGCCAACTGGTCAAAGCAGTAAAAGTGGCTGTGCTGGTTCTGTTAAAGAGAAGAGCGAACACTGCATCTTCGGCTAGGAAACCACAGCGCTCTACAACTAGACAGTGTACATTGCAAAGTGAGTGTTACGTATGGATATTGCTTGCCAGGAGAGGAGAGTCAGACAAAAACGTGCTGCTTCACAGTCTCAGTTTGCAGTTGTCGTTCTGAGTTAGTGTCTGGAACTGCAGCGCATTGCTCAATTGACATGCGAGATGAGGTGTCGACAAACGCATAGCTCCAAATGCCACGACCGCCAATGAAACTAGCACATTTGCCTGCACTGCCTCAGCCAATTGGTGGGTCACGCCTGGGAACAACCTTCTGGGAATGGGAGTCAACAGGGTGAACCAGTTTCTTAGGCTGGATGAATGCAGGTACCCCACAAGGAGCTCCCTACTGAGAACCTGCACAGCCCACCCATGAACAGCACTGCCACCTGTCAAATTATCAAGTGACAGGGCCAATTTCTTGATGTTTGCAAGTTCAGGCTCATGACCAGCAGCCTAACATTTTAACCAAATGTTGCATTGTAAAATTAACCTAGTGTAAATAAAGGTGCAGCAGCGATTCGTTTTGCACTTTAGCCCCCTCGACTGCTGTACCCATGTCACCCGACATAGCATTCTTTTTATTTCCTGTGCTATTAATAATAACAAGGCTATTGTGGAGAAATTATTCTCAAGATGAACAAAGATTGCCACAACATTCCAGATTTTTTTCCTTTCACTCAATTTACGACTACCTTTTGTAAATAATGTATGTACTGCATATCTAGACCTGAAAATCAGTACGCCCACAAGTTACTAAACTTTTTTTGTAGGTGTGTGAGTGGCAAACCTACACAGAGGCAAACGGCGATGGCACCAGGCATTTGGCTGAAACATCAGCATATCAACCAGATACTGGCAGCCACTACAACAACTTCACTCAAAGAAGTTTAAATCAAGGCCTCCCGTTCGCAACAACAGATCAACTAATCAAGCAAGAACTGTATGCGATAATTTTCTGTTGGGTCCAAAACGTAGTACAAAATAACTACCGTAATGACAAATGCTAACTGAAAAAACACCCGTAAGAACAAGAACACCAATACTGGATACTGGTTCGGTTGAATGAAACATCACCGCATGCCTGTTTGGTAGGCTGTAAACTTAAGCTAACATTTCGTCAACACTTGTGATGCCCTCAAACACAGAAGAAAAAAAAAAAAAAATGACACGGTGTTAAGTTGAACATTCATGCTCAGACATTTCAATTCTGACAACTCATTCTAGAGCCTCATTGTAGCCCTCCCCAAGCATGATGCCATGACAACAAAGAAAGATCTCTACACAACACTCAGAACACCACTAGCACGGCAGATGAGAAAATAAGCACACTGACAGACTCATCACACCTGCTCATGGGAAGACTTAACCTGCTTGCACTGAAAGAACAATGCTACTCCAATTTTCACAGAAGAAAAGAGTCCTGCCTGAAGATCTCTCCTTCCGCATCTACGACAAAACCCGCCAATACAGTCGAACACTTGCACAACAAACACCTCCAATATGAAATGACCTCTATACCTGAAAATTCCGAATGTCCCGTCGTAATTCCCATCTTTTGTATGTATTTCCAGCGCCTCTACAGCGAAGACAGCTAGAACACACTTGCCTATACAACAAAAAAATTTATGTGTCCTCTGTGTTGCCTTAAAATGAACACGCATATCGCCGGCACACATAGTGAGTGCCAAATGACATAACAAAAACCGTACAGACTGGTCTAGACTGCAAATTTCTTACTGTTTGCGGATTACTGGAGGCATAAACTGAGTGGCCAGGTTGGTGCCGCAGAGCTCAACCAGTCAAACAGTGAGCTATTATTGCAGTAACCAAATGTTTTCTACTTCGCTGCTGGTGTAAAATTTCGGCAGCGGTGTAATCATCACATTGCCTTTATTAAGTGTATTTTCTACAAAAACACAAAAATGTCTATAAGGCAATCTGGTTAGAAGCGTTGGAAGATGTTGCTACCAGCGTACAGCTCTCGGGTAACTCAGTAAACCGCAAATGGTAAGAAGTTTGCGGGACAAGCTAAAACTCTCCGAATGTTCCACAGCCGGAGTGGAATACAGTACAAAAGGTTCTTGGGAAAATCCCTTCGTACAGACAGTGGAAGGAGCCTTGACATATTGTTGCCTTCTACTGATGCCTTTGACAAATCGGAGCTTTTAGGGAGCCTGCAACAGCAGTTACTCCCCCCCCCAAAAGAAAACCATGCATAGAATTTTATGGGCAAGCGTAAGCAAAGCCTGAATATTGCTTGTATCGAACATTCTCAAAACATTGGTAAAAGTAAAGAAATAATAAGAATTGCAACAAGAGCACAACAGTTGACAGCATATTCCACAAGGACAACGTAAACACATCCAATTATTTTTTTTTTGGCACTAGCACAGAAAGCTTGTTCCTTTTTTTTTTCTTTTTTTTTCTGGAGCACTCAAATAACAAAAATAATTATAAATAAGTGGCCCTGCAGAGCAGTATGTAAGTGGCATCTTTTCTGGAGTTATGGTCAGCAATGGCCTCGCAAGCTGCCTAAAAGAATGCAATTGGGGGGAAAAAAAAAGGAAAAGGCCATCCACCCAAAGGTAGCGCAAAGCTAAAATGTAAATCCAGTGGGTTCTTAAAGGCCAAAAGCAACGAAATTTCACTTCGGCTAAATTGGTTATAAATAGCTAGTCTGTTCTACTGAAGCAATCTTGGCAGGGCTGGCAACTGTGAAATTTTGTAAAAAGCAGCCTTTTAATAGCCCCTAAGCAGGCAACACATGCACCTGGTGGTAAACGGATACAATGCACCACAGATGCAAGCGCCTGCCAAGAAGCTCTGGGTCATGTGGCACTTTCAGCTAGTGACAATAGCAGCCTTTGTTACATTTAGTTTCAGCAACAAGGACGTCCAGTTTTTGCGAGCTATTTGCAATGCATCCATTCGTGTTTCAAAGGTAAAATTATATACAGTGGAATCTCGATGATACGAATCTCAAGGGGTCACGAAAAATATTCATATTAGCCGAAATTCGTATCATCGAAACACAATTAAAACTAGCTAAATTAAGGGGGGACTGCGGGGATCAGATCGCGAAAATCGCGAGAAAAATCGATTTTTGAAAACCTCGCGTTTGGGTATCTGCAACGCCTAATCTACGCTGTATCAAAATGGTTTGGCTGAAAACGCGCTAAAAGTGGCCGAAAAAGATTTATTCGTCAGTGCGCAGGGCAAGAAAACAGCTTTAAATCGTGCAAAATTACCGCACTTCACGGAGACATATCTCGTATTTCCCGCCACCGAGCGCCGCCATCTTGGTATCGTTCGAAAGCTCAAAGTTTCGCCGTTCCGCTTCTCAATTCGTCCGTCGTCGCCAACTTGTAACAAACGCACAAACACCAAAGAAGCGCGGGTCTGCGATAGGTAGTCACACGGGCCCTCTGATAAAAGTGGGCCTCCGATTGGCTGCCGTGCTGAAAGGAGTCTCTCCATTGGTTGCTGCTGTGGCAGGGGCAAGATGGCAACCGCAGTTGTCTGCTTCGTAAACCACGCCGGCGTCTTCACTTGACACACAGAATTCGGATTACTGAGAACTTCCAGGTTAGTGATGGATCGTCGCTCGTTGGCGAATAAACTTTGGACGAAGCACGCCTTCGGAATACGGAAGCGCTTCTACAGCAAGAAAAATACGGCGATTAGCGGGAGAAGCGAAGGCGCACCCGACTGAACGAGCGCAACCTTGCACCGTGGATTACGTGCCGCGCTATCTTGCACCGTGTGACTCCAGCAGCGAAACCCACAATCGCCCTGTGCCATCGGCACCGATAACGCAGCCGACGGAAGACGCGCCAACGGAGGCTCCCGCGCCTTGGCGTACGGCCGCGCGAATCAGCTGAGATCGTATCTCGGTAGACATAGCTCGCTGCGACTAGGCAAAATGGCGCAAAAAACGCGACCCGAAGCACGGCAGCCACTCCGCCCGATGGCACGCGGAAAAGGAGGAAAAGCACAAAAGCAACAAAAGCGCCACCGCTTCGAACTCTTCGCGCCCATTCGCGGCCTCCGCGCTGTCCGGCGTCGCGTCCGCGCCTCCGCACCAAAAGAGAAAGGGAGAAAGCCCGTGACTGTGTGCTGTTCTCTTTCGCGACCGTCGGTGGAGCGGCATTTATTCGTATCAACCGACGTGGGTCGAAAATCGATTCGTAACAACCATTCTCTAGCACGTTGCAAAGTAATGGGGCTCGGCCGGGACCACAAAAAAATTCGTATCATCCGGAAATTCGTATTAGCCGTGATCGTATCATTGAGGCTCCACTGTACGCAGGTCGCTCTACATCTACGGAATCTGGAACGAAGCTTTCTAAGCGGCCAACAAAATTGTTGCAGTTGGACTTTAAAGAGCTTGGCAGTTGAAGTTGTGTACCACAGTTTAACCTGTCTGAAACCATACAAAACAAGCAGGCACCAATAAAAGCACACACGAGGTCTAACTAAAAGGAAGCACTAAAATGAAGCCACCACAAAGGTAAAACTAAACGAGGTTTCAAACATTGCATTTCTTGGAATGTGAAGTTCAGAACTGACTACCTTAGTAGGAAATAAAATCAATAAATCAAACAAATAAAAGCAATTAAACTAAAAAAGACAATATACAAGCTGTCACAATGCACGGAGCATTATATCACAAAGATAATTTCTTTACATAAAATGCTAGAGCCCCTTTGTATAAACGTGCAAACAGCAGCAACAGCGTTAACTCAGCAACTTCAATATGCTTGCAAGAAGCTAAACTGCAGAACAGCATTGCAGACCAATCGCACGATGGACAAGGCAAATCACTGAAGCTTACTAAGTATAAGTGAAAAGCTGGGTTACTTGGGACAGTCATGGCTAACGTGCCAGGAAACAAGGTTGGCAAAGGCATCACTGTCCGATCTCTTTGTGCTTCCACCATCCTTGGCTCCCGACACGCTGGTCACAAACACACAGTTCTGATCAAGGTGCAGACATCTCTTATCTTTCTACAGTAAGCTCCCCGGCGCATGAAACCACACTTTATTGTCACGAGCAACAGTGCGAGACGTAAATAATAGGAGGGAAAAGAAGAAAAAAAGACAGTGGGAACAAGCATGGGGGAAAAAAGAAAAGCAATGGGGACAGAGAGAATTGCTGAGGTGGGGGAGAGCAGCACGGGGCCATCATCAAGGTGGCACACCTGGTGCAAGGGGGGTAGAGAGGTCGGACAGGGGAGGAAGGCAGACTTCGAGTGAGCCGAGGCAGTGCTGTAGCAAAGAGAGATGCCTGGGAGCGGAAACCTGCATGTTGTAAAAGAAAAGACTTCCCCGCAAGAAGGCACAAGCTGCTTTTGTGGGAGGGACGGTAAAAAAAAAATAATAAAAAATAATGGAGCACCCAAAGCAGCGAGTTACAGGGTCTTCCTCAATGCGCGCAACTCTAGAAACACTCAATCTGTCTCGGGAGCAAGAGCCGCCACTCAATTGACCCCAAAAGAAAAAAAAAAAAAAAGACACCGAGGGGTCGGGAGGTTAAAAAAAAAAAAAAGGATGCATGATCAGTCTTTTTGTCCCCGTGATCAGTCCTTTTGTCACATTGGCTGCATACGAGGGAGGTGTGGGGAGGCGTTTTCTAAGAGCCTGCTGTCCAGGAGCTGAGGAGGGTGAGCATGCGTTGCGCCCGTGACCTTTTTACCCTCTCCAGTCGTGCTGTTGCGTGCTGGTCAGGTGCAGTCTGCAGCTCTTTTCTAGTTGTGTCCATTGTTGCGATGGTGGTGGTCTCCTTCTCTCCCCCCACCTTCCTCCAGAGGCATCGGCTGTCTTGTGGAAAAAAAGAAAAAAAAAGCCTGGTGCAGCCTCCCTTCGCCCGCAAAGGCAGGGTTGCCGGGCTTTCTTTTTTTCCTCCCCCGTCTTGAGCACCCGTTCACTGCATCAAGGAAAGGCATGCCAATCAATGGGAGCCAATATGGCCCGCTTTATACTGGCACAAGAGCCGTGCAGAGTGCTATGCTGGTAAGTGACATTAAAACGTAGAAGAACTTCTGAGTTCACCAAGTGCTAGTTTGCTACAAAAGACAGGTTGGCACATTGCAAGTGCAAATATTCATAATCTATGGATATTTGCACAGGAAAAAAAAAAAAGAAGAAAGAAAACTGCACACTAATGGCTGTCTGCTAGATTCCAAACAAAACAAAGCTTCGTTGACAGCTGTCACACGAGGAACGTCTCAGGTTGGTGAAAAGGTTCCAACAAGGGGACTTGTCTGTGTCCAGGTAAGGATGAAAAGTTTTCCCGAAGTATAACAAGACTGCGCGTACGGTTATGCAGGAGCCTCTAATCATTCATTTGGTGGTGTAAAGGGGCGAATGTTCTCGACAGGAAAAGCAGGTTTCACTGTAAAGAGCAGACAAGTCCTCCACACAAGAAGAAAGATGGCATTGCCTGGCTTGTCTTCAGTTTAATTCTCCATCTCGTAGTATGCAAGCTTCTGTCATTTGCTTCCTTGTCTGCTTATGCTGCTACGAGGAACAGACGAAGCTGCTCAAACATTTGTTTTAGCTGGAGGTTCATATGCTGTTCACAGCAACTGACTCAAGTGAATCAGGGCCATTAAAATCTGGCGATTGGTGTTGCACTGCAGAGTCATCCGCTCAATTCCAGCTGCGGCAGTTGCATTTCAATGAGGAATAAATGCAAAAACGGCTTGTCTACATTTAGGTGCACCTTAAAGAACCCAGTTAGTCAAAATCAATCCAGAGTTTCCTCACTGTGGCGTGACTCATGACCAGATGTTTTTGGCACGTATAAAACCCCGGCAAGCAATTTTTTATTCTATTTTTTGCACACTGGCCCAATTGGAAACAGGAACAAAATTTTGCTTCGGCTAAATTGGTCGGTCATAAGTGAGTATCATATCCCCTTCAGTCACGGTGTCCACTTACGGGGAGAATTCCTTTTGCCAATTCTGTCCAGTAGTCTCAAGAAAAATATCATGGAAACTGAGCTGTGGCTCGACTGATCCCTTTCCAGTTACCTAATCTTACCCCAGTTCTCTACAACCAGCAGATCTTTTCTTTTTGTGATATGCATGGAAACACATCACACTGCAGAGTACTGCTCCACATGACCACATTACTGAAGGCACTACTACGTTTGATGGGATCTTTGATGTGCCACGTTCTGTCAGCAATGCTGAAGTAGTAACTTCGTCACTACAAAGAGCACACAAATTTTTCTGATTAATGAACATTTCAGAAATCCCCTGCTGACTGCTTTTATTCTCAATGTAAAAGTATTTCAGCAACACGAACTTCAGTATAATGTACTTTTCAGGATAATCATCGTTATTCAGTTTCCATGTCATGTTAAGAGCGCCTCGTTACCAGGAATTCATATTCCGAAATCTGGCCATTCTTAGATTTCAGTCTATCCTTCATGGCAGTTGGAGCAGTAGGCTAGCAGTCGACACAGTTACGTAACATGGCGCATGAGCTCAGAAAACCTGAAACGGCCCAGGAAGAGAGACATGCGGGAAGGCACTTTTTGCTTTGTTTCAAAGGCAACAACGCATCAGGTTTTGCGAGTGAATGCCACCCAGACACTTGTCACCTAGCAATGGAGGCAAGTCTCCTCCTTCTTTTGTCTTTTTTTGTGTGCGCGCTCTTCTTTCTTTTGTGCTTGTTTCTGTGGCCATTACATGTGTGGAGAGTAACCTCCATGCTCACGGGGATGCCACACGGCCTGCCCTTTGCAGACAGTGTCGGTTACATGCAGAGTAAGACAGTGGCGGTGTTCGTGCCAAGGAAATGTGAAACACATTGCACTTTGTAGGCAACATGGAGCTTCCTCCTTGTTGGTGGTTTTGTAGGCTTTTGCACACGTCACTGTTACTATACGGTGCATGTTGCAAATAGCAACAGCACACACAAGCCAAGGGCCAACACTGACGCTTTCGTGGACAGCCCATACAGTGACAACTGATGCACTGACAATTTGATGGGTGGAATGATTAATTTTAGGGCTTTCACTGTAACGACTTTTCAGAATATTGAACAAAATGCCGCGGTCCACTGAGGTTAATTATATCGAGATTTCACTGTAGTTTCTCCTTCCACATATTGCTTGTAGCCAATAATTAGGGTGTTTTAGTTGAGCGTCCTTACGGTCCGCTCCGCTCCGAGTTGCCCCGCTAAGCCACAGCTACAGTGTACTAGAAGGGGGCAGTGGGCTTACTCAGCCGCTCCTCTGACGCAGTCAGCGTCGCATCCAAGAGGTGGCCACGCCACTGGCAACTTCAATGGAAGCTTTGCTTGCAGAAGCTTTGATTTTCCTTGCGTTTCTGACGGTTTCAGTTCGAAGCAGTTCACACTCTTATTTCTTTTTAATTTTGACATACTTGAGAGTCTTTACATATCTTTAGCAAGCACTATATTTGTTTAGGCCACATGATATTTGCCATAATAGTACCTTGTGGAAAAGGAAGACGGCAACTCTTGGGCAATTTGCTGCCTATCCTTACTCTTAAACCTTTTTTGCAAAGAGGTCGTCGCTGACGGATTTTGCTTATGTGGAAGGGGCCTTCGAATTTTCCGAATTATCGGGCAATCGTAAAAAAAAAATTGAAAGGAAATTTTGAATGAAAGGGACGGTGACCAAATATACGGTTTCATGCCATGTCGACCTAATGTAAAATTTTGTCCTGACAGAAAACGCACTGCACTTACTACCCAGCTGGGCTAAAAAAAAAAGAAAAGAAAAAACACCAGGCATGCTAACCAGGTTTGTGCCTTTGCTTAGCCAAAATGAATTTGTATATATGGCTTAAATATTTCATTGTTCCGCTTTAGTTGTTCCATGCTTCACAGTAGCCTTCTACGTTTATTATTAATCATCATTACGCTGGCACACATTGATTAAATCAAATCAGATTGATTTTTTCCGTAAAGAAATGGAGGGAGGCCTGAACAAAAAGTGAAAACTAGTTCACTTGACAATTAGGCTCAGGCCTATGCTTATGCACAGCTATATAAGGGTAAGCAAAATGAAGATAACAGGGCTGTTGCTGACACAAAGCTTTTATTTGCAAGTACAGCAAGCCATTGTTTCATGCACTTCAACTCATAAGCAACGGTTCAACTTCAGCAGCTTGGCCCTCTGCCGCTTTCCTGCCTTGTCACAGTTAATTCCTTTCACATAAAAAGGCAGACGTGTGACAATGTAGAAACTAATTATTTTAGCTGTGAGGCTAAGAGCGTGCACATTGCAGCCAACTTTGAGGGGAAGCTTACTCTTAACAACTGCCAGCATGTCCATAACGCTGTCAGAGTGTGGCTCACTCTGACAGAAGCATTCTGTGAAAAGATCCTCTCGCTTTTTCACGAAGCCGTACAGCTGACTGGAGGGATAAAGGAGGCCTCCTCGGTCACAGAAGTTTGTTAGCCGGGCATAAAAACGTTTCGCCTGGTGGCGTCATAGTAAGCAGCTTTATGCATTCTTGGCATTTTGTGCTGGAATTGAAAATACACTCCCGCGCAACATAGCCCGCAATGTGTTAAGCGAGTCTTGAGTCGCTTCTGGCCACGTGCTGGTTATGGTCGTTTGAAACCCGCAGGCCCGTGCAATGCTGGGGTACCACGTTTTGTGTGGCCTCTGTGGCAGTAGCGCTAGCAGCAGTTTGACTGTACTCATTTCGGTCACATGATGCTTCGCGATAGTCAACTTCCTGTAAGGAGGCCAGTGTACTTTCCTCGCAGTTTCCTTCACTAACTGACCTAACTAGACCATAAAAAGAAAGACAATTCACAGTGATCAGGAACTGCACAAAACCGTGATCAGGAACTGAGCACAAAACGTGGCTTGAAATGGAGCTCGCATACTGCGCTCGTGTCGTCCAGGGGCTTGTCAGCTCTGTGGAGGTTTTTTTCCCACTCTTTCCGCCTATTTTTATCCTTCGGGACGCCAAACAAGGACAACTTTGGCCCATCCTTCCCATAAACATAGCACCCAGGCGCGTAACAGTGATTTTGTCGATGCCACGGCATGGCTCAGTTACTGCAAGGCATACTAATCTCTTGCAGGCTATGTGCGAAAAAAACACTGAATGAAAAAAAAAAAAAAAAACCTACGCGACGACGTCCACAGAAAACGCAGCTCTGCAACTCCAACGAATATGATCAGGCACTGGGCTGGCACTGGGCAGCGCAGCCGTCGCACCCACGCTCCATTGAAACTGACGCCAGCGCCGCCGCTCGGGCTATCGGAGAAGCTCATATCTGCGACATTCGTGGAGCCGCCGCATCGCATAGCCTCCGCCGGAGAGTAAGCCCACTGCCCCCTTCTAGTACACTGTACCACAGCGGAGCGACAGGCGATTTTCACGTTTTAGGTTTTTTTTTGTAGCGTAGCGGAGCGTATCTTTCGTAGTTAGAGCGCACTCTGGCCAAATTCAGCGTAGTGAAAAAAAAAAAAAAGTTTGTCACTTTTACAAAGTAAGACAAATATATATAACTTATTTGTTCATGAAGTATCTAGACGGGTGCTTGTAATGCGTTACCGGTCCATTTTATCGAGTGGAAAATGAAGCGTTGACTTGGTGAACGGCACATGATAGCCAGCGAGGTTGCATTTCGAATCCAATCCAATCCTTTCTGATGCCAATGCGCTAGCGGAATTTTTGTTCGCTGTGCTGTTCACTTATTTCCTTAAAGAACCAGTTGGAGGTGTATTACATTACACGACTAGCGCCTCAATGCAAGGTGCTTCGAAGCACACGCAAGAGAAGGCGTGTGCATCGACCACCCTCGCTAGCGAAAGACAGCAGCAACGCTCCTCGCTCCGCTTAGGCAGCTTGTAAGCGGACCATGTTTCTTGCTCCGCTAGCTCGCTTGCGGCTCAGTGGAGGGCGCATGCGCATTCGTGCTTCCGCTCTGCTCAGCAGCTAAGCGGAGTGTAAAAACGCTAAGCTAAAACTGTCTAATAACTTTTACATTGTGGAGATTCAGGTGCGCCCTGCGCCATTGCACAAGCATTTCGCCTATTCTGCTGTACCTTCACATCCCCCTTTCTATCTGCAGCATTTGTGGGGGCCGGCCTTTGCCACGAACCAGTCTGTGGCACAACCAGCACAGCGAGAGATTGCCCTAGCTCTTGTGAGTGGGCCCATTGGTTACTATGAGAGCAAGCAGCATATCCAGTTTTTCCTAGCCGCGTGTCGCGGGGAGCCATTTTCCTGCAGTGACGTGCTAGCGGTGCCCCTTCTGTATTTTTCACCTTTGGTGCTGGAGCCCTTTTGCTTCCCGGGACCATGCATTTGTCCAGTGCTGGGTGTCGCCGGAGACAGATAAACTATTTCCATTAACTTGGGGCAATAGTGTGAAAGTGCACAGTTCTCGGTGTGCTAGAGTACGTGAGGTGATGGCTGATGTGGCCCCGAGATTCGTTAAGCCCGAACCCGCGGTGGTCGGTATTGTGTATACCAGACCCCAAAACATGCAGTCTGAGCCAGCGATTCAAATCCTTTGATGAAGATAATGCAGCACTATACTAAAAGTACACAAAGACAAAATTAATTTATAGTAGACTCTCGGTAAAGGGAAATTGCTTACACGAAACAACAGCCTAATGATTGGTTGGTCTTGCATTAAGGCGATGCAAAAAATACTAAGTTCGTTAAATGGAATCATACTTTTTCAAACTCTGAAAATATTACAGATAATGAAACCGAGTAGCCAATATCAGCAGCATCACGACGGGCATCACTGTTTGGGCCTTTCCTTTTAAGGTTTTCTCGGCAGTTCTGCATGTTATTGCCATGGTGTTGGCAGGGCACACTTGCTGGCTTTCGTTAGAGCTGTGGTTAGTGTGGCTCTACCGTGGTCAGGGCTTGCCTCGTTTTTTTTTTTTTTTTGTGTTGGTAATGTCAGTGAGCTGAGAGTTTCAGCGTTTCCAATAATGGCACAGAAACACCTGCACAACGCGTTCACGCTAGAGACAAAGATGAAAGTTTTGAATGAATTCTAGAGTGGTTGCTTCAATAAAACGGCTATTTGATAAGGGGGGACAGTGTAATAAAATTAGCATTACTTATTTATGAACCAAACTTGATAAAAGTTGGCATGCTTGTTTAATTTCTTCTCCTGACTCTAAAAAATGCAGTTATTTTTTTTTGTAGGTTCATTTCGTTACATAATCAAGTAAACAATGTCTTTTGTTCTTACTACAATAGACAAATAACCGCTGCATAAAAATAGACAAATGACATACGGACCAATAGCAGAAAGCACAAGCTACACAACATAGGAAGCACTTTAATGATTGGATCAATATTTCTTACTTTATAGTAAACTGAACTCCATTGTTTTCAACATGGCCATGCATTAGTCACACAAAAGACAAACTTAAAAAAACTTTAAAGAAACTTAAGAAACTGCTTCCTATGTTTGGGTGCTCCAAACATCTAGCTTCATGCTGCAAAAAGAATTAATATTCTATCTATAATAGCTACTGATATATCACAGTAAATGTCTTGCTGGGTGTGCAAAATTAGTACAGTAGAACCTCGCTGATACGTTCCCGCTTAGTACGATTTCCCAGCTCCTACGTTCGCAATTGCGAAAAATAAACATAACCCCATCGAGGAATGTGTTAATATGTTCCGGTTAATACGTTCCCGGAAAATGCGATTATTCAGCAGCAACGTTCAGCATTGCGGCAAACTGCAGTCATATGATACGTTTTGCAGCGAAAAATTATCATTCAGGTATGCAAAAACGCCGCTCTTATGTGCTTGTGAAGTGCTAAGCGGGAGACAGCGGCCGCGTGGCTTCTCTGCAGTGCTCGTTCGCCCGAAGTGACAAAGCGCGGCAGCAGTGGTGAGCAAATAGACCTCTGCACTACCCCGCCCCTCGCTTCAACGCGAACTACTAATCGGCGAAAACAGGCGGACACTGCGCGCGCGGGGCTACGACTCGCCGAGACCGTAGCGGAGGTGGTGGCGGACGAGGTGCCTGAAGACAGCGGCGAGAACGAAGGCTTGCGCCCACCGGCTACCGTCGCCGAAGCCCTTGCTGGTCTGGAAGCCTTACGAAGCTTCTTTTGCACGAAAGAACGAAAATGCGGACAAGGGTCTGCAATGTGCGCAAAAGAAGTTATTCCTGTCCAAGGGTGTGACGCACCAGCAGAAAATACAGTCAAATCTCGATAATTCGAACTCGAAGGGGCCCGAAAATTTGTTCTAATTAAAAGAAGGACTTATTTTTTTCATATTTGTGCACCATAACGCTACATACAAACGGTGCGAGTCGTGAAATATCGCGGCGCGCAAGCACACAGCGAGCAAGGGCTACGGAACTGCCCACACCGGCCAACGCTCGCATCCCGATAGCGCCTCTTCCTCTTCACAACCACAATCTCTCTCTCTCGCATCCCAATAACGGCAGTGAACGAAACTTCAGGGAGCGGGCCGCGCCGGCACGGCAATGCACGCGCGCGGAGACCGCGTCAAAGGTGAGGGAGGGGGGCGGCAGGGAAGCGCATTTGGCTTTGGCAACCCCGTTGCTTCGGTGGCTCCCCTCGACCTCCATCCCAACTCCCTCGTAGCTCCCTCACCCTCGACTCTCCGTGCGCGCCTGCCGGCCCGGCGCCAGCTTAACCCACTCCCCCTGAGTTTCGTTTTCTGCCGTTGAAGCGAGCGTTGGCCAGACTGGGCCTCCGCGTTGCTCAAATAGCGACCTTACCATGTGAGAGAGGAAATTTTTGCCGCGGTATTTCTTTCTTTTTTTATTTCTCCGCGCAGCGTTGAGGGGTCTCTCCCAAGCTTTTGCTTTATGGCGGTGTCGGAGCATTGCCGGTGCGCGGTTATGTTCCAATTAACCATCGCAAACGCTTTCGTGTTCGAATTACCGAGTGTTCTCGCCCACAGGAATACACGTAACTTTGACGGGACCATAGCGTCAGTTCGAGTTAATGAGATTCAACTGTAACTATGTTTTGCAAGAAATAAATGTTTTCAACCTTTGCACCTCAATATGGGCTTGTCAGCTTCAATTTTTACTGGATTTGGATCGTACGTTTTCCCGGATCGTACGTTTATTTTTCGCATATTTTTTAAAAAACGTATGAACGAGGTTCTACAGTATTTCGAGAAAATCAAGAAAACAAACAAACAAATGTGTACACGTACACACTCCCAAAACATTAGTAGGCTCCTGGGACATAGTCAGTTTGGGTATTAGCACCTCTGTGGCGCTTTTTGAATAAGCACTGCACATTTTCTGCCGATGCACGCTTGTGTTCAGATGCAGCTGATCGGCGCCGGTCTTTTTCGTCCATGCGCTGCACACACTTTTGGCAGGGTTCATCCAGAGTTCTTGCAAAATGCTTGCCGAGGTTATCCTGCAGCCAGCATATAATTTCATCACTGCTTCCGCCACAGCAGTCTCAACGCTGAAGAGTGAGGTGTGATGCTCCTTCGGTGCGAGCGCCCATATTAGCGAGTGCAGGCTTTCGTTGTTCTGTGTTTTGCCTTGCTGGCAACGCTCAAGCAGCATCTTGTCAGAGAGCCATTAGTAAATTGGCAGTATCGCCTTGCTGACATGAGTAGGTAAATTGTAGTAGGTGCTTCGGCACAGGTTGGCCTTTTGCCTTTGCAGCATTTTGCCGGCACTAGGAATTGGGACCTCCTGGACAAAGGCTATGATTTGAGATGGCATCATTTGATGTTACGTGATAGTAGCTTGCCATCACGGCCTTCTCTATGGCTACACACAATTTGCACAATCCTCTTTGTCAACTTTGATGTAGCCATATACTTTGGCCTCCTTTAGGGCCAAGAAAGTACGGCTGTCACCGTCTGACAAAACAGTTGTGTATCTTAGGCTGTGCTTTTCCAGTGATATGTTGAATAAAATCAGGCCAGCCTCCAACGCCATTTCACCAGCCTTCTTATCCGTATTTTTCTGACACTCATGGCTGGCTTTTCATTCTTCGTACGAAGAGTCACCAACTTTTGGTCCACGCTGACAACCGGCACAAAAGTTGCTCAGCACAACGTAGTCCAGCACAAGTCCGGTAAAAAGTTCAATGACGGCGCCGACACCGATGTGCGAACTGTGCCCGCGGGTCATCCAAAACCCGTCGTACGATACAGCAACGTTGCCCGGGTTGCCGAAGTTTAATTGGCTGTAAAGCTGCCGGACTGACCTCACGCATTCAATTGTAAGCGTCTCAGCAGCCCGGGTCGCGGCAGGCGTCAACTTCGTTTTGACGTACCCCTGCCACGTTTTCGTATGCAGCCCGCGGTGCGATATATTCATTGCTGCGAAAAGATCGTTGAACGCAGTTTGCCGATTGCCGGTGCTCTGCATCGCACACGCAGCCAGAATATTAACGGTAAACGGATTGACCTTCCGAGTCCCATTCACACGCGGTGAGTGGAGGCGCTGACAATTTGTTGCCGCCTTTCGAGCATATGAGCACCAGACTTACTGCAAGGCCGCATTCGCGCTCCTTCCGGCTGATTTTCGCACCACCGCCTCATGTATTACAATCCGCCTTTTGCATGTCCCAAGTGCACATGCGCTGTACCCTAGCGGCGAGCGCCGAAAACGTTTTGTACGGCGTCTGTGGTTTGTGCAGCTGACGACGCACACAGATGCAGCATAGCCGTCGAGCATGCAACTCTTTATTGTCGGCGTGGTGCCGGTCGACGACGCGGTATTTGCGCTGTGTTTCGGTAGAAACTTCAGCTGTTCACAGAGATATTGGGTTAACGTCCGGTACATCACAATATATGCTGACACGACACCGATGTCGGTCAGAAGTCGACCTAGCTCACGCCGGCGCCAATGCTCGGCCGGCTGTAGTTGTGATACTGTGCCAATGGGAGACCTATATTGTCATACAAGTACATGACGTAGAAGCGACCGACGACGCTGACAAAACCAGTGTGCTGATCGCAGTGCGAGCGGCCGCCGAGTGAGAACATCGCACTGACAACGTCAATATCGCCGAAAATGCGCTCGTGTATGTATTTCTTGACGATCAAATTGAGTCGAAACGTGCTTCCGACGCTGATATGCACGAGTTCCAGCCCTTTACAGCCCTCCACATCAAGTTTGAGGCGGTGTCGATCTCGTTCAGGCAGCTTCATTAGGTTTAACACAGCCTACGAGTTCATCCGCTACTGGCGGACCTGAAATATAGGATAAGCAAGTACGACGAAGGAAACTGCTAATATAGTTCGGTCCTGAATTTACCGACTAGAAGTGAACCACTCTTAGCATAGTACGATGCACACACAGAGTGGGAAGTGGTGACGAGGCGCAGAGCTAATACCACGGTACAGGCACCGTTCCTGAACGAAGGCAGTCGGTCGCAGTCACCGGCGCTTCCATGAACGAAGTGCAACTACGGAGAGGGTATTTTTATGCTGCCAGATTTAGTAGTTACCGAAAACACAGTTTGCCTCTTACGCTAAACAGGCAACAAGTGATGGCCCTTTCGATACTGCATCGTAAGCAGCAACACCACTCGTTGCCACGCGAGTACGGTGGGCATCGGCATTTTCGCGTGCCAGTGCAGCTAGGTGGTCGTGGTCGTCGTTTTCGATGTGCCCGGGACGGGTATGCCTTCTCGTCTTAGTGCGATCGCTTCTGATATGTGCATGAGAAGTGTTCATATATGCTTTGAACATTTCCTCATTATTTCGTGTGAGCGGTGCACGGTTTCTATACGGTACTTGAAGTGAACAGCGAGCGGTGGCCGTACGCGTGCCGATGTATACAAATGCGCCGTTCTTGCGTTGCATAAATACTCTGGGCGTAGTGTCGCCCCTTCAAAGAGCTATGGCCACTGTGGTCAAGACTCGGCTATAAAATCAGCTTTTATCATCCTATTAGCGTACCTTCAGTGCAGGTCTAAGAGTGGAACAAATGCACGAACTCTGCTGCTATATACGATACGGCTAACCTCCGCTGAGCGGAATCGACCCCAGCTTGAACTTCATGTGGGCGGCTGGCGAGTGCTCACGTTCGTGCATTTCAACTTCCAAAGCATGTTTGGAATCGTATTCGGTACGAATAAATATGAGTAACAGGAATACAAGCGTAGGTGGTGTGTCAATCGCGTTACGGTGCGATGTATTCGTTCAGAGGCACATCGCACGGTGACTGGTTTTGTCGGCGTAGCTGCACGAAATCCCGTCATATTTCAACAACTTGCAGTTGTAAGTCGCACCAGAGTCATTGCCGGCCTAGGCATCCTGTCCAACAAGCGGCCACTCACGCAAAACGAAAATTACAACTGACAAATGCACAAACCCATTTCAGCTCACTTCTTGCAGCGTGCCTCTGCGTCCCGCAGGGCCCCGACGCGAACATATTGTTTCTCGCGGAGCCCGCTAAGGTGGCGCCACAGCGCAATGCAAAAGGCAGATTCATATGCTCCAGCAGTGTGTTCAGCGATTCCAGGCACACCACGGTGAAAACAGTATTGTCAAGCGGGCCGGCCGCGACATCGCTAGCGGACAAGATCTTCGACTTACAGCTCACTGCTGCGGTTGACGCGAGCTCTCGTTGGATCTTCTGTCGATTATCTCCAATTCTTTAGACGTCATCATAACCGCGTCACGATGGACGCGGCTGGCGTTTTCGTCGCACCTACTCAATGTCGCACCATCTAAGCCTAACATTGTCGGCTCCATCGGTTCCGTCGCTTCGATGCCGTTGTTGGCTTGTCCTCAACGACTTGCGATGCGGTGGGGCGTCTTTTTTCAACGACTTGCGATGCGGTGGGGCGTCTTTTTGAAATTGTCGAGCATAGACTTCTTCCTTTTCTTTCCAAACTTGTGCTTAGAGTCAAACTTTCGAAGCGGAGGAGGCATAGTCGCGGGTAGTCACACAATGATCGTATCGAACATGGCATCTTGCACTGCGCGTCTGTAGCGGCTAGCAGACAGCTCGGAGTGGGCCCAACCAATCACGTGGCATTATCTCGTCACGTGCATGCGACAGCGAATGAGAACGCGCGTTTCATCTATTTTTGCCGCCGGTTTTTGTATTGAACCAGCAAGCCCACGGCCGCTGGATAAAAAAAAAAAGGTGCGGCCCATTGCGTGGCGCCGAAACGGTGTCTCGGGCCTAGTTCTCCTCGCGCCCGCTCTGGCGCCAATGCTCGGGTACAGCCGTTCACGGAGAAGCGTTTCCACAGCCACGTTTGTACGCGCAACAGTGACTCTAATCAGGCCGTAAATAATGCGTTTTATAGTTACACATTACAGGTTGAATATTAAAGTCCTTATTAGAGGAGCCGATTACCCAACACATATGTGAAAAGTCTGCCCTAGGAGTGCCAATCTTTTGTAGAGTGAGCCTCAATGCTCTCCAAGAAGGCTGCCCGCTCGACTCGCATGAAATGAAAAGTGCTCTATTACGAATAATCGGGAGTGGATTTACGTGTTTCTTCAAGACAACTTCAAAACGGTGGATCGCGTTTATTTACAAGATGATGAATGCGAAGGTATCGCGAAGTCCACGGTGCCGCACCCGATCTTGCCCAGCTTCATTCTTCTCTTCAACCGAACTCCGCTCGCACGTTTCAATATTCTCTCTGCGCTGGTAGTGGCACGGCCACTAGGTAGGTAGGTAGCCGGAAGAATCTTCACCCAGTTTTTATAGGGGCAAGACTGCAGACGCTCCCATGTTGGGATGGGAAGGCCAAGCCTCACCGCCGCATCGTGGGCCTTCTGGACAGCCCGGGGTTTATCAATCCATTCGTGGCTCTTTTAGATAAAAAAAAAAAGGTGCGGCCTGCTGCGTCACGTCGCCGCTAGTGGGTCAGCGCGTTTTGGCTGAGTTGACAGTTGCTGCCATTGTTTTTCCTGGGCTCGAAAAAAAAAAGAAGTTTCCTGGGCTGCACATTCTTTTTTGCATGTACGGCGGATAACTGGGAAACAAAGTCGGGACCGCAGTCGGAAGCACAAGCCGTGTTCTTTTTATAGTCATTCTCAGTAAAATGTAATGAACATACCAGCGACCTGTCGCTTGGCTCCCACTTGCTTTCTCTCCCTGACGGCCCTTGGCGAGCAATATTCTTCAGCCACGCTTCCCGACACTGTAGATCGCAAGGGAGCTCGTGGTACTTCATAGTAGCGTCTCTTCTCGCGTTCGAGTTGCACAGCGGCACACAACAGCATCGCAGCATCACACCGCTAGGAAAAACCGTCTGCCACACACGCGCACACCAGAGAACCGTACTCAAGCACAAGAAACATGAGGCAAGCTGCTCACACACACGATCACACAAACAAGGCACACGAGAATGCGCACGAAAAAGCACATCAACACACATAAATCCTAAGGCAACCACATTGTAGCACGAACTGACGTCTGCCTTGTGCACCGTAGCAGTGGCGCCCTCACCAAAAACAGCGGCCGCAACTGTCAACTTAGCCGAGACGCGCTGGCCCATTGACGGCGACGCGACGCAGCAGACCACCTTTTTTTTTATCCAGCGGCCGTGGCAAGCCTAATGAAGCGGCAGCGCGCGATATTTGAAGCCAAAACCCCGTTCTTTCAAGTGAGACCAAGATGGCCGCCCTCAAGGCACTAGTATGCGAGCGCGGCGTCATTGAATGTGTGTCATTTTAGTGTCGACACACAAAAAATCAGGTGCCCTATCCCTAATCAGGTGCCATAAATTGATGGTTTGTCTGAAATATGACCTTACGAGATTGGAAACTTGGCAGATAGGGAGAATAATAGATGTAGATTCCAGAAATGCTATTTTCCAAAGTTCGTTTTTTTGACGATTTTTTGGGGTCTAAAGACCCGTGTCCCCTTAACTAAACGACTCTTCTTAACAGTAGTGTGTAAGTAGAAACATTGCAAGAAGTAGCTTTGTAAAGAGTACACCTATTACTGTAAAGCATCCGTCGCTTTCAAAAGAGCATTTTGTGTATCCTCAAGATCAATGTCTAGGTAAATGAAACTCCTGATAAACAGAACTTATTCCCCTGGTCCCCTCCTTGATGTTCCGTTTAACGAGAGAGTCCACTGTGCTCTGTAATTAAGAGGACTCAGTAGAAAAATGCAGAACAGATCTTCCCACCCTGTTTGCTTTCTTTCAAGAGTCTGTAGTACCTTGGGAGTAAAACTGTGACACGCTTACTGACAGTCACTCTGCTCTGCAGTCACAGTAAGAAATGATCTGGGTCACAGACAAATAGAATTGTTAAGTTCTGGGGTTTTACGTGCCAAAACTACAATGTGATTATGAGGCACACCATAGTGGGAAGGGGTGCGCTCTGGATTAATTTTGACCACCTGGGGTTCTTTAAGTTGCACCCAGTGCACGGTACAAGGGCGTTTTTGCATTCCACTGTTAAAATTTGTGCCCGCTCACCTGTCCCCGCTGTGGTGCTGGTGGCTTGGCCCCTCCTGCTGCAATGCCGCCGTAAGGAAACTTCTTCTTGTCGGCTGGTTTCAGAATCTGCAAGTCAAGAAGCAGAAGCAGCTGCAACACTTGTCCTGATCAGAGGGTCTCGTCATTCCACACCGTCTTCGCACAATCCTCTCCACAGCAGTGGTTTCCTGCAGGCAACACTCCTACACTCTTCCTTCCAGTGACCTTCCAATGCCAACAAAATGTGCCTGCCACATGGGGACCACATTTGACATGCACATACGTGCATCGGCATCGATGGCATAAGTACCAAAGACGGTGCAAAACTCATACCTGTGCAATCATTGTGCCACTTGCTCTTCTCCACAGCCCGGCGTCATTATCAATTTTATCACAATTGATCCAGTCCTTATCAACCCTTACCTGTCCTTATCAACTCTTATCAGAATTGCTCTGATCATTATAAGCCCTTATCGCTCTTTAGCACTTTATCCAGAGGCGTCAAACCAGTATTGACTGTGACGAGATCCATTTGACCCCTCATCACTCCTTATCCTTGTCAACTCATTGACTGCTTATCTGGCAGTGTTGCACGACGCGAAGCGCATGAGCCCTCAGAGATTGGTGGCATTAAGATAGGTGAAGGAACGCCCTAATGGAAGGCACATCCCGCAACCACCGAAACGCGTCGGGGATGTGACATGTTTGCCATTAAATTTTTGCAATGTCTCAATTTTTCTGACATTTACAATGCTCCAAGTAGGCTCTACATGTGGTCCTAGAGATGGCTTTTATTCCACCATCACCAAATATTTCAACAAATCCTTCACAGAAACTGTTCCTTTGACATGTGTTTCGTACCAGTGGTACAACACATTCATATGGTTCAGATATATTGAACTTCTGCAAGCGTGGGTGTGTAGTCCAGTGGGTAAGACACTCGGCTTCCAAGTGTGGGGGTTGTAAGTTCGAAATCACCACCGCCAAAGTTTTTCCATTCAAATTTATATTGTTTTATACATTACTTTCTTCATAGCAATTAGTCCTTGTGTGACAGACGGACGGGTTTCCTCATTGGGTAGGCAGAGAAATGCTTACACATTTAAAATAGGCATATCTAAGTTGCACACACATGGACTGTAATTCAAACCATGTGTGCCACCCATGCATGCTGCTGCAATGATGAAGGGAGCTGAAAAGTTTGAGGACTACTCTTCTAACAACTGCGTACTTAGCGCCGGAGCGGGTTCTCGCGCGCACCGTATCTTGAAAGCGATCTCCAGACGGCTCTGACCTTTGTATGCGCTGTGCTTTCGCCGCTCAGTTTCCGTTGAAGCAATAGACCGCACAAGCCTTCGCTTGCTGCGGCGGCCGCGCTCGTTCGCGCCAGCATTTTGACAGTGGTTATCTGCAGTCATCGAGTGTGATCTATTCATGTTTGCTTGTGCGCGCCGACACCACGCTTGTTAATTCAGTTAGCAAGTACGGTAAAAACCCGCATATAATACGAGGTTTCTTTCTAAATTTTACCCTGTAAAATTTCTGCCTCGTATTATATGCGGATCCCAAAGTTTTCAGCGTAAAATTAGCAGTTTCGGGTTCGTTTTTGCTCACTGCTATCATCATCAAGACTCGTAGCGGAGTATGCATCATCTTGCGGTGGCGTCGGTAGGCTGCTGCTGCTTTCAACGGGCGCCATTTTGACCACGCTAAGAATCGGCATGTTCGCTAGTCTATCTCGCACGATGTTGGGACCGCGAAAGTAGTACCCAGCTGCCTTTAAAAGGAAAGTTATTTTAGCTGCCGAGGCCATTGGAAATTGCGCCGCAGGGCGGCACTTCGGCGTCACCGGGCGCAGCGGTCACGGCTGGGATGACATCCCAGTTGCAAAGTTGCAACGGCGGCAGATAAGCGCATTTGGCCTTGGCAACGCCGTCACTTTGGTGGCAGTGGCTCCCCTCGCCATCCCTCTCAACTCCCTCGTAGCTCGCCCCACCTTCGACTGGCTCCGCGCCAACTTAGCCCTTTGCCTGAAGTTTCGTTTTCTGCCGTTGTCGGGAAGTTGGCCGAGACGTCGGCTCGTACAAGCGTGTTCCGGCGCGACGGTGAAACGGCGACCTTGCTATTTGAGAGTCAATTTGCCGCCGCGCGTTGTTTTTTTCGTTTTCTTTTTCTCCGCGTGGCATTGAAGGGTCTATCCTAAGCTTTTGTTCTACGGCGGTGTCGGAGCAATGCTGGTCGGAGGCGCCGCCGCGTGATTTGGAGCGCTCCTGAGGGCATTGTCGGCGCGCCATATGTTCGAATTAACCTTCGCAAATGCTTTCGCGCTTGAATTACCGGGCGTTTTTGCACACAGCAATACACATAACTTTGACGGGACCACAGCGTCAGTTCGAATTAAGCGTGTTCCGAGTTAACGAGATTAGATTCTCAATGCTTTCTGTGGGTTTTCCTCACTCGCATTATATGCGGGTGAAAACTTTCTTTTTTTGCGTTATTGCTATCCCCAAATAACACCTCGTATTATATGCGGGTCCGTATTATACGCGGGTTTTTACGGTATGTTTTTTTTCTAAAGTTTTGGTTACTATTTTGAACGTGGTGTGTACACTGAGCAGGTGTCTCGGAGACCCGTGTCTCAGTGATCGGCGCTACCTCATCTGCCTTCGCGAGAGCTAAGCGGTGTGAAGCTCTTTTCTCCGATCTCCATGGTGAACTCCGTTGGCAGAGATCGCCAACGCGGTGACGTTCGTGTCGACTGTACACGGAGACGACGTCACTGCTGCACAAATCCAAGCAAGTCGATTCCCTCCAAGCGTAGTATGAGGCAGGGCATTATTAGAGATTTTTTTTAATCCGCACTAATAATTTTTTTGTCAGCCGAACGAGTTCTTCGGACTATTTTTCAGTCCCCACGCGCTCGGAAAACCGGTTGGCGACTGTACAGAGCGCCCCAACCTAACAGCCGCACGTTGCTACCAGCCGGAAACTGAATTATCCGAATAGAGCCACGCGGGCCATTCAAATTATCCGGTAGAACTTGAATTGAAAATGACAGGACCGCTCAAATTCTTCGAATTAACCGAGTTCGAATTATCGAGGTTTTACTGTAGAGCATGGGTTCTCAAAGTGGGTTTCGCGGAACCCGGGGGTTCCGCGAGCCACTGATAAATTTTCCGTGGTCCCGCGCTCGCCAAGTGGCCAAAACGGCGAACACGAAGTGCGCTTGATCCACAGAACCTCAGTTACCTATGCCCGAGTCTCAAAAAGCAGATCACAGTGCGTAACCACAACGCGCGAACTGCGCAATAAATCCGCAAGCAGCTTGTGCGAACCTAAGCTTTCGCACTTGAATCTCGGAGGCTGCAACTTACCACTGTGCGCAGTTCTCCCATTTGTAGATAGGGTAGGTGCCGATAGCGTACGCACTGACGTATACTTCGGAGGAATAAAAAAATTAATGCGCGGAGCACCACAAATGCGCACCGCAAAAGAGTTAAAACGGCGCTAGCGTCCAAAAACGAAGCGACACAGTCCTCATCGGTATGGTCCTCAGCAGCAACCGTACTTGACTGACAGCAACGCCGCAACTCGTCGTGCCTAATTGTGCCCGCAAAGCCTTTATTATTGCATTAATCGCCGCGCGCAAAACCGCGTTGGCGGCTAGCCGTGTGCCTTCATAAGTCCGTAATCGCGATCGCATCGATAACCAGCACAGTTTCGTCCGCAGCAGCCGTTGCGGCAAATAGTAGTTCCGTTTTGACTCTGTGCGCGCGTCGGCTGCGTGCCTTTCGCAACTGCGTAGTCGCCTCTATGATCGAGTCGATAGCGACCGCGGTTTCGTGCGCACTTGTTGCAGCAAACGGTAGTTTCATTTTGACTTGGTGCGTGCGTCAGCCGCCTGCCTTGCGGCTGCCTGGAAGTACGGAAGTCAGCGGAGACGGCGAACGCTCCCCTCAAACGGGCGCCCCAAGGAGTGCTCGAGGAAGAGAGACGAAATGGAGGCGAAGGGCATGTGGTGCTAACGAACAGCCAGTGAGGCTCAAACCAGAATCTTGAGTGCGAGTCGTAAACATCACGGCGCGCATAGCGAGCGAGGGCCACGAAACTGCAAACTCCGGCCAACTTCACGATAACGGCAGTAAACGAAACTTCAGGGAGCGGGCGGCGCTGGCACAGCACGGCGAAGGGCACACGCGGAGACCGTGGGATGTGAGGGAGGAGGGCGGCAGGGAAGCGGATTTCGTTCGCCTTGGCAACTCCGGCGCTTCGGTGGCTCCCCTCACCCTCCCTCGTAGCTCCCTCACTTTCGACTGTCACCGTGCGTGCCCGCCACCGCTCGAGCCGGCCCGGCGCCAGCTCCCCGAAGTTGCGTGGTTTCGTTTGCCGGCCTGGGACAGAGCCGCTACTTCCCTCTGCGCCGTAGCCGCAGCATGCAAGGTCAACACGCGACTAGAAAGTAGAGGAAGCATAAAGGAGAAAGAAGGGTTCACTACAATTTTCTACGCGTGGCTACGGTAGCGTGGCTGAGACGTCAGCACGTACACGCATGTTCCGGCACAACGCAGAATCGGCGACCTTGCCATTTGAGAGAGGGTGAAATTTCCGCCGCATTCTTTTTTTTTGTTTTGTTCGCCCGCGACATTGAGGGTCTCTCCTAAGCTTTTACTCTATGGCGGTGCCGGAGCAATGCCGGTCGGAGGCGCCGCCGCGTGATTTGGTTCGAATTAACGAGATTCGACTGTAAATTGAATGCAAACGTTCTAGCCGCATTCCTGGACGGTCGCATACGCGTGGCGGCTCGGTGCACATGTTTTGCATATGTGCGGGCCTTGAAAATTGTTGCTTTCGTTATAGTGCGGTACCGCTTATAGTTCGGATATTCGCGACTCTGGCGACTTACGTTATAAGCGGTCTACACTGTATAATCATCAGCAATGGCTCGAGCGTCAAGGTCTTCTTTCACAGCTGCTGGTTCGTTGGCACCCTTCGGCGCAACTGCGCGAACACGCTCGTGCAACTGCTCACGCGTTCATCGTCTTCTTACACAGCTGGCTCCGATGCTGCTCATCATTTATGAATATTTTTTATGAATAGAATGTCTGCTGAATACAATCTAGCACTTTTTTTCCCCCTCAGGCTGAAGTAGTGACTATATGTTGTACTGAATACCAATGAGATTCTCTGTTTAATAGTGGCCCTGCGCTTTATGGCAATCTTTTATTGCCTAGAAAGCTTTGCTTTCCAAGTTTTCTCCAAATTACAGAACCGCTTTCGTATCATTACGGCAGGTGGGTTATTTTAAGGTCAATTCGCGCAACAGACGAAAGCGTGGACCGCACATCCGGCGACTCGATCACTACTCCGCATGTAGCCATCGTTAGTGCTGTGTGGGTCGACCATGGTCGGCACCGGCGGTAAAGAGCATGTGCCTTTTCATTGTTAGGTTCAGTGCAACTTGCCACCTGTCAAAAATCTTAAACCAGGAGGGTAACAGCAAGTTCGCATGCCGTTCCACTCTGCCCCCTCCTCGTCCATCCGTTCAGTGCAAATGTATTCAGCTAAGTGCACTAGTCACACGACACACTCATGCCCGCCGTGCAAATTCGAAGCTAGTCTTGTGACGGGTTGCTCGAAGCGTCAAAAAGAGACGAATGTGTGTCTACAGACAGCGCCGCGAACGAGAAGCCACCGTATGGGGTGTCACAAAGATGGCAGCTGGCATCCATGATCGCGTCAATAGCCCCCATGGTTTTGATCGCGTCAATAGCCACCCGGAAACGCTGGGTGGCGTCAATAGCCACCCAGCGTTTTGGCGTCAATAGCCACCCAGCGTTTCCGGAAAACAGCTTTGTTTTGAATCAGTGCACACGTCGGCTGTGTGCCTTCAGAACTTCATGGTCACCATTCATGTTTGCCTCGATAGCGGCTGCGGTTTCTTCTGCAGCAGTTGCTGCAAACAGTTTCATTTCAAAGGTTTTACTGGTGGTTCATCAGTGATCGGTCCCAAGATCATGCGTATGAGTTAGATTGATGGTTGTTCATGCGGTGTTCATTTAATTTATTTAGTCTCTGCTCATCCAACACGATCTTTTCGTATTAATAGCCAAGTATTTCAGCAGGGGAATGTTACGAATTCGTATTACATCGAAATTCGTACCAGCTGTGATCGTATCACTGGGGTTTAAGGAGGGAGGAGGGGATGAAAAATAACTTTTTTTTTTTTTGTTCTGGCAGAAAGGGCTGAAACTTGGCACACACACTGTACATTGCAATAGATAGGGAAATCTAAAATTTTATTAAGATATCTTCATTAGTTTTTGTTTTATAAGAATTTACGAATGTTTACAAGTTCCTTGCTCGTGGAAAGCTTGGCACAGTAACGAAACATGCCAGGGAGCTGCCTTTAGTTTTAATCTTTGCTCAAAAGAACACTACAGGGTACAACAGCTTCAACAATTTTTTTAACCCTTTTATTTTTTTTTTACACAGAACATCATGTTCACCTTCACTAATTGTACCAGAACTTGTCACTCACAAATTGCATGTAGAAAAAAAATCCATCAACAAAATATTGAAGACTGTCATACCCTCAAGCACACTTCAGGGAATAGATAAAAATAAACGGAATCAAAATCGGTCGAGCCATTGTTGTGCTATGCTTTCCACGAGCGTGATGACCGACCAAAAAAAAAAAAAAAAACAATTGAGAAAATGGGCTGTTTTGCAAGCAGCGCAGATTTATTAAAATGCATCAAGGCTGTAATATTTGCCATCATTGCTGTCAGGCATCTTCTTGCACCTTTGCCTCTTCGTTTAGTGGGCGTTTAAAATTTCATAGCCTGGCTGGTCCATCAAATTGAGTTTCTGTTTGCGGACACCGCGCGAAGGGAGTCTCGAACGCTACATGCTCGCGCTTCTGCAGTCACCGCTGAGACGAAACACGGCTTGAGGCGCCGTTTGGGCGACTATTTGTCCGGTGAATCTTCGGTTATCACACTGTAGCTCGTCGACGGTTGGGGTTCACTTGGACTTGGACACGGCGTGTCCAGTGTCACACGATGCATCAGAAACTGAGTGCACCGTTTTTGCCAGCGATGCTGACCTTCGACTCGCGTCAATACGATCTCGGCTGATTCGCGTGGCCGTACGCCGAGGCGCGGGAGCCTCCGTTGGCGTGTCTTCCGTCGACTGCGTTATCAGTGCCAATGACAAAGGGCGATTGTCGGTTTCACTGCTCGAGTCACACGGTGCCAGATAGCGCGGCACGTTCAGTCGGGTGCTCCTCCGCTTCTCCAACTAATTGCCGTATTTTTCTCGCCGTAGGAGGCTTGCGCTTCCGTATTCAGAAGGCATGCTTTGTCCAAAATCTCTTCTTGAACGAAATCCATCACTAACCTGGGAGCTCTCAGAAATCCGAATTCTGCGGGTCAAGTGAAGATGCCGGCGTGGTTTGCGTGGAACAAAACCTTTAGGACTATCATTTAAAAACTCATTTCCAAACTACTACTTCGAAACCTGTTTTCAAAGTAGTTTCTAGGCTGACATTTTGTCAGGAACAAGACGAGGTACTCTTTATATCTCGAAAATTATATTCACAAAAACTATTATTACATATCCGACATATAATGACAACGAAAAATTTGAACTTAGCCTCAAAGTGATGACATTGCTACAGAAATGTAATGAAAAACAATCAGTATGTTTTCATAATTTCTGAAATGATAGTTTTCCTAAAGTGACATGCCCAATGAGTTCGGACAACAGCCATAACTTCTTTTTTATTTGATCTGTATTAAAGAAATTTAGAATATGTACTTAAAACAAGATATATAAACCTAGAAATTTTTATGAATATCGGTGCAATGTGCAAGTTCATGTTCAGCCCCGTATCCCTCCTTAAAATGAAATACAGTCGAATCCCGGCACAACGAAGTCCGCTTCAACGAAATTTTCACCACAACGAAGTTTTTTTCATTCCCCGTCGATGTCCCATAGAACATAATGCATTGAAATTCCCTCCAAAACGAACTACTTCACGGACACATTTTCACTTCAACGAAATTTTTACGAAGCAGACGTGAGCAAAATTTTTTAAACGGCAGCTGACCGAAGCCCCTAAAACTCTTTTTTCATGCCTTAACAAACCATCGACCTTCATAGCGTAAACACACAGAAACTTGAGCTGCTCGGGCTGCAATGTAAACAAAACAACGCCGCCATGCCGCGTTAGTGATGGCGATGCAACGCGCCCGTATGGAGGAGCATCTGAGCTCCGAAGAAACGTTTTGGGTCATATTTGTTAGAAAAATAATACGCCTATAAATTACATACACGCATCAATTTTATTTTTATAGTATGTCTAATTATTAATGTTCTATAACGTTTCGTGAGAATTTCTCGGGTGTACAACACCAATTAAAAAGTTGCGGTTGCGAGGTCAAATCCCGGTAGGGTGCGCCGAGGCGTTCACGCGATGCACGCTTGACAACAAGCGATTGCACGCCAGTTGGTCATTGTCTCCCGAAGGTGTCAAAGCGGTATTCGGAGAAGCATGTCGCCGCCGACAAAGAAGCGGAAGTTTTTGTCGCTGGAAGAGAAGGCTAAAGTTATCGCCCAGGCTGAAGGCGGAAAGAGAAAGTCAGTCATCGCGGAAGAATTTGGGATTCCGGCGAGCTCCCTTTCTACTATACTGAAGTGCAAGGACGCTATAGCGAAAGCGCTAGCTTCCGGGACGTCGGCGAAACACAAGAAAGTGACTCAGCCGGTGCACGAGGACTTGGACAAGGCAGTGTACACCTGGTTTGTGGAGACGCGGGCCAAGAAGATCGCTCTTAGCGGTGATATTGTGCGACAAAAAGCACTGAATTATGCCTGCTTGCTAGGCATAGATGACTTTAAGGCCAGTGTAGGTTGGCTGAACAGATTCAAGTCGCGCCACAGCATCATCGGCAAAGTTTTGTGCGGTGAAGCCGCTTCGGCGGATAGTGACGGCGCCGCTGCGTGGATGTCAGCTAGCCTCGCAGGCATCCTGAATGACTACTCACCGTCGGATATTTACAATGCAGATGAGACCGGACTCTTTTACGAAATGCTACCCACCAGGACCCTGGATTTTAAGGGGCTGCGCTGCCACGGAGGCAAGCACAGTAAGAAGCGAATAACCGTGCTCCTGTGCGCCAACATGGACGGTTCGGACAAGCGGCCGCTGTTGGTCATCGGCAAAAGTGCCAAACCACGCTGCTTCAAAGGAAACCGGAGCCTTCCCGTGAAGTACATGGCTAACACTCGGGCGTGGATGACCCGGGCTATTTTCGGAGAGTGGGTTCAGGCTTTCGACCGGGACATGGGCAGGCAAGGCCGAAAGGTTTGTTTACTCTTAGACAATTGTTCCGCCCACATCATAGAGGACGACGCCGAGCTGGAAAACGTGCAGTTAAAGTTTTTCCCACCGAACTGCACCTCCATCATTCAACCGCTCGACCAAGGGGTCATCCAGAGCGTCAAGCGGGCCTACCGTGAGCGCCTCATTCAAAGGCTGCTTCTAAATACGCAGTTGGGCCGCGAAACAAAAGTGGACCTGTTTATGGCGCTCCAAATGATTGCCGCTTCGTGGTGCGCAACGAGAAGCGCCATAATCAGAAATTGCTTCCGCCATGCTGGGTTCAGCGCGCAGGCCACCGAGAATTCGGACTCCGAAAACGAAGATGGAGACGGGTCGCCGTCTGATGAAGTCGAAGCCGCGTGGGCAGCCCTGCTGGAAAGTGGAGATGTGCCCGCCGGTGTACATCCAGACGAGTACATCCAAGCTGACTCGTGCGTGGTGGTGCGCGAGGAAATGACCGACGAAGACATCCTGAACAGCGTCCGGGAAGACTGTGTTTCGTCGGACGAAGATGACGCAGCCGCGCAACGTGAGCCCGGACAACCGACTACATCGCAGGTAATGGACGCATTCGACACGATCAGGCGTTCCATCGGGACCACGGACAACGATCAGGCAATGGCTTTGCTGGCGGCATGCGAGAACCTCGTTGTGCCATCGCTTGGCAGGAAGCGGAAGCAAGCTAAGCTGACTGATTTTTGGCATTAAAGATTGCTTTTTGCGTCAGCGAGTCACGTGTCACCTATGTATTTGAATAATATCGCGACAACGAATTTCCGCGACAACGAAATTTTTCGCGCTCCCCGTCAATTTCGTTGTAGCGGGATTCGACTGTATATGTTGTGCACACTGATTCACTAATTGCCATCGATTCCAAAGAGCTTTCTTCTTTTATATGTAGCAGCGTGCCACCAAAGCGACACTTCATGCAGCAAAGAAGTGTCAATAAATTTGCCCCGAGTACAAGGAGAAACAAGAAGGCAAGAGCTCAGCTACACCAATGGACTGCATACCGGACAATCGCTTGGCTCATCTCACCTGGAATGAGCACATGAGGGTCTCGTCGACGCTCATCATGGCACCAGCATTGTCGAACTCGCCACAGTAATTGGGTGCTGAGAAGAGCGTCACCAGTTGTCGCTTGGCAAAGAACTCGTAGCCATCTTCCACCACCTGGGCACAATAAGTACACTTTGCTCTAAGAATGCTTTTGCATACTTCAGTAAGGCAGCAGTGCCTTGAACTGCCACATAAACATTGTTTTACATTTGGCATGACTAAAGTGCTATCATCGTAACGATCTCGCAAAAGGCACACTTGCTGTATCAGGATACAATCAAACTTAGCTCAGGACAGGCAAACGAAGCCTTCCCTGAGGCGTCTTCCCTCAGGGAAGACTTCACAGATGATTGCACTGTCGTCAAGTTCTTCGGTTACCCACACAGCATCGGCGGCAGCAAGAAAGTCATCTGCATCACTCATAAGCCTAGCCTCTACTGTAGTGATCGCTGCATTGTGCTGGAGTTTGCAGCTATGAGATGGCACTGAGAGCAAGGGGGTGGCACCTTGCAACATGTATATATAGTGTAGATAGCTTATAACGTAAGTCGCCGGAGTCGCGAATATCCGCACTATAAGCGGTACCGCACTATAACCAAAGCAACCATTTTCAAGGCCCACACATATGCAAAACATGTGCACCGAGCCGCCACGCGTATGCGACAGTCGAGGAATGCGGCTAGAACGTTTGCATTCAATGTACAGTCGAATCTCGTTAATTCGAACCAAATCACGCGGCGGCGCCTCCGACCGGCAATGCTCTGGCACCGCCATAGAGTAAAAGCTTAGGAGAGATTCCTCAAAGTCGCGTGTAAAAAAAAAAAAAAAAAAAAAATGCGGCGGAAATTTCACCCTCTCTCAAATGGCAAGGTCGCCGATTCTGCGTTGCGCCGGAACATGCGTGTACGTCCCGACGTCTCAGCCACGCTACCGTAGCCACGCGTAGAAAATGGCAGTGAACCCTTCTTTCTCCTTTATGCTTCCTCTACTTTCTAGTCACGTGTTGACCTTGCACGCTGCGGCTACGGCGCAGAGGGAAGCAGCGTCGCTGTCCCAGGCCGGCCAACGAAACTGCCCCACGCCGGCAAACGCCCGCTTCTCGATAATGGCAGAAAACGAAACTTCGGGGAGCGGGAGCAGGGCCGGCCGGCGGGCGCGCACGGTGACAGTCTAAAGCGAGGGAGCTACGAGGGAGGGCGAGGGGAGCCACCGAAGCGGAGGAGTTGCCGAGGCGAAATCCGCTTCCCTGTCGCCCTCCTCCCTCACACTCCACGGTCTCCGCGTGTGCCCTTCGCCGTGCTGTGCCGGTGCCGCCCGCTTCCTGAAAATTCGTTTACTGCCGTTATCGTGAAGCGCACGTTGGCCGGAGTTGGCAGTTTCGTGGCCCTCGCTCGCTATGCGCACTGTGATATTTCACGACTCGCACTCAAGATTCTGGTTTCAGCCTCACTGGCTGTTCGTTTGCACTATGTGCCCTTCTCCTCCACTTCGTCTCTCTTTCTTCCTCCAGCACTCCTTGGGGCGCCCGTTTGAGGGGAGCGTTCGCCGCCTCTGTTGACTTCTGTACTCCCAGGCAGCCGCACTGTAACCGGTATTTTGTTTCCCGCAACTGCACTATAAGCAATATGTGTATACAGTAAAAGCTCGATGATACGATCACGGCTAATACGAATTTCCGGATGATACAAATTTTTCTGTGGTCCCGGCCGAGCCCCATTACTTTGCAACGTGCTAGAGAACGGTTCTTACGAATCGATTTTCAGCCTACGTCGGTTGATATGAATAAACGCCGCCCCACCGACGGCCGCGAAAGAGAACAGCGCGCAGTCACGCGCTTTCTCTCCTCTTTTGGTGCGGCGCCGGACAGAGCGGACTCCGCGACTGGGCGCAAAGAGTTTGAAGCGGTGGTGCTTCAAAAATAAATGCTTTTTACGTACATTTGCCTGAGTGAGTTCACCTCTGACTCTTTAATTTAGCTACAGTCGAATCTCGTTAATTCGAACACGCTTATTTCGAACATACCGCGTACCGACAATGCTCTTAGCAGCGCGCCAAATAACGCGGCGGCGCCTCCGACCGGCATTGCTCCGACACCGCCATAGAGCAAAAGCTCAGGAGAGACCCCTCAATGCCGCGCGCAAAGGAACGGGGAAAAACAAAAAAACAAAAAAAGAACCCGCGGCGGAAATTTCCCCCTCTCTCAAATTGCAAGGTCGCCGGTTTCTGCATCGCGCCGGAACAAGCGTGTACGTGCCGACTAGAGTGCTCTAGACAACCGTATTCTAGCACACACTAGTGCCGACGTCTCAGCCACGCGGATAAAATGGCAGTGAACCCTTCTCCTCTATTTTCTAGTCACATGTTGACCTTGCACGCTGCGGCAGCAGCGCAGAGGGAAGCAGCGGCGGAGGCACAGTCGGGTCAACGAAACTGCCACGCCCGCAAACGCTCGCTTCCCGATAACGGCAGAAAACGAAACTTCAGGGGGCGGCTAAAATAAGCTGGCGCCAGCACGGCGGCGGGCGTGCACGGAGTCGAAGGTGAGAGAGCTACGAGGGAGTTGAGAGGGAGGACGAGGGGAGCCACCGAAGCGGCGGAGTTGACGCGGCCAAATCCGCTTCCCTGCCGCCCTCCTTCCTCACCTTCGACGGTCTTCGCGCGCACCCGTGTGCCGGCGCCGCCCGCTCGCTCCCTGAAGCTTCGTTTTCTGTCGTTATCGGGAAGCGACCGTTAGCCGTCGTGGCAAGTCTCGTGACCTGCACTTGCGCGCCACGATATTTCACGACTCGCACCGTTCGTGCATCGTGCTATGGTGCACGAATACTTCAAAAATACGTCCTTTTAATTCGAACAAATTTTCGGGCCCCTTCGAGTTTGAATTATCGAGATTCGACAGTAGTTTTAATTGTGTTTTGATGATACGGATTTCGGCTAATACGAATATTTTTCCTGACCCCGTGAGATTCGTATCATCGAGCTTTTACTGTACATGGATGCTATGGGAAAATTAACGGGAGTCTGAAAAGACCGCACTATATCTGGTCCTGCACTATAAGCGGTTACATTATAAGTGGTCTATACTGTATTTAACAGGCAGACAGCAATAAAGGGTCTTGTTGTTGTTACGGGCAGAGTTTCTCATGTCGTCAATCGGCATTCCCTGAACATCTACGACGTCTTCCCATTCTTGCCGTAAGTTCTCTCGGGGATTGGGAATAACAGCATCCTTGGCTGATGCTGGCGAAGATGATGGGCGACAAAACCAGCCTTTCTGAAACAATTCTGTATTGTTTCATCACATCCATCCATCCTACCTTGAGCATATGAACCACCATCCACAAGTCAATCTTGAGAATCTTGTCTCGACAGATGAGGATGAGAAGCCTCTCGATAACACGGCAGCGGTAATTAAAGTGTTGAATTGTGCCCATGTTAAGGGGCTGTAGCCTTGCACAGTAGCACTGGCTGCCAAAAAAATAAAGTTTGCTGGCTTGCAGCGCAGGGTAGAGTCAATGAGCAGAGCATCCAAGGTATTGTTAGCATTATTTAGTTCGTCGTAGCCAATCGTAGCTCTGGAGAACAGAGTAAAAAAAAGCCGACAGGCTGGCTTCATGCTCCCTCCTATTTTACCCCCCCCCCCCCCCCCCTCATTGCCATTCTGCGACTGGAGAAATGCCTGGAAAGTGAGTGACCTGGCTTGCTGCTTCCGAAATCTACCCACGGTACTCGATGATCTCAGAGACGGTTAAACTGGAGCGGAGCACATACGAGCGCCCACCCCTCTCATGGTTTAGAAGGCCTGGTTTGATATTTCGTTTACCTCGTATGTGCTTTATTTTTAGCATGTGTTTGTGTAGATCGTGTTTTTAAGTGTCCGTAGCAAAAGCAGGACACTTTAAAAATGTTCGTTATATCTGGTTGCAATTTCAACAGGTAGCATAGGAAAATTGTAAGTACAACGAAATATAGCCATTATAACCAATAGATTCGTTAGACTGTAGACAGCATACGCAACATTTTCTTGCGATTACACACAAGAGTTGCGACATATTACACGGGAACGTTGCAGGAACGACGACGTATCAAAGGGGATTCTGATGTTAAATTCCAACGGCAGAGTCTGAGCAGGCGGCCGACTGCGAGCGAGCACACTACTATACACTAAATGAATCTTAACTTGAAGTGTCACATTCAGAGCTGTCGCACTCAAGCAGCACGAGCAAAAGCGCACGATGCAATATCGGCATCCATTACGTCAGTAGATACCGGCATCCCGGCGTGAATAGAAGCATGCTGGGTAGAAACAGGAAATGTAGCCGAGAGCTCTGGTCCGCTCTGCCAATTTTGGCAGAAAAGTTTCGGCTGCTCCGCGGAGCCATTTCGCCTCCGCGGGTGCTCTCAATCTGCCATTGGAACACTGTTGCTCCAAAAAGAGCAGAAAATTCTGCTCTGGAAGTGCTCTGAACCAACCATTGGAATTCGAAATAATACATATGCGTGCGTCTATGATCCCTATGCTGGGACCTGGCTTTAGCAACACTATACCTGGGAAAACATGAACGAGGAACATATCAGGGGGGTTCTACTGTATCTGTATATTTATTGTAATAGGCAGACTGTCAAATTTGTAAAACTGCCGAAACCTAGCAATAACAACCAGGTTAGCTGCATGTGCAACTGGCTATGACATCTTTTACCTGCCATACAGCTGCACTATCAGTCATTTGCAGTAATAGTTCTGGCCTATTTTTCTTATTCTACACAGAACTCCTATTTGCCGTTGGGGAAAAAATGAATGGATGAGACGGGCCAATCACCTGGTGCGCCCTGCAGATGAGATCGAGGTCGTGCTTGTGCAGAAACTTGGCAACCACATCAGCACCAAAGGTGAAAGAGACGCCACGGTCATTCTCGCCCCAACCCATGATGTCCTTGTCGGGATCGGACCACAGCAGGTCACACAGCAGGCCCTGGTCGGGCACGTCTGTTGGGCGCATTATCCGCCGCACCTGCTCCATCGACTGCAGGTCCGGGCTCAGACCTGCAAGGCCACTCACGCTTAATGGACTGCAACTCTCGGGAACACTGTATTTACTAGAGATGTGCAAATACTGAATGGTAGATTTCAAATTTTGGGCAAGCAAATACGGTGCTGCTCATGCACAGAAGTCTCCTAGCATTGCATAACAAGAATCTAGCAAGCTATCGATAACTTAGGTACACAGAAGTCCAGACGTACAGCACGGTCTACTCTTATTAAAGGGAACATAAAATTAGTATGCCAGCACTGATTACTACGGGTGTGCCAATATCGAATATCACCGAATCGAATAGTGAATGTTTGAATAATTTGATTCGCAAATCAAATATCTACTATTTGATCTTTGAAATATTTGACATATATGGTGTGGAGACCCGCACAGTGCCACATGCCGCGCGTGCCCCTTGTGCTTCATGCTGCCCAAGGGAACGTCTCACTTCATTTTCGCTGCGAAAGGAGCATCAAGAAAGGGATGCAGTGGCTGACTAGCACTGTGAGCACTCCCCAACGTCGGCCCAATGCGGAGCTCACACACACAGTACCTGAACGCTGCAATTTGCAGAACAGCACCGCGTTAGCCAGGCTGCCTCTGTCAGTACAAGATTCCTCTGGGTTGACAGGACCGACCAAAATGACAATGCGATGCAGACAGAGGGAATGGCAACAAAAGCAGCGTGTACAGTAAAAGCTCGTTAATTCGGATCTCACAGGACCGTGAAAAATGTCCGAATTATCCGAATGCCGAATTACCAAATGAACAGGAAAAACAACATTAACATCACATTGGAGAAGCATACCTTTATTTGCTGAAGTATTTTGTAATAGTCTGCTTTTTTTGCACAGATTACATTACAATTTTTCTCAACTCTTCCAAGTGGCCAACAGCAAGCAAACTATCGGAACTGCTCAGGCAAACGTCCTCCAATATTAAAAGTGCCTCCGAGACTTCTCGTGAGGTGCGATGAAGTCGCGGCTGCACCTCCTCACATGACTCGTCAGAATCATGGTCTTCCTGGGCGCCCGTGACATCATTAATAATTTCTTCATCGGTCAGGTTCATCGGAAAGAGCAGACCTTACTGTATATGTCTTGATTTCTATGTACCTAAGTTACTGATAGCTTGCTACTTTCTTATTATGCAATTCTATAGGAGATTCCCGAGCATGTGCAGCACCACATTTTTTTGCCCAAAATTTGTAACCGTTACATTTTTTGCAAAGTCTTCAGATATTCGATTCGATATTGTCGCATGCATAACAGTTGGATATGTTGTGGGTTTGCCGCTATTGAGGAAGCTGAGGACGACGAAGTGAGCTTGTCCACCAACCCGGTGATCAAGTTCAGATATGGACCCCGATTCACCAGTGCGGCCAGTTGGAAAAGTTACTGTGCTGCTACTTCGGCCCCTACAGAGTCCTACGTCGCCTCAGCAAGGTGAACTACGAAGTCCTCCTTGAAGACACGAGCCAGCAATCCTGTCGTGCAGCAGACAGACATTGTCCATGTTTCCAGGATGAAACCGTACCACTCACTTTGACGAGGCCGTTCTCATTTGCACTCGACTTCATCCCACTTACGTGACACTTTCCTCTTTACAAACTTTATCAGTGTTGCCGTGTATGTGCTTTGCATTTTTTTCCCCTCTCGTTTGCATTTGAAGCATCGAGATTATGCTTTCTGGAAGGGGGGTAACGCCACGTGCACAATAGTTGGCTGTGTTGTCGGTTTGCCACTTCTGCAGAAGCTGAGGACGGAAGTGAGCTGGGTGTCAACGAGGACGCGCTCTCAGTGAAGGTGTTGGACTGAAACTGCGATTCCTTTAAGGTTGTGGGAACCCTCGGGTCCCATAACCGCCGCACGGGCAGCGAACGTCGCGTCAAGCGCATGCGTGCCAGGGAGAGTTGGGAGAGGGAAAACTTTCCTTCCGCGGGCGGCGCGCGGGAATCGCAAGCGCTATCAGCGCCACCGGGTGGGTCACGTGAGATCCCGCTGATATTGCCCGGGTCTCTTTGGTCTCCAGCAAGCGGCAACGGCGGAAGTCTCCGCCGTCGCCCCCGTATTCCCGCACGTGGTTAGTCAACCGCGTTCTTGTCGCGGCAAACGCCGCGGCCCCCCCCCCCCGTATTCCCCAGTTGGTAAGTCGGAAGCCCTTCTTTACCTAGTGTATTATTCTCTTCGAGGGAACCCTCAGCAATGTCAACTATAGCTAGCTGGCCTGCTCGAAGTGTTAGTTGCAGTCGTAATAAATGCTTTCCGAGTGTACACGTGGTTGTCGTCTATTGTTTCCTCGAGCTTGTACCGGACCGCGGTTGATGCGCAGGCATGCGCCAACCGCGGGGCTCGGTGTGTCGAGGCAGAGGGCCGTTGGCATCCCCTCATATCCCAACAAGGTTAATACAGTAGAACCGCGCTGTTACATTCCCGGGTGCTGCGTTTTCCCGGCTGTTGCGTCGTTTTCGGCCGGTCCCGGCACAGTTCCCATAGAACCCAATGCACTGGTAACCCCGCTGTTAGGTCGCAACTGTGGGACCGTTCCCGCATCATACGCTGCGAACTGCCACCCCGCGCCGGCCTGAGCGACCATTTTGACTTTTCATGTTGCTTGGCTTGGTTGCTTGACGATGGCATTGGCCGCCCAAAGTGCCGGGGGCGACACTTATTACGTAGTTTCGATTTACGCCAGCAAAAGTATGGCCTTTGAGATCCGCATTTGCTATCTAAAGATGGTGTCTATGACGCATTGCAGCCATAAAATTGGTTTTGGCTCATAGATGTTCCGTATAAAGTCCAAGGGCGATAACACCGTTGCTGCGCGCCGTATGCTTTCTCTCACGCACGAGACGCAGTTGTCGGCTCTCCTCGCATGCTTTCACTCGCACATACGTCGCTGCGCACCGTATGCTGTATGTGAGAGACAAGCGAGCGAGGGGAGCCGACGACCGCGTCTCGCGCGCGAAGAAAGAAAAGCAGGTAGGAAGCACGCCTCCTTCCGTTGCGCTCGAGGCACCGGCGAGGGAGCGAGGGGGGAGGGACAGCGGGCAGCGTTGTGCTTTGGTATCATACTGCGCGGCAGCAGAGTCTACGCAGTGTAGGTGCGCCGGCGGCTCGTAGCTTTGTGTGTGCTGCGTGTTCTCGGCGCTCAATTTGCGTTGAAGCGATAGACAACAGCACGAAGGTCACTTCGCTCGCTTCTGCAGCGGCTCTTAACTGCGCGTGTCCGCGCTCATCGAGTGTGATGTGTTCATGTTTGCCTGTGGGAGCTGACACAATGCTTATTAATATAGTTAATAAGCAAATGTTTATAAGTTTATACGGACGATAAAATTACTATTCTTACTTTGTATAGCTGATCGCAATCGATACTTCGGCTGTCGGGCGAAACTACTTTTTGTGACACGCGAGAATTAAAATAATATTGTGCGCAGTTCAACACCCTACTCCCCATTTCTCAATTTTTCCTGTTTCCCGGCTCTTGCGTTTCCTGGCCCTTACGTTTTTTTTTTTTTTATGGTCCCGTGAAAAACTTAACAGCGGGGTTCTACTGTAGTTATTATTGCCATACGTACTAACCTGACTAATTCAGCTTTTTTTTTCTTTCTTGATTCGATTCGATATTCGATTCGAAATCTGCTATTCAGTATTCACACACACCTACCGATTACAACTCGGTTCCAGTACTATATGAAGGTGTGTCAGCTGCCCGGGGCAGCCTGTCCCACAGTGCACTCAGCCCTGCTTTTGCGCAGAAAACGAAGTGAAACGCTCACTTGGATGGCACCAAGCATAAGGGGCTGCTCCACGGTGCACCTGACACTGCGCAGGTCTCTACACCAAATATTCAAGGAATCAAATAGTAGACATTCGATATTTGCACACCCCTATTATTTACATGAACTTAATACACACCATTCTTCCGAGAAAATAGGTCCAAAACTTGCATGTGCGTTACAATTGGATACAAAATCAAAACAGTTTTCGCGCCGCTGGCAACAGCCTACAGTCAGAACGATCAGATGCAGTGCCATTGCCACCACAAGATGGCATCCGAGCAGATTTTGGTCAAGGCTGCTCAGGGCTAATTTTGCACTCAACTATGATCTCGAGTAGTATTTTCCGTCAATCACTTTCGGAGATGCAACCACTTTCGAGAGATTTAGAGCGACTCGGCACCGGATGCATCGGCCTATACGGCCCCCAGCATGCCCGACACTGTACCAAGCACGCTATCTGTGCGCAGTGCCAGTAATGCTCTCAGTCGCATACTCCGATAAGTCCAATGCAGAGGCGCGTAAAATCTAGTGAAAGTGATAGCAGTACCTCGAAAAGTGATCGTCTGAGAATACCGCCCCTGTGGGGTAGGCATCTGTGGCCAATGAAGCGCAAGTGGAGATGACCCACCACTTTCATTAAGCCAGCTCATTTAATTTTTTTCTTTCTGCGAAGGTCAATTTGCACGCCTTGTTATTTTTTATATCTAAGAACTGGGGTTTCTCTTTATTAATCAGCGCATGGGACATTCATTGGCCTTTTAGTGTTTCCTTATCCTTAGAATCGTGTAATTACGGTATATTGGCAAGTACAATGCGGTTAAAGATGTTTGCCTTCAACTGCATGGTTCACACATCATAAACAAAAGACCAGGAAAAATAACGGATGTAGATGAAGAGAAGAAATATAGCACAAACAATGATCGAACATCGAACAATGATCGAACAATGATCGTGTATATTTTTCTAGCGCAATGTTGCTGCATGTCACAAGCAGACCTATGTTGCAGCGGCAGAGCTAAATTTAATTACTTCATTTTATATTTAGTTTAGGAGCAGACACTGTGATACTCTACACCAGAATCCATCTGCTCTTTCAGGAGAGCCTGCACTAAACTGCTCCAGAATGAGAGCACAGAAACTGCTGCAGTACAATAAACACAGCCATAAGACAAGCACATAATTATCTACAGAAGCATGCTTCGACGACTAAGCACACCTTGTTCCGTTCACGCTGAGCCACCCAGACACCTTACAATGCCCGAAAATGAAAAGTGCTAGCCTTATTAGCCTTGTTGCCAAGTTCCTTCATGCATGCGAAGCAAAATGCAAAGATAAGTAAAAATTCACTACAGTGTCAGCAGTGCCTATCTGAGTGACAGTTGTAGCAATGCCCATTCAGTCACATCATTTTGCTTGAATGCCACCACAGCTTTACACATGCACATTTGCCATCACTTTCACAGTGGCTGCGGCACTACAAGGGTTGTCACATAACAAGCGCACCTTGTGGCTACCAACATGCGACTAGCGCTTCCACAGGTAAATTATGTCAATAAAATAAATAAAGGTCAACCTATAATAAATTACAGGACTGCACGAGGAAACAGTCCACTGGGTAAAAAACTACAACATCGTTAAGTGAACTGCACTTGTGGACTCTGCGATGCTCCAAGAAAATCCTGAACAGCAAGTTCGTTCATCGTTCTGCTGGTTTCAGCTGCGCTTGGCAATTGCATTTGCAGCCACACCACAGTGAAGGGAGAGGGAGGGGCTGCCAAGTCCACAGAGAAAGTGAAAAGTGATGTCGCAAAAAAACGCCTCGCACGTACCTCCGTGCATGCAGAAAATTTTCTCGTCCACTATGGCAGCTACCGGTAAGCAGTTAAAGCAGTCTGTGAAGGTCTTCCACAACTTGATGTTGTACCTCCTTTTGCCTGCAACAACATAAAGAAAATGCAGTTGTGAAGTCAATGGGGCTGGGAAACCACAGGCAAGGGCAACGAAATACTGTATTTACTTGCATATTGAACACACTTTTTTCCCAAAATTATGTACAGAGTTGTGGGTACGTTCATTATGCGGGGTAAGATATTTAGTGATTTTTACGTGCAAGCCTAAGTGGCCCACTATTGACATCGTCGATGGGATGTTTGAGAGAGAACATCTTTATTATGTAAATGCAGCTTTAGAGAGGCATCCTCATTCCAGAATGCCTTGGGCTGAGACCTGGGCCCTCGCAATCAGCCGTTGCTGATCTTCAAGGTTGGAGCTGGGTTTCAAGCCGTGAAGAAAGCGAGCGCCAGAGGAGGAAGGCGCCTGGAGGTGGAGAATAGAATCGCACGGCAAAGCAATACCACCCAGAGGAAAGTCTAGGTCTAAGTGGCGCTGAGCGAAGCAAGGAAGGAGTAAAAGAGGAGCAGCGTCGCAGGGGAGGAGGGTATGCAGAGGTGCGCTGGGTTGATCTCCTCTGGCAGTTGCTCTGGTTGCTGTGTGCAGAATGGACCTACTGGGTTCGTCTCATGATAACATTGTCCCCACACGCCTTTTGCTGTATGTGCAATTGAAAGCTTGCAACGGTGAGTCAATCTCGCACAGGCGAGGGAGGAAAGCGGGGAGCAAGCGCACAGTCTTCCCATTGCGGGGAAGGGGGAGGTTCTACTGCGGCGGCTGCTGCGTATAGCGTGGTCGCACGTCACCCATCTTGAAAGCAATCTGCGATGCGGACAGTCTAGGCGCACCGAGGGCCGATATCTTCAAGTGCACTATAATACATACGCTTGCAGGTCACATGCATTCACGAAGTGAAACGTCGCTAACTTTTTTTAGTGATGTTTAGTGAAGTAGGAGACACGTATTACATTAGGGTGGCCGACACAATCGCACCGGCCGGACACCATATCGGATGCCAAATTGTACCGCGTCTCTCCTACTTCACGGCAGCAAGTTCAGGGTGCGATCATTACGTGAGGAAAAGAAAAAACACACTTCTTGATTGGAAAAGTTGGTTCTGTATTCATTACACGAGTGCATTCATTATGTGAGTAAATATGGTAATACCACTTGTTTCACAACTGTTGCGCAGCAACAATTCGTATTTTCAGGCGTTGTAAAAGAGGAGAGTAAATACATTTTTGTTTTTTTGTGACAATTGTGCAGATCATTGGTCACATTCTCAGATTTTCTGCCAACCACTAATTTTGAGTTCCACTAAAATGCAAACATGACAATAAAGCTTTGGCCATCTCAGACCCACTACCAAAGCAACTTGCAATGCCTCTGTGCATCACTAGCTGAGACCTTACAGCCCTATAACTTAAATAACTACAGTGGAAGCTAAAAAAAAAATACTAAAGGTTGTTTTATTAAGATTACAAAATAATTCACAGGCTTTGCACTGTAAAGATGCTTTTAGCAGGCCCTCTGCTCTACAGTTGCAGGCAGCTAGAATAATTGTGCTAGTACAAACGAAAATATTCATGAAATAACTAACAGCCATAATTTCGGTTGCCATTACACACTGGTTCTAAAGGGAAAATGAGACATCCACCCAAATGTAGCAATTGCTACAAAGGAAACCCAGAAGGGCTCCTCGAAAGGAGTTCCTTGCCCTCCATAGAACACTGGTTCTGTGGAGGGCAAGCGTGGCATTGAATAACGGAGCAGGTCCCAAAAATCAGGCTCCGAGAATCAGTCGGTGACTGCTTTTGTATTTTTTCTAGACAGCCATGCTGCAAACTTGAAGCAAATAAGAAATCGTGATATTATTAGAGTTTTTACAAAAATTGTAAACATTCTCTAAAAATTTGCGAGAAAATCGTAAAATTTGGCAGTCATGCTAGCTTCTTTCCTCAACCTGAAAAGTGGCAAAACTCAACCTCCATATCACCTCGACAACCACCTGCAACCAATGCTAACAGAAACCGCCAAGCAACAAAGCTGTTAACCCCACAAAACGGTATTCTGGCAGATAAAACTCCAACCAGCCGCACACCATTCGCAGCACAGCCTGTAGCAAAAAAAATGTAAAAGCAAACACCCTGTTGTTGCCAGCAAGTGTCAACCGATTTTATGTGAAATGGAAGGCCGGTTAAGGCTGATTGGCATAGCAAGAATTTATTGTTTTGTATGCTCAATTCGACATTCAGTTAATTCAGCCGTTTTTTCCCCTGTCTTTCGAAATTTAAATAAACAAGTTTTTACTGTACTAATACGGATAGAGCTACTGTGAACGGTTAAGGCTTAGAACAGAACTGGATCCTCAACAAAAATGGAACCGCCTTGATGTTTATGACAACAGCAGAACACTAACATGAAGAACGTACATACCAGCTATCGGTAATTATAAAAAGGAAACCTGATCTGCAATTGTTATCCAGTAGAAAAAAAAAAAAAAATTGGAGTCATTGGCTATGCCGACTAGGCCTAGTTGAGACATGGGAGATTTACTCAAAAGTCAGGACTGTGCTGCTAAAATTGGGACGGTTGGCAACCATATTTTTCGCAATGCATGGGAGCTAGTGGCCCACTATGAAGGAACTACATTCCGTCATTTTATGCCTGTTGCTGCTAGAGCAAGGGCAATTTTGGCATGCGCTGCTGCAGTTCCGTACCTTTGCTTCCACATGAGGTGCAATAAAAGAAAGCTTGCATGGCCCTAGCCACACCTCCAACTGTTACCGACTACTGGAAATGCGGCGGCGTCTAAGCAACCCCCCGTTTTGCTGTCAAGGAAAAAATATAGGAGGCACACTGTGGCAAGATGAAGGCAGTGGCCTACTTCTTTTAAAATTCCCGGGGTGCTATTGAGGACAAACTTTGCCATATTGTCGAATACACCATCTTGTCAGCTCCGAATGGCCCAGAGGGCTGCTACAGCCTCCCTTACTGGGTCAAAATGCGACAATTACATAATTTGACAACGTCCAGAAAAGCACACCATGTGTGTGTAAGAAACTGTGGAAGCACCACCAGCAAACTGGCCACAGACACACTTGAGGGCAAGCACACGCGCGCAAGAGGGAGGAACAACGCACACTCATCGTAGAAGCCATAGATGCGGTTGATGGAGGCGCACTCGTGGTTTCCGCGCAGAATGAAGAAGTTCTCGGGGTACTTGATCTTGTAGGCGAGGAGTAGGCTGATGGTCTCGAGCGAGTGTCGTCCCCGGTCCACGTAGTCGCCCAGGAAGAGGTAGTTGCTCTCGGGCGGGAAGCCCCCATACTCGAACAGCCGGAGCAGATCGTAGTACTGGCCATGGGTATCGCCGCAGATCTTGAGCGGGGCCTCCAGCTCCAGCAAGATGGGCTGTGACAGGAACACCTCTCGCCCCTTCAGGCAAAGGCCGCGAATCTCGTTCTCAGACAGCTGCACGTTCTTGCCCGGCCGAGAGCCACGTACTGTGTGCAAAAGAAAAATAACGGGAGAGCGTTGAAACAGGGGAAGGGTCACTCGTGTCACTGCTGCAGATTGCAAGCAGGCCCTTGGCAGACAGTTATGAGGAGCACTTAGCGATGCTTTGGGTTAAATGGGAAGCGAACTCAAGTATAGACTAGAAATTGCAGCGCTTGCACAGGACAGCCACCTTTTGCAGGGGGGGACTGCGGGAATTGGCGGAAAGAATGAAAGCACCGCAATAATGCTCAGCGTGTTCTTACTGCAGGCTTGCCGCGTTCGCTTGCTACGGCTTTGTCGTCAGCTGCCACTTTTTCAAATTGGCAGCCCATCTCGAGCTGTGCCAACCGCTTGCGACTGGGATTGAGATGAAGTGCACTTACTCTAAAAGAAGTGCGCAAGAGCAACTCATTCTTCTCGATAGGACTATTTATTCTATGCGTTGCTTACTGCACCTTCTGCACACTCATCTTGGTGCAAAAATGCACCAAAAAGAGATCCTGCGGCTCATGATTTGCCAGCGCCACACTTTTGCCAGCAGTCGCCAGCATGACGAGGCAGGAGTGAGAATGAAACACCACCTCCTCAGTTACGAAGCGAATGTTCGGAAAGCGAGATGCTTGCGCAATTTCGCCCCTGGTCTTCCACTGTGGTGTGGTGCAAGCAAAGTGTTGATGTTGTGCAGAAAGCCTCTGCTCTGACGTCAAGAAAAGAAGCTCTTCAGGCTGCCTGCTACAGTTTCCGTTTTGATGCCGTTTCTAATATATTTAAAATCTGACTAGAGGTGCACATAAACCGAATAAACCCTTTCTCTAACGTGATCCACTGTTTTTGTGTTTGTGTAAAACATGAACAAGATGACATGATGATGAGAACTTCCCAAAAACTGAATGAACTAGGAAAGAAAGCAAGAAACATGACAGCGGGGGAAAAAAAAAAAAATTCTGTGCATACATGCCCTTGCTTTCCAATCCGTCGTATAACAGTGCAATGAAAGGCTTGCTGGTACAATGTGTTCTTTGTGCGTCTTCATTTACAGTTCACACTTCTCACAAAAGACGTAATACCGACTAGTGCAGTCAGTCACATTGCTAAGTTACACAATGAACAATCTTCCCAAGTTGCCATTTAAAGTGCAGCTGCTACTAGGAGATGAATCCCACAGATTTTAAATGCAGGTTTTCAATATTCGAGGCTCATGCAGTCAAGGAAAACTTCCTGCAACAAAACTACCAGCCTGCTCAGCCAGTGCTACACCCACACATGTGAGCACCCAACTGACTGCAAAAAACATTCCTACGTTGCGATGCTGCAACTCTTTACTGGGTTGCACCTTTCCCCGAAACTTTAGCTAAACTCCAGACAGGCGTTGCCATGCAATTTGTGGCAGAGGCCCATGTTCTTGGCAGCATGCCATCCCTCGCAAGCTGATGCATAAAAAGCAAGTTTTGCAAAAGCTGCTCTGGTGCCAGGCAAGCACTTCACTCTACAGAACTAGGGGAAAAAGAAAAAAGCTAGAAGCAGAGACAGGGCTTCAAGTGAACTGCATAAGGCAGCTTGTAGTGCAAATGCTGAAAGGAAGCCAGGACATGTTCCACTTTCAATTTTTTTTTTCTTAAGCCCATAATGCCCAAGCACCCTTTTAGATTAAGAAACTCAAAGCAACTTGATCATCTTTATTTCTGGCCATGGAGATTAAACCTGCACCAAAAAACAAGAGACAATGAAACATTATAAGTTAACTAGCAAGTGGTTTTAGTAACTACCCACAATGGAAGGCTCCAGCATGTCAAAAACACTGTTACGAACTTTGCATTGTTTACCGCACTTAAATAGGAATGCTGATGTATAAACTTGGCATATAAGAAATAATACATTCAGCTTTCTGGGGTTCATTCTGCATATCCAATGCCGGATATGAAGAATGTCCACGATCTACCCACTAAACCAGGCAAGATTTGGGCTGAATCCCTTGTCCAACCGCATCCTCGAAAAGAGCAGCATGCATGAAAAATCAGCTTTTCTAGGAAATAGTCAACAGGGTGCAAATTTTGGTTTGTATGGGAAGAGGAACGGAGGAGGCACGTGAACAGCAAGGTTCAAAGACAAACGCCCTTCGACGCCATTTGAAACAGAAAGCAAATGCCTTGATACCCGCAGCAATGACAATATTTTCCTCTGTAAAACACTCAGCTCTGTCATGCGACATAATGCATTTTGATCAAGAGTGGTCAAACCAGGCAAGTGTCGAAAAAGGGTCTTGCATTGTCTCCTTTTCGAAACGTCGACTCTAACCTAAGACTTCAGCGACCACTGCTGATCACTTCAAGTATCGGTCATCCTGTGAAACTTCATCTTGTTTAGATAATGCAGATTGATGACCAGCGCTGTTCTGCAACTTCTACCACTGATTACAATTTGACAAATGGGCATGTAAAAATAAGCGATGCCTGTGCCACACAGGCAAAAAAAAAAAAAATATATGACATTAACATGTTAATGCCTTTTTTCGGCGGAGCTGCCACATGTCCAAATTACATTTGGCACGATGTCAGTGACAGCATCTTCTGAAGAGAGTAATTTTGAAGTACTAAATAACAAACACATATGCATTTACAAGTTTACAACAGTGAAATGTAATAACAAGCATACTATGGTGCTGGTAGTGCGAGTTTGTTGCTGTCTTTTACAATGTTGAAACTGACCATAGCATGTCATATCCGAAGCCTAAAAGCAAAATGGCACTTGCCCTGTCGAAGACGTTCCAACACTGACCTGAGGAAGTTCACAAGGTACAACTCCTGACGGGAGCACTTTCTTTTTATGCGATAGAGGCTGTTTTGAATACTGCAATTATACTGCACAGCACAGGCTATGGAGTCAAGAGTATGCATTTCACAGTCGAATAAGTTCTGGCAAACACATTAGATAACAAATGGCATTAACACAAATGACATAGGTATGTCCCTGTGGCATTATGCAAATGGCATTAAAAATTTAAGGTATGAGCAAGTTAATGTCATTTTCTGTGCCTGTGTGGCCAGGTATAAGGTAGACAACTGCATTCCAATGGTCCAACATTGGCACAATTATCCCAACTTGCACCTGAGATGGCAGGAGCAACACAAGTGTCTAATAAATTAATGGCAAGAGACTGGTGCACTGCATGGCCACTGATGCAGAACAAAATAGCATGAAAAACACCGGGACAAGAAAAAAAGGGACGAAGTGCTTGTGTTGTCTGCAGTATCTCGGTGCGCGAAGCATGAGCAATGCAGATCGTACGCGATGCTCAGCTAAACCTGTCTACTGTTAGACACGTATTAACTATCTTGCTGGCTTTTTGCCATTGCCACTTGCAGCAGCCACTAACACGTGCGCTAGATAACGACACAATAATGGAAACAAGTGCAAGGCTCGGTCTGTGCCACCATCCAAGTCATGTCCTGCAAGACCCGCCTGCACCATCCCTTGCTTTATAGCAACTTTACTCGTGTGACTGTATCAGGCAGGTCACTTAAGGCGATTTATACACCTAGTCTCCACTGTTCTCCCCCCTTTTTTCTTTGCACCAGTGGTTTTCAAGACCAGCCTTTATTTCTTGCCATGTGTGCCAGTGGCGGAACAGAGATTCCTGAGCTGCATCCTTCCTGTATTATTCACAATGCCTCACCCAATCTTTTGGAAGTGCTTCAATCAATTGATCAGCGTTTTATTTCCATTAGTTGCAATAGCTTTTTCAACTGAACAGCAATTTCATATGCCCCAGCAAAGTGTCTGACAAAAAAAAAAAAAGAAAACTTTTTTCTTCTGTGCACTGCAATTCAAATATGCCATGTTTATACATGCAATATTTTATATGCAAGCTGAAGCTTTAGAGGGGAAGCTGTAGTTTATATTGAAAGGCATCTGATACTCCAATGCAGTGAAGGGACAATCAATCATGAGCTTTCAAGCAATTCTACATACAAGTGGCCGCTCTGGCTGCCATAACAGACTCAATTTCATCTCGTAATTTTTTTAAAAGCACAGCACATGTTACAACTATCAACACCTGCGTGAAATTCACTTTTTGCGCAGCACTGTTCCAGCTGCTAAGCTGCGCAGAAAAGAAAAAGAAAAAAAAAGAGAAAAAAAAGAAAGAAACAGCACCACTTGTAGCTGCTCAGCACGTAACCTGTTCTGCTGTCCCTGTCACAGCCCATGACATCTGTGCACACTTTCAGTGAGTGGCTTCGAAACTGCATAGATGCTGTGTGAACAGCTTGTGCTGCTGCAAGCCAGCCTGAACTATTCAAGTGGACTCGCACATAGAAAAACAGCCATGCTCGCACTTGCCTCACAACAGACAAGTGGACTAACGGATGCACACACATACACTGCGTGGTCAGGGCTGCACTACTGCTTCCCGACATGCAAATGTAAATGTCAGATCAGGCACAAGTATATGCAGTGGATGTTGATCAAGTAGCAGCACTAAATAAGCTTAAATGCCAACGGCAACAAAATTTCACTGGCTAAATTGGTTGTAAATGAGTAGCGTTACTATTGAAGCAATCCTGGCAAAGCTGCAAGACTGGCAATGGCAAAATTTTCTTATTCACAGCTTCTTAAGTAGCACCTAAGCGGACCACACGTGCACCCGGCGGGGTTAGAGTGTACATGATGTAAATCCCAGCATGTCACCACATTTTTCAGCGCCAATGCAGGCACTACAATATCTCAAAGGTCATGCCACGGAGCTGCGTCAATTTCGGCGAGCGGCAATGGCAGCTTCTTGTTTTTTGTGTTTCGGTAACAAAGATACGTCTATTTTACCCAGCTTGACACGATCGCATCCATTAACATCACAAACGTAAAAATTTGCACGGAGGCAGCTCCTTATCTACGCTGCCTGAAACTTGTTTTTTATGAGGTCCAAAAGTTAAGTTGCAGTTGGCCTTTGAATGCGTGGCACGACAGACTGATGTTTGACTTCCATGCCGCATTTTGTTTTCTTTCTTCCTTCACTTTCAACCTTCTACGTGCCAGTTTATCTCAGTTTCTGCCCAGGGTCCTAACATTATGAAAGCACAGTTCGCAAGTGCATGCTTCACAGTTAAGGCCGATCCAAAAGACAAGAAAAAGCAAGGCGAACGGGCAAGAAGGAAATATCTGTCCTTGGGCACATGGCCAAGCAGCAGCAGTCCGTAACGTGGGTAGAACATGGCACAGATTGCCCGCACTCAAACCCCACTGCTGCTGCTTTTCTTCTTTGAAAACATATCACAAACAAGAGCACCCTGTCAAGATCAGCGCTGTACACAATTAACCTGGTGCTTGGTCAAAGCATTTTACAAACAGAAAGACAAAAGCTACTGCAACTGAGATAACGATGACACCTCAGTGCCACGTAGCTGCGATCGTCCTTCAAGGTTACAAGTACATGCAACCTTGTTGAGAGTCAAGGTCCAAGATTCACCTCCGCCATGAAAACAGACCTTAAGGTGACTGTTTCTGTTGCGGCACTTGGATATTACACTCCTGTATAGTAATTCTGAACAGTGATCTGGGACTCTCTATGGAAGCAATTTAAAAAGAGAAGGGTTGTTTGAAAGTAAGCACAAATTAGCAGGACTGCTTTCTAATGATCCAAATGAAAGTCTCCATTGAAATCATTCACAGTAACAGCACCATGTCTAAACAGTGGGAGACGCTTCTCACTACATCTAAAGACAAATGCTAAGTAAAGCTGTCGCAACAATGAATAGAATGGGTGGCAGTGATTAATATTTGCTGAAGTCATTTCTACACTCACGATTACCATTAGAGAATAATTAGGACCAATGAAGCTTGCATCTATTTTTTTTTTAATGGGAAGGGGGGGGGGGGGCATAACCTTGGGCCTTCAGCTAAAAACTGCGGCTGACCTTGCCACACTTGCGGACAGCTTTCTGCAGCAATGATGAGAAAGTTACAGGGGTAGAGCATTGGCACACGTTTTAATGTTCCAATTAGCCCGGCTGTGCTTACAACAGTGCTTTTGCATTCTTTGCAATGATACTGAATCAGGGCAGCTTTCACATACGATGATTTCACATTTGCACAATAGTCTAGTGTGACACCCAATGATGCGTTTTTGACTTCTTTTAATGCTGCAAACGAATAGGAGAGCGTGCGACTATTTTCAGGAGTGCCCGCTCTTGTGTGCCTCAGCAGCAGATTTCCCTTTGTTGCCACAGAAAGTTGCCCATAAGTATAGGCTGATATTCATTAACAGCTTTGAGAACAGCACTCAATGCCTCGAGAGAAAGACACCTAATAAAGGCATAAATATCCAAGACACAAAACAGTACCAGTGGGCTGTGTTCTGTGGGTCGAGCATGTGCAACCTGAACTTTTTGTCACCTATTGCAACAATTACTTTCTTTAAAATGAAAAAAATAACGAGAGCATGCCTGTTCTAGGGCAGTTTCTCTGCGATTGCCACATCTCTTCCGAGTTCCCAAGGATCTGTCTCAATGTGTGGATGAATAAATTGGTAGTATTTCTTTTTCTAATGACATGTGGCTACAGCAAAAGTTGGGTCCCAGCCAGCAGCCACTGAGATCAGTCACGTAGGAAAACAATTGAACGCTGAAAATGCATTAAGAGAAGGCTACACATGAACATTTTAGTATTGAAACACACCACTGCACAGTTCCAGCTATAACTTATAGTGAATCGGGAGGCCAACCGCTTTTTCATCTTTCCACACTGCATGGAATGTAATAGGTAGAACTCAAATGGCAATTAAAGTGTGAAAGTTCATGTAATTTCTCCTAAGCAAAACGGAAACATGGAGGTCTGAGGCGATAAACAGTGGTCAAATGAGGAATGCCGCAGGAGCCAATGTTTCGACAAGAAACTCTGAGCAGCAACTGCCAGACGTTGCTGCCATGATGAAGGCAAGTTGCACTGCTCAACCAGTTGGTCCAGCGACATCGCCTGTTTGACGAATGCACAAGATACATAGGAGCTGGCATCACATTACGTTTTCCACGCAATGTGTAATTGAGCACAATGAACAGGTGTCCAATGTGTTCAAATATACAGGCCTGTAAAAGGTCTAAAGCCAAGAAAAAAAGTCAAACAGCACACCTGGCTCAGGCACAGCCAGCTGGAAGCAGCAGGTAAAGGAATATCTGAGTAATGGAGTGACAAGGGACGACGGGGCAGGGACTACGTGTTCGCCGTTTCCCGAACGCGATCACACGTACCGGCTGCTTGTTAAACTCTGTAGACCGATGCCCGAGTGCTACACAAGTCAACCGCGTGGCGCACAGAATTTCATTAACGGCATCGCAAAATCTCGGGCAGTGATTAAGCGAAACCGAAAGCTAGACGAAACCCTGCGGCGTTCCGCATGCTGATCTCGGACGTCGTCGTATGCGCCTGCGGTCAAGGGCACACGACACGAACTACGGTTGTGGGCCACACACACACACACACACACAGCGCGCGCGATAAAGGCACAACGTGGGCGAGTGGATCGGCCGTTATCGCGGCAGAAGAAAAGGAACAACACGCGAGCAATCAATACGATGGCCGGGCAACCACTGACGCAACACATCGCGTAACCCGGCTTGTTACGGCGACACGGCGATGACGACCAGAAAAGAAAAAAAGAATTCACGTCGTCAACGACAAATGCAGCGGCCGAGTGCCCACGTGCTGTGTACACGCGCCCGTTCCGAAGTGTACGAGTAGAAAGTACTGCGTAACTCAGCTGCGGCTAGCACGCGCTCGGGCGTCGTCAAGAAGAGAGCTGTCGGCGATCCATCTGCTCTTGCGCGCTTCTTTTATGCTTTGACTCGTGGTAAACGACGTGTGCGGCGAGTGCACCGTGCGCGCCGGAGGATGCGCTGCCGCCAGCCGGGTGTGTGGCAACGATGCCCATTTGCAAACCCGCTCACCTCTCGACATGCAAATGCCGCGGCCTCTTCTTTCGCGACTCTGAAGCAGCTAAACCCGCAGCCGTCACGCGGCGGGGGAGAAGCGGCGGCCGAGTTTTGCTTCAAAGTGCCGCTCACGTTCCATCATCGCTTCGATCGTAAAGGCGGAGGCCGGGAGGGAGGACGAGAAAATAAACAGAGCCACTCGTTGACGGCGCCTCGCGAGGTCATCGACGGCACGCACGAAACGCGCGTAGGGCGAAAAATAGCGGACAGAAACCAAAGCGTGCCCCGCTAAATGCGGACCCGTTCTTCGCGCCGTACACCCCCTCGGGAGACGATCGATTCTTTCTCTTCTTTTACGCTTCCGTTTAAATCGGCAGTAATAAGAAAAGGCCGCCGACAAGAGTCGGCGTCTCGCGGTATCCCTTCGAAGGGGCCCGCGGAGGCACCGGTAGCAGGCGCGTGGCCAGCTGTCAACCCATTCATCGGCGCCCGACGGGCTGCCATCCAAACACCGCGGCGAGCGGCTAGGACTACCGCAGCGGCGTCCGCTTTCGCCGCTCAACGAGTCGGCGCCACTCACCTTCCAATAACCTCTGTAGCACGTTGTCTATGTTGAGTCGCTCGGGCTGGTCGGCCATCGAAGAGGCTTGCCTTCGAAGACAAACAGTTGCGAGTCGCGCTGCCGCCGAACGCCTTCCTTGCCGATAACGCCGCTCGCAGGTTACCGAAGTAGACCACCACAGACATGCATCGGTGACGTCATCAGCGCGGCGCGGACCGCGCACCAGCTTTACCCTAGCGTCGCTTGAACGAAGCTCCAAAACGTTCCAAAGCGGTGGCTAAATCGCGCGCTGTATGAAAGAAAAACAAATTGATCGTAAGATATGTTTGAAACGTTACTTTTTATTAAATGCACTAACCAGAAAAAGAATTTCTTCTAATTTTTATGATTTGTGCTCTCGAGTAACTCGAGTCGTGCTCGATTCATGGCTACGCGGGAAGAAAATGCTCAAATGAAGGCATGAATCTGAAGCTAAAGCTTTAAGTTTATTGACTGAAAATATACTCTGCCTATTTTCAGCCTCCAAGCAGTCGCAGTGTCTGAACTGTCACTGGCGCTGTGAAATACGAAAACGAAAACATTCAATCCGGAAACGAAACTTGCATAAACCCAGAAGCCGACTCTTTCGCCTGCTTTCACTCTTTCACTTGTTTTCACGTAATAGCTGCTGTGCTAAGTTGTCAGCTGCCAGTTAGCACTTCGTTATCGTACCGCATTATCCAGCTGTCATTCTTCCAGCTAGAGTCCTTGTGCGAGAGAGGAAATGGCAAGACTGGACGGTAAAGTTACTCTCATCACAGGTATGTGTACTACATATGTGTACTACCACCAGTCCAGAGTTTCGGCATATTTCTCGCCGGCGTACGTGATAAAGGGGCGTGGGTATATTTGGCGACATACCAGCACGCTTCGCACAAAACTTCGCGAAGCACCCGCAGCCAAATTACCCGTAAGTTCTGATGGTGTTTGTTGCGTGCACGCTCGCAGCGCACGTGCATACCCGACCAGAGTTGTCGCGGTGGCAGTGTGAAGTGATTTCGCCACTTGAGCAACGAGGAAGCAGCGCACGCCTGTATTTACTATTCACTCGGGCGCTCGTGATGACAGTACGTGGCACGCTTCTTTTTAACTTGGGAAATTTGGTCACAGTCCTCCATATAATGTATCACGATGCGTTCTGCATTATATTTAAGCGATGCATGACGATTCACCCAGTCAAAAAGAACCTTTGGACCCCTTTGGGCTTTTCAAATGGCACAATTGGACTCGATCCAAATTGATTTCAAATGGTTTAAGTCAAAAACCAGTCGAATTGTCCAATTAGGTTCGCGGAAACCGATTGGGATTTGCGAAACCAACTGCGCGGTGTGTCGATCCCACTGGCTCCTCAAGTTTCCATTTGTGTAAGGGGACATTCCTGCTTCCCAGGTTCTCATTTGGGCCTTGAATATGTTCGTTAGCAGGTTCATTAACACAAGGGTTCATGCAAGATACGTTCTGAGAGTGTTCTGAGATACATTCGACGCGCCATGGATGTGCTACACTGGCGAAATCCATGGCGCGTCGACTAGCTGAGAAGAATGTCCACGCTTCATCACAGAGTGCGTAGATGTTCTTTCCAGGACGATAACCTCCGACAGAAAAGTGCAACACATAAGGAATTTGGTGAACTTTGGCATGAGGAACAATTTACGGTTTCTTACCTCTGATAAGGAAGGTTGTTTTGTAGTAGTACCTGAAGGTCTCTTCCAAGAAAAGGTGTTGACAGCGATAAAAAAGAATTTCGTCCGGGTCGAAGTTAAGGCTAGTAAGGTTAGGGATAAAGCAGTCACTTTACTGGCGAGCAACAATTTTGAGCGACTTGGTTCAGCAGTTAAGTGCGCGTGCAACCTGCACCTCGAATTGTTTTTTGCAGCCAACACACACAAGATTGATGTTCCGTTCTGAGCCATAGTATCAGAAAGGGACTCGTGGCAGTTGGTTGTTTCATCGTATCTACAAAACCAGCTTAAGCGCTTGAAGGTGTCTGATACGTTTGTTAATTCTACCAAACTCTGAGGTATTAGTATCGTACTTGAGCACGTCTAACCCAGGAAGGTGCAATTTTTTCAGCATAGATGTACAAGATTTGTATTATAACATTCCGCATGGTCCCTCGTTAGCCAGTGCAAAGCAATGTATAACGGAAGACAACGATGAGATGGATTTTGTCAACAAATGTCGGCGTGTCCATTAGTACCTTTCTTGAGCTATTAACCTTTTACCTTGAGTCCACTTTTGTACGGTGGAATAATGTTATGTACCGATAGAGGTCCGGGATATGTATAGGCTCAAAAGTTGCTCCGGTACTCAGCACAATTTTTTTAGGTAACATTGACAAGGCAATTGATTCAAATCTTAACAGCCTTGCTTAATGGGTGTTCCGTTTTGTGGATGATTTTTTGGCCATAGTTGAACATGTTTTGGACAGCAGAGTGGAAGAAGTTTTGAAAGGGTTCAAGGGGGGACAACAGCCAAGGACTGGATTTCACTGTCGAGTTGCCAAAAGATGGCAAGCTACAATTTTTGGACATGGCATTAACTACAGCGTCAGACCGCGTTTGCTGGTCATACAATCCGCGATCAGAAAAGCCCTTACTTGGCTACAATTCGGGACACTCAAAAGTAGTAAAAAGTGGCATAGCCTTTTCATGTCTGCGATCGGCCATAACCAAGTGTTGCCCGGAAAAAATAAAGGAAAGTTTCGGCCAACAAGTTATCAGGCTAAAGAATGCAGGTTACAAAAAACATGTGCTTTGTAGATCAGCCTATAAGTTGACTCGTTACGTGCGCAATGGCTTTCAGAAGGAGCCCAGTAGAAAAGTGAATGACAGCAGAAAAGTTGTGTCAATTCCTTATGCGCACAAGATTGCGCATAACCTAAAAAATGTAGGTAGTAGGCATTTATTTATTTATTTATTTATTTATTTATTTATACATACTGTCAATCCCAATAGGGATTATAACAGGAAGGCAAAAGGAGACAGGGATTTAGTACAAGGCAAAAAAAGAACAAAAAAACAACAACAAGCAAACATGGTGCGACGCTGTGCTACGTCACCAAATACGTATCTTGCAACCGAGCGCAAGGGCAACTGGCGACGCAATCTCCCACGCGAACGGAGCAAAGCGGGAAGGTAGCGCGGGAGGGAAGGAGTGGGGGGCTTTTACTCTGCCAACAAATGCGTTCTTCTACTTTGCGCCTGTGCCGGCTGTCGGTGTTGTCGCGCGCACCGTATCTTGAAAGCGATCTCCACACGGCTCTGACCTTTGTATGCGCCGTGCTTACGCCGCTCAGTTTCCGTTGAAGCGGTCTTCGCTTGCCGCGGCGGCCGCACGTGGGGAAGAGCGGCCGCCGCAGCGAGCGAAGAGACAAAAAGAAAAGCAACAAAAGCGCCGCCGCTTCAAACTCTTCGCGCCCAGTCGTGGCTTCCGCGCTGTCCAGCGCCGCGTCCGCGCCTCCGCACCAAAAGAGAAAGGGAAAACGCGCGTGACTGCTCGCTGTTCTTTCGCGGCCGTCGGTGGGGCGGCGTTTATTCGTATCAACCGACGCGGGTCAAAAATTGATTCGTAACAACCGTTCTCTAACACGTTGCAAAGTAATCGCCGGGACCTCAGAAAAATTCGTATCATCCGGAAATTCGTATTAGCCGTGATCGTATTATCAAGATTCCACTGTATTGAATATGAGAATCCCATCAGTAGGTCTTGTGACAATATGACACCTAGGTATTTATGCTGCTTAACTTTAGACAGGGTGGTTGAATTAATGGTATAATTAAAGTCGGATGAATGTTTTTTTCTAGTTATGGATAACAGTGCAGACTTTCTTTCATTAATATGCATTTGCCAATCTCTGCACCACATTGAAACTGTCTCTAACGCGGTGTTAAGGTGATGTGGTCATCATGAGTATTGATTTCTTTGTACAGAATGCAGTCATCTGCAAACAACCTGCATCCAACATTGACGTGTGTAGTCAGATCGTTCAAAAAGAGTAAGAACAATACCGGCGCCAAGACACTACCCTGTGGTACACCTGAGGTCACCGGTACGACTAAGGATTTCACATGATTAAGTTCTACGTATTGATATCTGTCTGTGAGGAAGTTGGTGATCCAGTCAAGAATTTGTCCCTTGCCGAGGGTAAATTGGAGTTTAAGAATAAGTTTGTTGTGCGAGACCCGATCAAAAGCTTTAGAAAAATCCAGGAGAATGAGATCGATTTGTTTTTGGTGATCGATGCTTGAGGAGATGTCATGGACCAATTCGATAAGTTGAGTTACCGTAGACATGCCCTGGCAGAAACCGTGTTGAAAAGGAGATAAAATATTGTATTCTTCAAGGTGGTTCGTTATGCGTTTTAGGATTATGTGTTCGAGCAGTTTACCAACTTGTAGACCAGGTATGGTCTACAAGTAGTTTTCTCAGCTCCTTTCAAACTCGGTAAAATTTGTGCCGGACTGGATCGTAAAATTTGAACAAATGTAAAAGGAAATCGATATAGGTGCACGATTAATCATACAAAGGAATTTGTCAAGTGCAGATCGTCCGTTGTGTATGGTTTACCCATATCTTGTGGAAAAGTGTATATCGGCCAAACGGGACGATGTGGCAACACAAGACTTGTGGAACACAAAAGGTCAATGAGGGGCAACATTCATTACCACATTAAAGGGCATTGTGCACAGCATGGGTGCCCACCGCGGTACGATGACACTACAATTCTTTCGCACCATAAGGATCAGCTGACCAGGGAATTCATGGAAGCCTTTCACATTTACAAGAGAAAAGACGGCTGTATAAGTCAACCATCTGTTTCTCTGAGCCATAGTGAGGTCGCCTTTTAGGGGCGAAGCTCCTTAGGGTGTGGGTTTGTCCCTCCTTTGTAGTATGTAGTAGTAGTAGTAGTCGTCGTCGTCGTCGTAGTAGGTAGCCACGTCTACTTTTATGAAAAAAAAAAAAATCCAAAAGTTGTGTCCGTAGCGCGGAATCGAACCAGGAACCCCTCGCTTCCGAACGCGCGGTGCTAGCCACTACGCCACGAAGCGCACATGGACACACGCACCACGATGAAAATAAATACCCAACATTAACGAAAGACTGCGCGTTTCTAACGCGTTTGTGCTAGCGCGTTACAGCCCGTGTAAGAAGCTGGTGTAAGACGCTGTGGCCTCTCCGCCGTACCCCCGTATTCATAAACGCTCCTCGACTTGAACTTGACTTGCCACCGCCTTGGGCAGCGTGTTCGAAACGCGTTGAAGGCGGTGGCAAGTCAAGGGTTCAAGTCGAGGAGCGTTTATGAATACGGGGGTTATACTCTCTCAGTAGTCATGTGATGGCGTCGGCAAACGCGGCATGTGTAAACGGCTGCGTAAGACGCTGTGGCCTCTCCCCCTTACTAGAGAGTACTGCACGTTTCTAACGCGTTTGTGCTAGCGTCCCCTTAAGTGGGAGATGGTGCAATTATGATGAAGGGCGCTGTTATAAAATAGGAATGACGTCACATATGGCGCGTGTCATTGGTGGAAGTCAATCGTTCGATTTAGTGTGGCGAGACTGGGCGAATTACACGGAAGATTCACGGTTTACCGATGATTCCCGCCGGAGCTTCGCCCACTCATCATCATTCATCCCGTGGATATGCGGTGTTTTTTTTTGGAAAGTCACTAGATTAAATTTGTAAAAATGAATGTGTTAGGGGTATAACGATTAGGATAGGATTACACAGCGCGTAAGATATGCGGCCTATCTTTGACGCCCGAGTGTGCGCGGATGCGTTTTGTAAAAGTGCTATTAATCTGACCTTGCACATCGTTGACGTTGGAGGGTGCATGGGTATATAAAAACGAAGTGTTCATTCTAAAGTAAAATAGTTGCGAGTGCAGCGAGTGTCGTGTATTCTTGTGTCTCTCCACTTTGTCCTTGTCAGCGCGCTGCTTCACCAATAGGGTATAATGATTATCCATCCGCGTTGAACTTTTATCTACCGCGATCAGACCCATATAGCCTCTCATCACTCCTTATCAACTCATTGACTGCTTATCTTTCTGTGTTGTGCGACAACACAGACTTGATACAACACATTCATTCAGGTTCAGCGACACTCGGCTTCCGAGTGTCGCACGTCGGCGACGGTTTTCTTCACTGAGTCGACATAGGAAATGCTTACGCATTTAATACCAACATTACCACAATGCTGTGCATGGTTCAGCGAGAGTGAGGACTCCATGATTTCAGCTGCTTACATTTAATTATACACAAGAAAAGGATGTGCAGCTTTCGTTGTCATGTCACTTTTTCACTTCATAGAGAGTGGTAAAGAAAAGCGGACATCAACCACAGAATTACAACTTCAAAAGGAAACAAGTGAGACGCCTTGGCTCCCGTACGGGAGCCTTGTTCACAATGGTTACAGATGAAGTTTGCAGCACTTCAACCATTTGAAAAACCCAAAGGGGTCCAAGGGTTCTTTTGACTGCGATGCTTTTTTTTTTTTTCTCCCCTTTTTGTTTGTTTGACTGTTGTGCATTTATCAGGACCCACACTGCCAGCTAGATTGATTCTGCATGCACCGCTGAATTTGAAGCTGGCTACTCTGCAGTTGCATGGGAAGAGAAGTGTTATTTGCTATTTTGACTGTGTTTGTTCAGTACACAGCAGCAAAAACAATGAGGGCTGTTGTGAACGGCTATCTGCAAAGCACTTGAGATTTCAAGGAAACTATTGTCTTGCGGTATATTGTGTGCACGCATCCATCCTTCCTCTCGTCGTCACCGTCATTCTTCTCGTCTCCCTCCTCTTGTGCAGAGTAGCAGACCAGCCTATAGGCTGACCTCTTTGCCTTTCCTATGACAGATCCTCTCTTCCCCCGTTTCTGTTAAGCACGCGAGACAATGGCTGAGCAACAATGTACAAGGTTCCAGAACAAAACGTGCAAAGTGTAGTCCATCTTCAGAATGTTTGGTGTTCAGCCACACAATCTGGAAATCAGTGTGTGATCCTGCACGCGCACTTTTTGCAGGGGCCTCGTCAGGTATTGGGCAGGCGACTGCACTGCACTTTGCATCTCTGGGCAGCTGGCTTGCACTGAGTGGCCGCAGAAAGGATGCCCTGGACAAAGTTGCTGACCAGTGCCACGACAAGGGTGTCCCGAAGGACAAGGTACATTCCTGTTATTGCCGTCGGAAAGGAAGGACAGGCCTGGTGCAGCAATGCACCCTTGACGAGGACTGTTCGTCGGACAAGTAGTAGTTGAACCTGGGGGGAAAGAAAAACATTCAAGGGGGCACTTAGTTATCCCTACGTAGATGAATGCGAAAGCATTGCGACCACCAAAGGTCGTGGGTTCGACTCCCACTAATGGTTGTGGGTTCGAGGGCCGTAATGAACTCTATCTTAATTAAACATATGCCTTAATGCCTTCCTTTTTGACAGCAATTACAGGACGACAGAAAACTAGTTGGGGTGATGAAATCGGGAAATTTGCAGGCGGAAATTGGAATAAGCTAGCACAACACAGGGGCCATTGGAGATCACAAGGAGATGTCTTTGTCCTGCAGTGGACATAAAAATAGGCTGATGTTGATGAATTAATTATACCTTAATTAGCTGTACCTTATATAACTTCACCTTAATTAACACCAAAAGTCATGGGTTTGAGTGCCTTAATTAACTCTGTCTCAATTTACTGTGCATTTACTAACTTTGCCTTAATTAACACGAACTGTCGTGGGTTCCAGTGTGGCTCGATTGGCTCACTTGACCTTTTGGACTATCGTGGTCACACCAACACCGACTACGCCGGATTTTGCACCTCGTGAGCCATATAATGCTTTCACATTGAAACGCAGAATAAAAATGCAGAGAAGGCATGAGGGAAATAACAGTCCTAACTCTGTTTCTTTTATGCGTTATCTTGTGTTGTACATTTAAGTTCAGCAATGGAACACCAAGTAGCTCAATCTTACACATTGAAAAAAAAAAAGCTTTTGCTGTAGAAAGGTCAGACAGAAATACTCGTCTGTTCTGGCCTTTTGATTGCCAAAGAAAGCGAAAGAGACATGGTACGACAGCTGGGTATCTGATACAGCACGCGATCAGTTGTAATAATGGCTGCTCTGATTGTTGGAAGCTGGTGGAACCTGCCGGAATCTTGTTGGGTGTAGTTATTGGTACATCTGATCGCGCAAAGAATCGTACTGTTGTCGTTTGCTTATCTCAAAATAACATTTGTGCTCGCTGTGATTGAAATCATTTGCAGCCCCCCCCCCGAAAAATAACATAGGCTGAAAATTTATTCCACATAAATCCTCACCCAGTATACTTGGTGTGCCATGTAACTTTACGTGCCAAAATGTAAAAACATGAGTGCCACATAGGTGGACAGAACCAAAGTAATCTTGTTTGCCGACGCTTGGAGCAAGTCGGACTATTTTTTATATTTTTCCTAATTAAATAATTAGTTTTTACTGACTTCTAAAATATTATCTGCGCAAAATTGTCATTTGGAAAATTGTAGGCCATCATGGAAAATTCCCAATTCTTCTTTCGGTTGCAGAATACTTGCTGCATAAAAGCTTTTCCAAGCGTTTCAAAAAGCCCGCAAAACATGAAAAAGTGACGCACGACTGGTCGCGTGGCACTTTTCGTGTGAGTGCGGGCGAAGGCAGGCAAGATAAGCCACTTGCGGATGCTAGTCGAGGCAGAAGAAGAGTTTGTCTACATTGGCACTGAAGTTCGCCTACTGGCAGCATGGCAACTTGACATTTCATCTATCTCCTCTTATAATGAACCACTATAAATAAATTGTTGCAGTAAAACACTCCCGTGACGGCGATCTAAAACTTCCAGCGTATAACCAAATTTTTGGGAGGGCCTGGTGAGGGGCCCTTTAAAATATTATTTGTGACGCTTTCAAACACTTGAGGCTTCGCATACTGTGGTTAGAGTTGATAGCCACCTCACGGAGCAAGCAAAGTGGGAAACAGTCAGTTGCCTGCTTGAGCGTCAGGTGAGAAGAAATGAAGCCTGCCTGGCTGAGAATTAATATATCGGGAGACTAGGAAACTTGCCTGTGCTGTTTCAACGCCACCTAAGCTAGAAGGTCCCTGCACTCCTCTGTGATGTCACCACAGTTGGCCCGTCCTGGCCGTCTAGCAAGCTGTGTTGCAGCCACCTTGCCTACGTGAATATTCGGAAGGCAAGTTTTGTGATAAACAAAAAAATTAATCAGCTCAATTGCTTTAGCGCTTGTGCGCACGTCCCCACGTCTTGGGGGGCATTCCTGTATTAATTTGCCCTTTCTGTAGATATATTGAAACGCGTTAATAACACATCCTTCACAGAGCACAATATTTTTTTTATAGTTGTACCGATGCCTAGTGTGTGATAACGCTTCTGTGGCATTGTATGAAGACTGGTGCCCGTCGTCAAACATTAGCGCAAGTTTTTCATTGTTTGCAGACATGCTTCAAAGATGTCTTTTTTGTTGAGGCTAGAGTGTGGCTAGTTGCACCGACATCAAACTCCTCACTGTCATTAAGCAACATATCATTGCACTCAGAAATGGCAACTTCTTGTTCATTTCTGAGTGAAACAGACACAGTTGAACCCCATAATAACAAAATCGGTGGGGAAAGTGAAAAAACTTCCTTTCGCGAGAATTTCGTTGTTGTGAAATGAGACAGCACAGACAGGGAATGCATCACAATACGAAACTTCACTATGGAAATTCTATTAACCTACTTTGGCAAGCCTTGCTCGATGCTATAAATCTGCATTGCCAACAGCACAAAGTGCACCCCATGCTTTGGTCAGTGATGGTGGCACTGCCGTGGTGCGGTATTTTCGGTCAATCGCTTTTGGGGATACGATCACTTTTGCGACATTTCGCATAACTTTTTATCGTATGCGGTGCAAGAGCATTCCTCCAGCGCACGCTGTCACCCGTAGATGCCAACACATTCAGTGTCGAGCATGAAAGTGACCACATCTTGTATTTCCAAAAGCAATCGACCGAGAATACAACCCCTTCGGGCAATCCATACACAATGTTTTTTGGGTGGTACTGAAACCAGCATCCTTGAAGCATGGGTCACATGTTTTCGGACAATCACTCAGTCATGGCCAGAGGCATGGAAGCCCACGCAGCGGCTGCCATTTCAAGCGCCATAAACAAGTCTAGGTAATTGGCCTATGGATCTTTGTTTTTGCTGCTTTTTTTTTTCACTGAGCTGCAGACTAAGAGCTGCAGTCTCTTAGTCCGCAATCTTGGAAGTCTTGACATTGACAGCGCTACACCACCTTACATTGGATCTATAAAATTTTCTCTTACATCAGCCAGAATCAGATGCAAGTTTTGCCTTGAATCTTTGATGCGGACGACACAAAAGCAGTAAAAATTTAATAAATTTTACATAACCTCTTGGCTTAGAGCAAAACCTTTATGGTCTCTTGTAATGACATCAAACAGGTCACCAAGAGAGAAGCAAACATCGCTTACCAGTGGAATATTAAGCTTTAAAACGCCGATGTTATTGCACTGCACAGCGTACAATGACATTCTGCTCTCTGGTCCGGATTGCTGTGGAACTGTCACACTTTTGGCCCATTATCATAATTTTCTTGGCAACTTCGTATGCAACAGCGTCACATTCTTCCATGCAGAAGATATCCATAGAAAAAAGAGAGTGTTTAAAAAAAAATCGCTCATTACGGTGCTCCCTAATGCAAAATTTGAGCGCAGCTCTATACGTTTTCTCATTTCGCGATATATTGGCTGGTGCAGACAATTTATCATGTGGCACGTTGCAAACGGAGCGAAGTGTGGTGCGACTGCCTCGCTAATCTGGAGATTGTGGAAGACAGCGAGTGGGTGACACGTGGGCGCTATTCACAGCCGCAGACAGACCTCCGTTCATGCAGTGCTTTGTTTCCATACAGCCGACGCACACTGCTCTGGCACCATCTGTGTAGCCATTGTCGCTGGTCGCTGCAAAGCCCGTCTTGCGCAGCACTACGCTTTTCTTCTCACGCTTTCGCCATAACCTCCTCCTCCACTTTTCTCCTAACGCTTTCTTTGCTATCGCCATCTATCATCTCCCGCTGCACTCTACGCTTGCTTTCATTGTTCCCAGTGCTTGTTCGCTCGGTTACAAGCGACAACGCCGATGCTCGCCGCAGGAATGGGCGCCTAAGAGCTGCGCAGTAAAAATGGCGCCTGCATTTCACTCGTTTGACCATGTGACACTTCCATGCCAGTGTGTGTGGGGGATGACGGGAAAATTGCCGCTTGTGCCCATCTGTTGCATATCGTTAAAACCATCCGAGGGCTTCACTCGGGCTGGGTGTGGTGACGGAGGAGTGCAGGGGCCTAGTCTCCGGTTAGGACAGCGCAGGACAGCTTTGGCAGAGACTCTTGTACTGTGGCCAACCTAATTAGGTCTGATGTCCTTAGAGGATCCAAACGTCAAAACAAAGGGTGCAACAGGAAAATAGAGAAAAGTCATTAATGGTGGTTAAACAAGAATCCTCAGCCTGGAGCCAAGATCTCCAGTGGGGGACCTGTCTTTCTTTGTTTAGCCCCTGTTGATCGAGTCGTGGGTACATGCGGTGTGCACGCAATTTGTCTTGCACATTGGCTGTCTTGTTACCATTCAATTTATTTTATGTCTGCCTTTCAGATTGCACTTGTAGACTGCATTTTTGTGAGTGTACAAAACTGTCCTATCCGCTTCTTAATTCCAGGAGCTCTGTTCTATGTTCATAGTTTTGGGAAAAAGCTGACAGTGAGAAGTTTTAGTAATATTGGCTGATCAAGCACTGCGCAATGAATGCACAGCTTGTTATTTAGAGCACATAAAGCTCATATTTTTCAAGCCCAAGAGCAATCGATTCTGTTCTCTCTTGCGATTGCAGATCCTGGTGGCCGTGGGTGATGTCTGTAAGGAAGAAGATGTAGCTGCCATTGTGAACGAAACCCTGAAGCACTTTGGCAAGATTGACATACTCGTGAGTCCGTGTCACTAATTTTGAGTAAATGTGTGAAAGGGTTAAAGCTTGGGCGAGTTGATATGGCGTTCTTTTGCTGTGCCTGTCCTTTTTTTCCTTAGCATACGTGCGCTGTGGACACCATCAAAATGTCTGAAGGCTGTGCTGAAGACAGGATATATGAGGGTTATGAAGGATAACTATTATTGTTAAAGGTGCTGACATCTAATTTCCAGGCTCTATTTAATTCTACCTGTAAAAAATTTAGTATCAGCACTTTTATTGCTTCTAGAGTATCATTAAAGACACAGCAATTAAACAGATTAGGAAAACTGAAATTTTTTCTGCTTGTTTTGTTTAGTGAGTTCAAGCAATTGGAGCCTTATTGCATGACGTATAAAGGGAATACAGTTGACTTCCATTAATTCAGTATTGACAGGATCAATTAAATTGATAGAATTATCTAAATGTTCAAGCGCACTGCTGCTTCATTTTGCAGTATTTACCCTGTGATAACATGTGCACCCACTTACGTACGAAATGCGTACCCACTTAACATGCATGCAATTTTGATACCACCATCACATGTCCACATTTATGATGGAGCCTGATTGGGACCTTAATTTTTCAGTCGTGATTTTCGAAGCTGGTAGAATAGAACCAATCACAATAGAAAATTTTGATGTTGATCGGGCTCGATTGTGATTGAAACTGTTAATTTGATGCCATTATAATCTACAGCCTCCCGCATTTTTAACCATATCACACGAGAACACTATAATATGGCCGTACGTCATCCTGAAGGGAACATGGCATTAGACGACTTGTGCTTAGTGCACTTGAGAGTACTTCTGCAGGTCTCGTTTATTATGGGCGCTTAAAGGCACTAAAATGACATGTGATGGACGCCTGCGCGATATAGTTAAAAATGCAGGAGGCTGTACATCCATAGGCATGTGCAGTGTTCCACATGAGAGGGGTCTGATTCTCATTCTAAATGCTGATTCTAAATTTGCTCCTTGCGCTGTCCCAAATATAGCGTGCTGCCATCTACCAGAAGCATGACAAAGTACTGAGATGGAACCAGCTTGTTCATGGCGTTGATGGAAAATTGAAAGTACCATCAGTGACCATTTTTGGCCAGTAGAACCAGAAACGCAGGGATGAACCTAGCTCGTCCAAGACACGGAAGGGGTTAAGTGAACCGAGAAGTATATTTGTGATTAAGAAGCCCGCTGACAGTGAAGTTCTTTCAGCATGTGATGAAATTTTGTCTGGAGCATCGAACTCTTTGGTGTTCTGTATGATATTGTGCTGCTTTATGGCTATCTTTGTTACAATTTCATGTCTGATTTGAACTTGTTCTTCTTTTAAGCACTCTTTAAATTTCTACAACCTGCTGCATGAAAGGTTGCTGTACTATTGCATTTTACAAGCTGTCATATTGTATTGTACTCTTCACCAAACCTCTGAGGGCTGCGCAGTGTTTTCGTGGCCAGGTCCGCTCAAGCTGTCCTTAACAGCTTTTTTCCTGCACAACCGCAGCACTGTCTTTGTCGCTGTTTGCAGCAAATAAATTCAAATCTTCGCAAGTGCAGGGACGCCTGGAGGTGTGCCATCGTGTCATCTGCTACTATGTTTGCACATGCTGGTGGAAATGTTTACTTTAGTTGATGGCACAGTGCACCATGCTGGAGTTGGTTTCACTACCTCGAGCATGGTACCCTGCTTGGAACACTATGGAAAATACATGCCGCTGTGTTCTTGGCCTCTTACTGACTATAGAGTACTGCTAACACTCTTGGCCATGTGTCGCAGGTGAACAGTGCCGGCATTCTCAAGAATGGCACCACGGAGAACACGCCACTGACAGTCTACGATGAGATAATGAATGTCAACCTCCGCAGCATCTTCCACATGATGCAGGTTACCATCCCGCATCTCAAGAAGACCAAAGGTGTGTATGTGGGCACGAGTGGAACCTTGTGTTCACTTGTACAAGAGAATAAGTGGAAAATCGGTTCTGCAGCAGCCCACAAGGTGGGGGAAAGTACATGAAAAAGGAAAGTTGTCAACCACCTGAAACGTAGTGAAAGAAACCCGTGTGGGTTTTCTTTGTATCTTCGTGCTACCATTCTGGTGGATGACAATTTTTCCCTTTCAAGGGAATAAGTGTGGCCTGCTGAATGACGGGGGGTGGAGCATATCATTTAACAGGTAGATGCCTGTTGGGGGTTGCATCCACACTTGCAAATGGATGAAATATTTTTTTAATGCAAGCTTTGTAATTTGCACGCACTTGTTTTTTTTTTTTTTTTGGTTCAATAAAGCATTTGTATTTCGTGGGCCCAGAAGAAATTTAAGATTTACTCGAATGTCAAATTATCGAATTGTCCAAAGAAAGAATAAACAAAAGCTTGCAGCATCAGAATACCTCTGTTTACTGATTAAATTCGTTACCCTTCTTTGCATTTTGAAAAACTATATATATTGCGGTCTGGGGGCTTATCGCTATCCTCGAAAAAATAGTGTACAATCATTTCATTATACTGGTGCTAACATATGGGGCAGAAACTTGGAGGTTAAAAAATAAGTTTGAGAAGATGTTAAGGACCGTGCAATGAGCAATCGAAAAAAAAATTTTAGGCCTAATGTAAAGAAACGGGAAGACTGCGGTGTGGACTGGAGCCAACAGTGGTATCCAATATTCTAATTGATATTAAGAGAAAAAAAATATACAGATCCAATTTCGAATCTATGGGAAGCGGTTAACGAAGTGCTATAAATTTGCCCATTTCATCTCTGTACTCGCACACCTGCACTACGCAATGTGACAACTCTTATTGTCTTTTATTTCTTCATTTCTTATTTATTTTAAATGTACTGCCCACTTCTTGGTCTGAACGTGCCGACCCGACAAGTTCAAGTCGCATGAAGTTCAAAGTCTGCACGAACATGCGCGACCCAAATGGCAACGCATCTGGGCCGCACTAGGGGACAGTGAAATTGTTGAAGACGTTATCTCCCCTCGAAAACATCGATTTCCAACCTGTTAAAGGTAGATTTTCAAGCAAAAATGGCAGCTCACACTGAATGATTATCCGATCTACCAAATTAAAATGCACACATTTAAAAAAAAAACTTACTAAAATTGCCTGCATGGTGCAACCGATCGAGAAACTGAAGCCATGTTTGCGACAGCCTACCATCGGTTGTTGCTATTGCCTTGATAAGATTGGCAACAGAACAAGTTCTCGTTAGGGATGGTGACAATGCACCACTGTTTTTCATTACAATAGCTTGTTTATATAAGGTACTTTACATGCCAAGTTAGCGGCAAGCAAGCCGCTTTGGACATTCTTGAGAAGTGCTTGTGTTTCGGGACAAATTAGGGAAATTCAGGCTTGGGCCAACATCCCATTTCCAATTGTTGCAGAGCCATTCAATCGGTGCGGAATATCCTATGTGCAATAAACCATCAAGAAGATGGCAAGTTGCAGTCTGTAAACAGTGATGGAATGCTGTCGGAGAGTTACAGTAATGGAGTTACAGTAATGGTTAAGTAATTACAGTAATTTATAATTGTAAATAAATTTGTATTTGGGGAAAGCGAAGTTTGGTGGTTTAATCTATTTCTGATTGCCAGAATCGGAGATACACTACATTTTTCTTGTTAAAAAAATTGTATGTACATTAGTTTTCAAATATAAACCTATAAAAATTGGCCATGCATTAGATTCAGAAGCGGGCTCTGATCAGGCAATTACTGCCAACTAAATCAGCAGTGTGCTTGGGCATTTTTTCTTCCTGTTCTTTAATTCAACCCGCGGGAAAAATACCGTCAGAATCAAAATATTGGAGGTTGGCTGTGTATATATATGGGAAATGGAAAACTAGATTTGAACTCGCCATTTAAGTGCACAGTCTACAAAAATAACTTCTGATGCTATTTATTGGTGAAAATATGTTACTTTTGCCTTTGACGGGGAAAACCTTGGGGAGAATTGTATGGTGATGGGACACTTCCTTGTTTCTTTCCAGGGACCATTGTAAATGTATCAAGTGTCACTGGACTGCGAGCTGTAAGTTGCACAGATTGTCTTGTGAAAGAACTGAAAGTGAGACAAAATGAGGGCTGTGCTATGGTTGTAGTGATAAGGGAGCTCAGCGACATATTTGACATCAGCACAATTTTTGGGACGTTTGTCTAAAGCAGAACGTTTTCATCGGTGGTTTGCAGACTTCCGGGGTGGGTCCGTGAAGGGCAACTGCTATGAAACTTCTTTCTGACTGTGGTTGAACCCACTTATAACATTACTGGTGTTAACAATATATCAGGTATAACAATGAGCAGTTACTGCGCCGTGAACTTTTGTGTGTTCAATGGTAAAATAACTCGCTAGCTACAATGTTCCCAGGCTGCATTATTGGTTACGTAAGTAAATCTGACTAATGGTTGTCTGCACCGAAACGAAAAGGAATGTTAAATGTCATAAAAGAAAAACATTCACCGGCGATTATGATACTCCCTAACGCGAAATTTGAGCGCAGCTGTATACTTGCTTTCATTTCACAATATATTTGCTGGCGCGGACAATCTGTCTTGTGTGGCACGTTGCAAATAGAGCAAAGTGGGATGCGACTGCCTCACTAATCTGGAGATGTGAGTGCCAGCACGTGGGTGATGTGTGGGCAAGATTCACAGCAGCCACCGCCGCCAAATCTACCAGACGTCACGTGCAACTCTGGTACCATCTCGTAGCCGTCGTCACGGCACTACGCTTTTCTTCTCACACTTTCGCCATACCCTCATCCGCTTTCCACCTCATGGTTCCACCTCTCCTCGTTCCTCGAGTCTTTCATCCCCCGCTGCGATCAGCGTTCGCTTTCATCTTTTGCTATGCTCGTTCACTCGGTTACACCGCCGATGCTTGCTGCAGGAACGGGTGCCTACGAGCTGTGCTGTTAAAAACATGTGTTCCAGTTGCCACCCTTGCTTCTGCGCCACGCACACCGTGTCGCTTCCTCGTCTCCCTTCCATTGCTCTGAAACAGGAGTCGACACCCATCACTGACGCCCTTCGGTGCAGTCGACTCGTGCTTTGGAGGGGTGGATGGGAGAGGTGTGCGAGGCTGGTGATGCAGCTTCCGCCACCCACAGGCTGGTGTGGCGGCTCACTTATGTTCTTTTTTTTCTCTGAAATTCTTTTGTTATTTCAACGCTGGCACTCAATAGCCAGATTTGATTGTCATAATCAATACCGTGGCATGGGAACATTGTAGTAAGCGGTTTACCTTACCATAGAACATGCAGAGATGTTCCCGGTGCAGTGGCTGCTCATTGTTATATCCAATATACAGTCGATACAGTTTCACTTCCATTAATTTGACCCTGACTGGTCCCACAAAATTAATAAAATTATCCAGTGGGTCGAATTTACCTAGATGACAAAAGATGCCGTAACACACCGCTGGCTCATTTCGCAGTATTTAGCCGGCACTAACACACACCCAAATCAAACACGCACCCGCTGTCTATGTGTCCAAAGTGAAAAACAAACCTAGAGATGAAAATAAAGCTCGTAACCAAAGTAGAAATCAAACTCGCTCCCGATTTTTAGCAAAATAAATGGACACAGGTCTAATATGCGTTGTACAATATTGCGTTAATCGTTTTTTGTGCTAAAGATCGTGGACAAGGAAAGGGTGTAAAGAGCACGCAATGTGGTTCTTTTTTTCCACTCCTCGTCTTCTAGCGCAAGAATGTTTCTGGCTGTGCATAACCAATTCGCCGAGATCACCACTTTGCACAATGGTGGCCGGTTTTCTAAAGTCAGCTGCGCCGCGGTACAGTTGTGTCTTGCGGTAAAGCGTACGAATGTCGTGAATGCAGTTTTAGTTTTTTATCCAATTGCACCGTGAAGTAAATTTCCGGCCCAATTTTCGTGCAAAAGAAAAGTCAGCACTTGAAAAGCAGAGCATTGATTGCGATAGCAAATTGTTAGACAGCTGTACGATGTACGGTTAGTTGTTTTATAGCACATATAAATGGCTGTAAATATTCTTTTACTAACTAAATTAACAAGCATGGCGTCACGCGTGCAAAGGCTTACATGAACACACCTCATTCGATAACTGCGGTCATTCACTGTCAGAATGCTGGCTTGATGAAGAGCGGCAGCTGCTCTCGCTTCAATGTGAACTAGCCATGCGAGAAGATAGCGCACACACAAAGCTATCAGCTATCTTTGATTGCCTAAGCTTTGCACCCTGTACAGATTATCTCCACGGTATCAGTGTGTGACTGTGCCTTACACAGCTGGAGTAGAAAAGAAGCGCGCTAACCTGCCCCTCTTACCTCCCTCGTAACGCGCGTATCTCCTGCTTCCCCCCCCCCCCCCCTCCTTTTGGGCACAGGAAAACACTGTGCGATTTCTTCCTTGCATGCATGAGATTAAGTTACCATTCTTCTCTGCTTACCATCGCACGCGTTTTCTCACGGCAAATGGCACTACAGCATATGGCACCTACATGAGACAGCGTGTGGCGGCCATATTATCGCACGTGGACTTTATAGGAAACCTCACAACAATGATGACTGCAAAAATTCGCCTAGAGTCTCATATAATTGCTTATCACAATAAAATGACGCGCATTTCAATTGGGTAAATACCGTAATCAGACATTGTGGGCCCCTGTTAACACGTGAAAATCTTCCTAGGACAGGCCAAAAATGGGTGTTTTCAAAGTGAGATCATGTGTGTTCAATGAATGCACTATCTCTTAAGCTCTGCCGTGTCATGCTGCCACTAAAAGAGTCGCTTACTGGGTTGGGTTCGAATTATCCGGCGAAGGGCAATTCTAGGATCGGAAGTACGAAAGTTCGGGCCCATAGAAATTCATGGGCACTGGCAGGGACCTTCGGTTGGTGTCGAACTAAGTGCAATATCGAATTAACCGAAGTCTGTGTTTTTAACACTACTATTGTTATAAGTGGGTTCGACTGAACGAGTTGTGTGTATTATTGAAGCAATATCTGCAAAGCTGCAGGGCTAGTAATTGTCTAATTTCATTATCAGCAGCTTTTAAGTACGACGTGTTCACATCTTTGTTAGTAGATATTACGTATATCCCGGCATGTTGCCTTGGAGATAATTCGGCGCTCTCCAAGCAGCCAGCGGTGCCGCCTAATTTCAGAGGCCATGCCAAGGAGCCACACTTGATGTTTTGGGCTGCTCAATGTCTACACTAAAGCAGAAACTTAGAGGCTAACAAAAGAAAGCTCGAGAACAAGTTGAGGACTGTGCGAAGAGGGATGGAAAAGAAAAAAGTTGGTTTCACCCGAAAGGCGAAGCATTGATTGCGATAGCAAATTAGTAGGCAGCTATACGAAGTAAGGATAGTAGTTTTATTGACTGTATAAACATGTAAACATTTTCCTGCTAACTAAATTAACAAGCATGGTGTCACGCATGCACCAGCTAACATGAAGACATCTCACTCGATGACCGCGGAAACTGGCTGTCAAAACGCTGTAGTGAGGAAGTGCGATGCAGCAAGTGAATTGACCTTCATGCTGCATCTCCATTCAATGTGAACAAAGTGGCGAAAACAGTGCACATGAAGCTAGCAGCACTTGGCGCACTATGTCCCCATCGCAGATCGCTTTCGAAAGGGCCCGCACCATACGCACTAACCGCTGTAGTAGAACCTCCTCCCCTACCCCTGGTGCCTTGCGCGTAACGGAAGACGGCGCGCTTCGTCCCTGCTTTCCTTCCTTGCGCACGCGAGATTGAGCCACCATCGCCGGCTCACCTTTGCACGCTTTCACTCGCACATACAGCATTCATAGTGTGACGGCAGAGCAATGGCAGAAATGCGCCTGGAGTGTCCATATAATTGCTATCGCAATAAAATGTTAGGCATAACACTAAGAGAGTGGTGTGGATCAGAGAGCAAATTGGTATAGCTGATATTTTTACAGCTGATAGTCGACATTAAGAGGAAGAAATTAAACTGAACACGCCATGTAATGCATAGGATGGATAACCAGTGGACCATTAGAGTTGCAGAATGGATACCAAGCAAAGGGAAGTGCAGTCGAGGACGGTAGAAACTTGGGTTGGGTGATGAGATCGCTGGGAGAGGCCTTCCTCCTGTAGTGGACATAAAAATAGGCTGATGATGTCTACACTATCTAAAATCAGGCTTTCTGTACAGTCCAAGGTTTCATGGCATTTTGCCTTAGGAGAGGGAGTGGGTGGGCAAGAGCCTGCCTGCATCGTCCCAGAGCCATGACAGTGTCTGAAGTCGCTGCCTGACTGCACAAATAGTCGATCATTTTGTTCTGCCAACACGGTACGGTGTCTTCGGGATGTGTGCATTCAGCACATACTTCCGTCACCGTAGCAGTGAGTGGCTCTACACGACGCCTGTGGTTGAAAGAATATTCCACATCCGCCATCATGGTCGTGAGTGGCGCTGGTTAACACTCCCAGGGCTAGATATAGTACGCATACACAAGTACTGTAGACTTCCATTAATTCGAGTTCTGCTTATTCGATTTAATTTTATTCCGACCGAAAATCCCTGCCGGCACCCAAACATTTCTATGGGCCCAGACTTCTGTTATTTCAACCTCAAAATTGGCCTTCGCCGAATAATTCGAACTTGGCTGGTCAGCTTCGCTGCAATACAGTCGTGTTATGCGGTGAAACATGCTCATTTTATTGCAGTGAAGCATACCAAAAATAAAAAGGGAACAGTGTCACGGGACATAGTATCTGTTTCTTAATTATACATGCATGCACACACCATCTCCGGTCGCAGTACGAGCATCTAGATGCCTAATAAGCATACTGGCAGCCATTCATAGTTGTTTCTGATGATGTTGTGGCAATTTGAACCGTCGTTTCGCCCACCACGCTTGTCTTGTATACGAGACCGTTAACGGGGCCTAGTACGCATTTCTTAATTATATGCGTGCACACGCATTGCGCTCGGAGAAGCGGAGAAAAACAATCTGGTTTGGGAAAGCTAGCAAAATGAAGTATGGTAAGATGAAAAAACTTGTAAAGTCGAGGGGACATTCAAAGCCAGCAAATGAGCGGGGGCTATCTAAAACTCTGAAGGCCTGCCAGTAAACATGTTAGCCGTTGCAGTTCCGCTCGTACCGTGACCGGAGACAGCCCTTGGGCGTGTGTAAATTCAGGAAGTAACAGTAGCACCTTTCTCAGTTTCGGATGCACTGCACAACTCGGGTGTATTGTGGCAAAGCTAATGTTAAAAGCAAATTCTGCCAAGTAATTAACACTGTGTTTCGGCGTTATTTCTTTTTGCTTAATTCAACCGGCTGGATAATTTGACCAGTTTCGTTGGTCCCGTCAGGATTTAGTTAATGGAAGTTGACTGTAGCCTAGAAATTGTTTGCAAGGACGGTAGCCTTTGTTCTTTATCAAGAGTAGCATGCTTGTCATGCAGTCACGCGAGACTCCCCTGTTGTCATTGAAGAACCTCGTTCTGTCACATAATGCAATCAATTGACATGTCAGTGTGAGACACAGCTGTTTGGCTTTACTGTTGCTCCGGAAACGTTGCAGCACAGAACACAGGCATGCAAAGTGAACACTGTCATCTCTTTGTTTCTTTCTGTGGTGTTGTTACGTACTGCAGTGTTTGCCACATTTTTTGTGCATCACCGAGAGCTGTCTGGGTGCAAAGCATGTGGGACATGACCTAGCAGATGCAAATACTATGACGTGCCTTGAGAATGTGGACCTATCTCAACATCTCTTGTCTCCGCGTGCACCTAACAGAAAAATGAGAAATATCTCTAATGGGGATCCTTTCACTGACTTGCTGCGAGTTGGTTGAGATTTGGTTAAGAACAAGTGCTTAAAAAGTAGTGGCGCCGAGAAGTGGTGTAACTGGATGTTGTTTTGTTTCTCACTTACGATGCCCTTGCATGTGAATGGGGATGACTGGACAGATTGTGGACTTGCTTTCCTACTTGGAAAGTAAATTTGCTCAAAAGCCAGGTCAATTCAATGTCGCGTGACACTTCCAATGGCACACTGCTGAGGATGTCCCCCTGCAGTAGCCCGGTGGCTATGGTGTTGTGCTGCTGAGCTCAAGGTTCTCAGTTTGAGCCGAGCCATATTTCCATGGAGGCAAAATGCAAAAACGCTCATGTACTTAGAGTTAAGTGCAATTCACAGTACCCCAAGTGTTCAAAATAATCCAGAGTACCCCACTACCATATGCCTCATAATCAGATTGTGGCTTTGGCATACAGAACCTCAGAATCTAATTTATTTTTTAAATTTAATGATTAAAAATATGTGAAAATGGATAGCGGCCAGCCAGATAACACACCCGTCACAGTGGTTCAGTGGCCATGGTTAGGGGTGTGGCAATAGTGATTTTTGAGACCGAATCGAATACGAATCGAATAGTGCCAGAAGTGAATCGAATCAAATATTTTTATAATGGTTTTCGAATAACGAATAGCCATTATCATGGTTAATATGAAACGATGTTAACATGCCAGTATTGTTAAAGTTAGCAAGTTTCTGTCATTAAATAGTATGGTATTAAATGTTTATTAAAAGCACAAATGGAGCAGTAAGAACAAACAAGTAGTTTCTTCACATGCACGAGGCTCTTCGGAGAGTGCGAATGATCACTGTACAGCCTGTAAATTATGACTACCTAAGTGGCATAGCCTGCTCCACTACGCAAGTTCCCGTGTTTTATGTCTATACTATGCCCCCGGGGTGAAAATTTACCGCCTTGCTCCAGTTTTGTTTATTTGTGCACACTTGAAGTTGTGAAATATTCGAAAAGTATTAGAAAAATATTCGCATTTACAAATATTGACTATTCGATTCGAAGACCAAATTGAATAGGACACTATTCAATTCGTTGTTCAAAGGATTCGAATACTGTATTTTCCAGTGTATAAGACATTTTTTTTTTTTTTTCAGAATTTTTTGTCGGTGCGTCTTATAGAACGGTGCAACTTGTGTATGTTTGTTTTGGTTTTTTTCAGGAAAACTGCCTGTCAAAATCGGATTCGATGTTATGGCCACGCGAAGCATGCTGGGTTGACTTAATTGCTACAGGTTCTGTGCACGCTATCGGTGTTCTGTTGCTTAGCACAAGGTCGCTTGTTTGATTCCCGTCCACGGTGGCCACATTATGATGGAGGCAGAATATGAAAACCCTCGTGTACCATGCCTTGCACCCAGACTAAACAGTCGCAGTTAGTGAAAATTTTGCCAAAGCTATGGCATCTCTCATAGCCGGTGGGTTACTTTGGGATGTTAACACAACGCCCAAGACAAATAATGTTAAATCAGCTAGTGGCTAGTACTATCTGTCATGTAAGCAGTGCTCAAGCCAGTTGGCATGCCAGAACCTTCCGAACTCTCTTCTTCTTCGTAGGAGGTCTGGCTAGCACAATGCCTGCTACAACACCATCAATTAATCATTCAGGCAGACGACATGCCCTGTGCTAAATTACTAACCCTTCAAATTGCTTTCCAATTTGTGCAGTTTCCCAATGTCGTTGCCTACAACATAAGCAAGGCAGGCCTGGACCAACTGACTCGCACTGCAGCCCTCGGTAGGTGTTGACAGCATGCACCAAAAAATTCTGTGCATGCTTAGAATATTCAGTGGCCTAGAAATAACCACCAGCGCATACTTTCATTCCCAATTTTGCCTTGTCCTGTGGAATTTTTTGTTTTGTTTTAAGTGTTCGAAAGATGCATTGGATGTATATCTGAACAAACAAATTGGTCTTAAGGAAACAGCGGATCCACAAGAAGAAAGCTCTTCCGCAACCGCATTCCATGAAGCTTCACACTACTTTCAGAGTACAGTTAAATTTATAGAGCTGCTTATCGTACATGCATACCTTCCTATCATCACATGTGCTAGGTGGAATTCTGCACAAACCTAGTTGTGTGCTCACTTGCACTGGTGTGTGCATGTGCGCTTATTGCCTCTCATGAAATTATTTTGCATCTGCTACAGGCCACTAAATGCATTGTTGTCTTTCTGTAAAGAACTGCACGATTCTTTGTGTCACGTGTTCATCAGATGCCCTAAATCACCACTCTTCATTGTGGGCAACTTTAGCTTTCCGGTCATCTTGTGCGAAAGTAAAAACATAAACTGTAGAATTTGTCTGACGTACCTGCTAAAAAAAATTTTGATGTCTAACCATCAGCCACAGCCAATTTTTTGCAAAGAAGTGCGTTTCCTCGGAGCGCAGGGCTTCCTCACTCATGCCATTTTGATATATTTAAATCTCAAATCAAATTTATTTAACTGTCACAGCAATGCTGGGGTGTACAAAAACCTCTACAAAGGCTTGACTAGGGGGCTGTGCTTCTTGCAGAAACCGTGCATTCTGTGCTGTATACATTAGCAACAGTAATGAAGTACAGTAAAAGCTCGATGATACGAATCTCACGGGGTCACGAAAAATATTCGTATTAGCCGAAATTAGTATCATCGAACCACAATTAAAACTACTGTCGAATCTCGATAATTCGAACTCTAAGGGGCCCGAAAATTTGTTCGAATTAAAAGGACGTATTTTTGAAGTATTCGTGCACCATAGCACGATGCACGAACGGTGCGAGTCGTGAAATATCGCGGCGCGCAAGTGCATAGCAAGCGCGAGGGCCACGAAACTGCCCACGCCGGCTAACGGTCGCTTCCCGATAACGACAGAAAACGAAGCTTCAGGGAGCGAGCGAGCGGCGCCAGCACACGGGTGCGCGCGGAGACCGTCGAAGGTGAGGGAGGAGGGCGGCAGGGAAGCGGATTTCGGTGGCTCCCCTCGCCCTCCCTCTCAACTCCCTCGTAGCTCTCTCACCTTCGACTCCGTGAGCACATCTCCGTGCGCACTTCTCTGTGTTCTCCGTGCGCACCCGCCGCCGTGCTGGCGCCAGCTTATTTTAGCCGCCCCCTGAAGTTTCGTTTTCTGCTGTTATCGGGAAGCGAGCGTTTGCGGGCGTGGCAGTTTCGTTGGCCCGACTGTGCCTCCGCCGCTGCTTCCCTCTGCGCTGCTGCCGCAGCGTGCAAGGTCAACATGTGACTAGAAAATAGAGGAGAAGGGTTCACTGCCAGTTTATCCGCGTAGCTGAACTGTCGGCACTAGTGTGTGCTAGAATACGGTTGTCTAGAATACTCTAGTCGGCACGTACACGCTTGTTCCAGCGCAATGCAAAAACGGCGACCTTGCAGTTTGAGAGAGAAGGAAATTTCCGCCGCGGGTTCTTTTTTTTTTCCCCCGTTCCTTCACGCGCGGCATTGAGGGGTCTCTCCTGAGCTTTTGCTCTATGGCGGTGTCGGAGCAATGCCGGTCGGAGGCGCCGCCGCGTGATTTGGCGCGCTGCTAAGAGCATTGTCGGTGCGCGGTATGTTCGAAATAAGCGTGTTCGAATTCGCTTGCTTCGCGTTGACGTTGAACGAAAGCACGTTTTTCATGATAGTCTCGCTGTGCAACAATTGTGCTCAGTGTTGACGTTGCGAGGCCTAGCTCCTTAGCCAACTCCGTCCGCTTCCTCTTGGGATCCTCATCGACCTTTTGAAGAATGTCTAATTTCTCTTTAAAGGAGAGTGCTTTCCGCTTGCGAGACATAGCTCGCTGCGACTACGCAAAATGGCGCAAACACGAAGAACACGGCCCGAAGCGCAGCAGCCACTCCATCTGACGGCTCGCAGAAAAGGAGGAAAAGTACAAAAGCACCAAAAGCGCCACCGCTTCAAACTCTTCGCGCCCAGTCGCGAAGTCCGCGCTGTCCGGCGCCGCGCCTCCGCACCAAAAGAGGAGAAAAAGCGCGTGACTGCGCGCTGTTCTCTTTCGCGACCGTCGGTGAGGCGGCGTTTATTCGTATCAACCGACGCAGGCTGAAAATCGATTCGTAACAACCATTCTCTAGCACGTTGCAAAGTAATGGGGCTCAGCCGGGATCACAGAAAAATTTGTATCATCCAGAAATTCGTATTAGCCGTGATCGTATCATCGAGCTTTTACTGTAATAGCATAACAGCAGGAAAACATCGCGAGGTTAAGCTAAAAGCTACATGACATCATAGAAACAATGCGATTACAATAATAGAAAAACCAGACACTCAGTCATATAAACAAAGTTTAGTCATAATTGAAATATGCACAAGAAATGCACAAAGTATATTGTAAAATAGCTGACAGCACCTTTTTATGTGGCATTGAGTTGGGGATGCTTAGAATAAATTACACATAAAAGTAAATCGTCAACATTTTAGGAAATTGCAAATAAATAAGGGCAAGAGAAGACATTGAAGCATCTGCCAAGGAACAGCAGCAAGGAGTAGAACCTAAAACGATATAAGCACATTGATCCCCTTAGCTTATCGCAATAATGTAGCCGAGTGACGCCCAAATGAAAAGCTAAGGCGTTACCAGAAGGGCATTAAAGACAAATTACCTCAGTAGTACAGGAGATAGCTTGGAAACACGATTCAATAAAGAATCGCAAGGTGGCAACACGACGATACTTTGCACTCGCATACCATTTATAAAATCTAGAAATGCAAGGCTAACAGTTAGAACAAAGTATTTTATCCAGGATGACACTTTCATTCACTCCTCCTAAACACGTTCGGGCATTTATAGTTACTGTGACAATAGCTACACTATGTTTCATACTTAACAGGCAACACTGCTGAAGCTGCTGTGCCCGTAGTGCAGTCGTAAGTCTCGCTCTGCACATTTTGTTGCAAGGTTGCTTTTTGCTCTGCGATGCTTGCTGTGGCACCACTGAAACTTGTGGACGCAAGGCTATGTTGAACCACGCGTTATTAATGCACTTTCATTGTTCGGGTATGCAACATACTATGTTTCGGTCATGAGTGCAAGCAGTGCGCTCAGGCTTCTGGTTGCAGAAATATCGCTACACTCATTTTATGGTAAATGGATTCAGATAAGTGTTGCCTTCCATGTACTGTATTTACTCGAATTTGGGCCGACTCCGATTCTAAGCCGACCCCCAAAGTCCGAAGCCAGCAAAGAAAAAAAGCTTACCTCGAATGTAGGCCGAATAAAAAAGCGAGGACAGCGTTCACAAAATGAAACGGCATTTATTGAATATGAACATGCCGAGCTCATTCTACAATCGTCATCGCTGCTAGCCTCGTCGCCATCTTCCTTATTGCTGACATCTTCAAACAGTGCACTATGTTCAGTATAGTCAAGCGCATTAGTGATGCTGCACTTTTTTTTTTGGAGTGCACGATCAATGTTCCTGGGTAAATTATATCTTCGTTCCGGCGCACACGAAAAGCGTCTCCCATGGTCCCCTCCATCGAAGGACGTTTTTCTCATCAATGTCGAAGTTCGCCCGGCTTGAACGTTTGACGATGCCTCTGTGGCTCTATAGGCACTATATATCGGCACTATAGTGGCATCATTTGTTTGGTGCCATTACGGTAACGCCACGCCGCATGCTCATACTACACCATACCGATACTACCGATACGACACAGGTCAAAATGGCAACGTCGGCACCGCTACTAGCGTGTGATACTGACTTTTCCAGATGGCGCTAACTATGCACGATATTTATCAGTTTCAGTTAAGAACTGGCATGTTTTTTTTTTAATTCTCGAATCTAAGCTGCGCCTAGAGTTTCGTATGTGATTATTAAAAAAAACTATCGGCCTAGATTGGAATAAATATGGTAATAATTATGCATATTTTGCGACATAAAAGTATGACACTTAATGTTAGATTGAATCACGTGATGCATGCCTATGCCTTTCTTTCATAAGTGACGCACAACTTTTTTTCTGGACATGCAAGCAGTAAGAGAAGCTTCTGTTGTTCTTTTGGCGTTGCCCGCTCTGTATGAAACGGGAGTGCTATAGCTGTTATCATTGACAGTGAGTGTCGCAGCATGTTTTCTAAGCTCTCTGTGTGGACATTGAAGCATGTTGTTTGAATGTCTACATGATGTTTCTCTTTTTCTGCTTCAGAGCTGGCTGCTGATGGTGTCCGGGTGAACGCTGTGAAGTATGGATACTGTTACTTCTATAAGTGGGGATTGGGGTTTTAAAATGTTCTTTTTTTTAGTTTTTGGTTCCATCTAAATGAAACTACAGTCTTGATCGATATTTCGCTGCGATTTCAAGTCAGCTTAATAGCTGCGGTAGCTCAAAAATGATTAAAGTTTGAAAACAAATTTAATGCTTATCTCTTACGGGGCATTTTGGAAATTTAGTTTCGCAAAACACAAGTAAGTGCATGGCCCCAATGCCATAGACTTAATTCTCGGGGTGATGCTATTTTGATTAATTGGAAATTATTCTGTAGGTAAAAAAAAAACGGACCAATATTTACTGTGAATATTTGTTTCTTAATTTTCGCTCATTACTATTTCCGATCGTAATTTGCGAAATGGTGCTATAGTGCTAGAGTAACACAATTAGCATTACCCCATAGATCATTACAATATAGATACAATGATAGCAAATTGCCATTGTCGCTCAACAACATAGAAAAAAGCCCCGTAAGGCTGAGTGCGGTGTATAAAAACATCTGAGAAAAACGCATATTGCGTTTAAAACAACTGTAACATTTGCTAGACTGCAGCTATAGAAATATTAAGGACATTGTTTTGTAACTCTATTAATTGCGACAATGGCAATTCTATATATGTGACCCTACTGCCACATTGTAGTGACGTTGAAGAACACAGTAACTCAACTCGCTAATCACAAAACTAAGTACTTATTAGGCGAACTTGTGCCCACAACACTCGCAGCACAATGATAGCGGCAAGCACAGTCGGCAATTGTAGAAATCTGACCCACAAGTCAAGTGCGTCTGCTTTTGTATGTGGCTTATCGAAGGTTCCAGTGTAATTGCTGGTACCCGTGTGCCTTCCAGAAAGTACTACACAATTCGCGTCTTGCATACATGCAATCAGATTACACAAGGTTTCGGTGTCAAGAGACAACCGATAGAACCATCGATAACATTCGAGAAACTTCTGATACATGCAAGTGCGTCCTGTGCCGTTAACATTTGTTAGCCGGTGAACACCGGAGAAAGATAAACAAGTACACGTGTCAGTACCCTTCCAGAAACCTGTTAAAAGCTTCTTATAAAGACATGTACTGGCACTAGAACCAGCATTAGATATTACATTTACGACTTCATGTGCCTGTTCCAGTGGCCTGCACAGTAAAAAAAATTGAAAAATTTTCATAAAGGCATTTCCATTTGTTTTTGGTATATACAAATGGAAAAATTCCCTGCTCGTATGTCAAAGCGATGCATTGGAAAGGGCACGGAAACGGCACCCACACTGCAAAACACCATGGTCGACGGTACACCCTTGGGACCCACATTGGGTTCAACGAGAACTGTAAGCCACGGACACTATCCCATGTTGTTCGCCTTTCTAAGTGCTGCAAATGTGCTGTCTCTGCTAATGTTGACATTATAGATGTACTGACCGTAAAATTCCGAGCAACCGCCCCCACCCGTACAAGAGGCCCCTGTGCCCCAATGCACGCCCTTATCACGCACCGTGCCCAGACAACTTTGGCCTGCCACATCCCGTCCACGAAAATAATGCCAAATTCGGCAAATCGCACCAGTGCACACCGGGGGGCCCGGATGTGCTGTTTCATCCAATCATGGTTGCACCCGGACGTGCACACATCTGCATTGGGGCGAAATGCGGCCAGCAGTCCACAGTTCGCGGACCGCCGGCTGACAATGGGATCTGCCTGCCACACAGTATAGAGGATTTTTCTGCGGCACAGCGTCGTGGCCACTTAGCGACAGAGGAGTGGTCGCAGCTACGCTCTGGCGTCGCTCTGGCTATGCTCTGGCATCACCAACAGCTTCACCAAGGCTTCACAGTCACTGATCACTTGCCACTGATATCGTCGCTAGGATTTTTCTGGTTCACTTCGAATATGTAGCAGATGGCGCTTCAGAACGAACTGCCGACGCTCCCAAACAGCAATGTCGTTACCGTTGTTGCTGCTTTACCCTCTCCTTGCAATAATTTCACACGAAGAATAAAACATGCTGATATTTGCCATGGCTCCGCCAGCTGCGATGCGAGCATGGCCGAGCTGCGGTTCGCAGTCTGCCGTCGGTAGCTATGCAGTGCAGCAGAGCTTGACTTGTATTGGAACTCTCGTTAGTGCTAAACATTTGACCGTGGACGTGGTTTTTAATAAAGTGATCATTACGCATCACTTTACTCTAGCGGACATGATTTTGCCTGGAATAGAAGCTGCATAACCAATGTCCGCGTGACCGGTTGCTGCGATGCGCTATTTCTGAAGTTCTTTCGATGGTTTTGAGAGTGATAAAAAGCACTAACCAATCTTCAACTTAATAAAGTTCATCTTAAATAAAATTTTAATTCCATTCCCACCGCGCTTTTTTTTCCTGGCCGGAAAATTTTGTCGTCACCATCTTGAATTTAGGTGCCGTTCCGTGATAGCGCCCCCCCCCCCCCTAACTTTGCCAGTAATTTCGACTTGCTTTAGGGGGGGGGGGGGCGATGGCTCGGAATTTTACTGTAGTCTCGTAACGGTGTCTAGAGTGCAAGAACTCATGGCTGCATGAAGAGTTGGGGGAACAAGAACTGGCGCATTGTCTGCAGTCCTGTATGGTTCGCTATGTGAAATGGCACGCGCGCAATGTTTGCGTCGTCTCTTAATCCATGACTCCACGACGCAGGGCTTTACTTAGTTATCGCTAAACTGCCGATGTGATATGGGACTGCATGACGTGTCGTCTTCTACGATCTGCCGCAGTCTGATCACAGGCTAGCATGCCAGCTCCTCTGATCCTTGCGCTGAGTGCCTACTCTTTCTCGCCGTATGATCTGGTAACGGTTGCGCTTTGCTTTCCATACTTTGGGGCCTCAAGCGTGCTCTTGGGACAAAGAAACGACAACACAGTAGTGCAAACAACCAAAGGGCATTTATTGCACCTTTCATACACTAATGCACGCTATCCGAATTACTACGCCAGTGGGCGCGCGACAAATGGAGGAAGTCCGACTCACTGCGACTGGGTAGCGAGCGAACATGCTAGACACAACGCCTAGTCGTTCATGTGTACGGTCACGCAAACGGTATCGTGTTCGAACGAGCATGGTGTCGTGCTCCTGAGCCTTCTTGGGACGGTCACGTGAAGCGGATCAGCACATGGGCGAGGCGTCGCGCTGCTCGCCGACCCCACACCAAAAGAAGACCCTGCTTCCTCGTGCACCACTCACCTGTGCATACTAGTAACCCCGCTGTTAGGTGGCGCTCTCGTAATATGCTACATGCTCTCGTGATATGCCACAACCACACTGACTGCCGCCGCTGTAAAGTCACCCAGCAAAGCTGGAATACAGGAGACGGGAGCCATGCAGGGAAAACATCAAGGGACACGTGATAGTCGCGCATCCCCTCAATTCACAATTCCAGTTTCAAACTTTTTGCAAGCATCAAATAGCCGTTGCTTACGATCACGGTGTGATCAACAAAGAAACGGCAAATAAACTGCGAAGTAGGCCTAGCAGGGTACTGTCAACATCAGTACATTGTTGGAGCAACAGCCAATCGGAAGACACCTCTCAGTGTGCTGGTGCGCTGAGGCAGTAGCAAGGCTGCTTGCCTTGCAAACTTCCCTGATACTTAATGAGAAGCATTCTTTTGCCTCATTCTTGGCACTTTGCGTTAGGTTGGTAGATAGGTAGGTAGGTTCCTGTTTTGCCTTAAGAAAAATAAGATACTGTGTGACCGATCTAGGAATCTAATCTCTGCCATCGAGCACAGCAGGCCATCTAACCATTAGGCCATGATTGCACGCATGCTTCTCTCGTTCCAAATTCAGCCAGCTCTTTGAAACACTCGGCGCATGGACCCCATGCCACTTTACCGTCTTCTATCTTTGCGACAGCTCATGTTTTGAGGCACTGTGTGAGACTGCACTATATCCGGGATCAGCCGGCTTTGCCCAGTACTCTCCTCCTAGCAGCTTACGCTACGTAGAGACTGTGTGAGGTGGTGCAGACTTCATGATCGCTCAAATGAATCAAGTTATGCTTTTTTGCCGAAGTACCAATACTATCGTCGTTTTAACGTACACCACGTGAAATAGCTATGTGGAATGTCAGTGACTACGTGTACAAATGTGTAACACGTAGTCATTGAGGACATCAGAATCCATGTTATACTTGTGGTCCACTACTTTTGTAGAACCCAACAGTCACCATGTCGTAGGCTTGCGCCAAACAGCCGGCATAGACATCATGACATTGCCATAATACACTCGTTCACAATGTGGTTGTTGTCATGCTGCTGTTGTGACACACAGTTGCACTCGCAACCCACACACACACCCAGCTACTCAATTTACAGGAACACCTTTGATCATTTGTTATCATTTTGTGGAACCCCAAACAATGCTGGATGGCCAGGTACCTGCAAAATGCTTCACATAACATAGGTCCCCACAATGTGTGGAATCTGCACAGCTTTTTTTGCGCCTTTCTTATGCAGCCATCATAAGCAAGAAAAGCGGGAACGAAAAGGTGGAACTTTGAGCTTTTGAACATTATCAAGATGGCAGCGTTCAGCGACGGACTCTGATGGCTCTGTGAACTCTGGTGTTACTGCATGATTTTGGGCTACTTTCTCGCCGTCCCCACCAACAAAAAAATGTTTTTCTTCGGACACTTGGAGTGCGTTTTCAGATAAATCATTTCGCGACAGTGTAGATTAGGCATTGCTGTTGCCGAAACAAATGGTTTCTAAAAACTTTTTTTCATGATTTTCACCCTTTTAAGACCCACGTCCCTCCTTCTATAATAGGCCCACGCTGTACACTCCTTTGTGTTATAGGTAGGTCGTGACTAATGAAATGCCTTCTCTCTTACAGCCCAGGTGTCATTGTCACAGAGGTGCACAAGCGAGGTGGCATGAGTGACGCCCAGTATGCACAGGTGAGTGGTCAGAGGTGAGACACAGGCAGATCTGGATAGTATGTAGGTAAGCCTCAACCATATAGGGTGACAAAATTGGCTACAGGCATATAACTCACCCGTTTCAGGTGCCGTTCACAACACTGACATTCTGTTTTGCTATGTATGCGAGTTTTCTTTCTTAGGGGTTGCCTTCAAAATGTTTTTGTGGAAGTCTCCCTTAGTGCATGCACACTTGAACATACTTTGTGGAAGTTTAACAAAACAAAATGTGGCCTCTGTAATATAAGATCATCAGACACTTTGCATGTGAGGCTCGATTTGGGTACATCTTGTAGTTCTTGCATTATATGAATTAAGAGCCATAAATATGGGCTGCCTTGCTGCTACAGATGGTTGCAAGCACATTGTCATTATGAACCTGTTCCATGTTTACTACAAGATGATCTCTTCTTGTTATTCCAATTACTCCTGTCTTTCCTTAAGTGACTTCATCATGTACTTCCTAATCTCAACACACAAACCAATTCTGTGCCATTCTTAACTGTATTGGCCGCCCCTTGGCTCCCGTATTGTTACTTCAAGAGACTGCCGTTTCTCTGCCTTCATTTGCTGTCTAATTTATAAGGCCATCTTCATGTAGAGCTCATTTTAAGGGCTCTCTTCACCTCAGCTCATCATAAGCGATTGCCTCTTTTTAGCTTGACAAGTTCACCTCATGGGAAACCCACGTGATGAGGTTGTCCTATCACTTCAACTTTCATGACCCACCTTTCATGGGTTTTTCCCCACTTGCTGAATGGCATGTGGTAAAAATAAAAATAGACTATAAAAGGGTGTTTTACCTTTTGCAACCTAGATGGCAGCTAGTCATCTTGATACGCCTGCTGTTGCCTCGTCTGCTAGGTGAAATATGGCAACAGAAACAAAGCAACCAGGAAATTGGTCTAGATGGTGCAAGAAAGTGTAATTCACAGGGCTACATTAGTAGCAGTGTCATAGCTCTGGTAGTCTTTAGTACAGCATCAGCAGAGCAACACTACAATTCAAACAACCTTCTCCACGAAATTCCAGCGAGTGAAGTGGGCAGTTGATAATAGTAAATAAACAATTATTATCTAAAGTACATAAGAGAGAGACAACAAGATGTTCCAGCACCGGAGCTCAATCTGAACTGGATGTTTTTTTATTTCGTCGGTCCCCTGTGCAAGCCAAGCTCCCGTGCTGCTCGTGGCATCGCCTGACCTCGTCTTCTTTCCTAAGGCGATCACGTCAACGTCGCTGGTGCTACATAGCTCCCCCTCTAGAGAGCAGCATGGTCTGCGAACAATATCAACAGCTCCATGAAACTCGGCGAACTGAAGCAGCGTGAGCACCGACTGGAAAGGAGACATCCGGGGCTGAATTGAGGGATGCGACTGTGGGAGTCGCCTCGCAGTAAGCTGGCTTCAGCCGGTCAAGTGCGATGGTATCAGTTTTGTCATGAATGTCCACAGTGTATGTGGACTCGCGTCTCTCCAGTATGGGAAAGGGTCCGAGGTAGTGTGGATGGAGAGCAGGCCGAACGGGTCCATAGTGCATGAAGACGTGGGTTGCGTTGGCAAGGCCAGTTGAAATGTAAGGTGTGCGTGCTGGAACTGAATGCGTCGGACAGGGTTTTAGATCCCAGAAGAGGTCACGAAGGAGGTGCGCATATTCGCGAGTAGACAGAGCAGCCGAAGGTGGTTGGGGTGAGAAGTCGTTAGGCAGACGGAGCGGAGTACCGTAGACGAGCTCCGCACTTGAGCACACGATGTCCGACTTCAAGGCCCACCGGGTGCCCTGAAGTGCCAGTGGTAGATGTTGAACCCATTGCGATGGCGTGCCATGAGCAATCAGTGCTGACTTTAGCTGTCGATGAAAGCTTTCCACGAGGCCATTGGTTTGGGGATGGTAGGCGACCGTGCGTAGACGATTCGTACCAAGCATAGGCAGGACCTCTTGAAAGAGAGCCAACTTGAATTGCTGTCCTCTTTCAGTAACAGTTTTGGTAGGACATCTGAAGCGGGCAACCCATGTTATGACAAAAGCTACTGCGACCGTTGAGCAGAGCTGTCTTGAAGTGGCATTGCTTCTGGGCAACGAGTAAACCTGTCGGTAGAGGTAAGCAGATAGCGAAATCCCTGACACGGTGGTAGTGGTCTAACAATGTCAATGTGAATAATGTCGAAACGATGATCAGGTTGAAGACACTGGCATGCTGAGGGAACAGGATACCTATGCACTTTTGTACATTGGCAGGGTGCACATGCACGTACCCAGGCGCGTACATCAGTGATCACGGGATAGAGGTGGAACATTCCTACGAGTGGTCGCAACCATGAGCTCGTCCAGTCTACATTGCACAGCTCAGTGATGGGAAATGTTGTCGATGCTGTCTCTGGCTGTTTTGGAGGTGAAGAACGCGCAGTGTGCGACGCTGACACCGGCATCACAGCTGCAACCAGCACAAGTGGATTGGCAACTTCTATCACCTTGTCGGCCAATACAGCGAGCTCTGACAGATCCTGGGTTGAAGCAGTGGCCAGCACATCTGGACTGGAGTGGGCAAGCACAGAAGAAATAGCTCATGTACGAGGGCGTTGTCCATGGGCCGAGAAGATTAAGCATGGGGCGTTGATTTCCCAGCTGTTCAAATGAGAGTAGCTATTGTATTCATGAGCATTCTGGCGTAACTGTACAATCCAGTAGAGCAGCCTTGATTTCATCATAAAGTGACGCTGGGAGGTTGTGCACGAACGAAAGAAGGTCAGCAATCTTGTCGATGATGGCCGCTGGAAGTGTGTCAACCACAAGGAGGTACTTGCATGTCTGTGACGTTATCCGCGAGAGTTCGAAATGGGCCTCTGCTTGGATGAACCACGCTGTGGGGTTCCACTCCCAAAATTCTGGCAGGCGGATGACGTTTGAGACAACCGTAGCGGTTCAAGCGGGCTCAGCGTCGGCTTCCGGGTTGGTCGAGGCTTGCTGGTGTTCTGTCGGTGTTCGACATGGCTCCACTTCCTTTTTGTGTGGCGCGTTGTTACCAAGCACAAGTTGCACATTGATCCAGACGTCCGTGGCCACCAGTTGTAGAGCACATGAGAGAGAGACAAGACACTGTTCCAACACTGGAGCTTAATCTCAACTGATGTTTTTTATTTCATTGGTCTCCAGCGCCAGCCAAGCTCCCGCACCGCTTGTGGCATCGCCTGACCTTGTCTTTCCTAGGGTGATCGCGTCGATGTCGCTGGCACTACAATTCTTTGCCATTGTCTTTTGTTGTCTTCCATGTGATGGAAGGACGCCGCGTCATGTGCCTGGCTCTGCAAGGCAAGGAAAGAGAGGCGCAGCCAGTAAATCTTTTTGTCCAGTTGCATCCACATGAGAGAGGCTACAAGAGGCTCAAACTCTTCCTTACGATCATTACTACTAAGTTGAAGCTCTGTTGGCACTCTTTGGCCATCTCTGGCCCTTGTGCTAATAAACCCCCTTTGCATAATTATCATTCGAAGCTCTGAACACAACTCGCTAGAGTAGAGCTTTCCAAATCATCATGATCAGCTGATCACCCAGTCATCATGATCAAATGATCAGCCGCGCGAAGACTTTCAAGTGACATGACCTTAACCCTTGTCTTGTATATAATATCACACTTTTTAGCTATTGTGTTTTTTGTAGACTCCTGCTTTCTTTTTTTTCTTTAGTGATGTATCTGACATTTGTGCTGCATTTATATACTTCAATTATATTTTTGTGTACTTTGCTCTTAAATGTGTTGGTGCTTTTTAGTCCTAGCCCTTTGCAATACTTTTCCTTTTTGCCCTGCGTATTTTGCATTTCCTTATAATATACTTGTTTGTCCCCCTTAGTGCCCTGTGGGCCCTGTAAGGTATTGTAAATAAATAAATAAATAAATTGAATCGTTCAATTGGGTGAAGCGACATCTAGAGCACTGCTATTCGAGCATTGAAAAAGGCTGCTGTCCTCACTGCAGCCGCCTAACTTCATATTGCCATTCTTAAAACCTAAGGGAATCGGACTTTCGCTGCATTTATGCCAACCACGCCCACAAAAGAAAAATATAATCTTGCCAGCTTCCCATAAGTAGCACAGTATTCAAACCAAAGTCAGAATATGTATAACTGCCACTCATCTGTGGCACTCTATAAATGATGGGAAAAGGGTTAATATTCGTGCAGCTTATAATGATGCAATTACTTAGCACTCAATGAGCACGAGAAAGCTAACCTCCACAGCGTTGACACAGTGCTCTTTTCTGGATCAGCCTGCCAACTGTGCCTTGATGTTGCATTTGCAGTTCCTGGAGCACTGCAAGACGACCCACGCCATGGGTCGTGTGGGCACCGCCGACGAGGTGGCACGTTCCATCGCCTTCTTGGCCTCGGATGACTCCTCATTCATTACAGGCCAGACGCTGGCCATCGATGGAGGACGCAGCATCATGTGCCCGCGATAGGTCTCCCCTCGTCACTGCCAAAAGCATAGCCCCCTGTTCTCCCTTGTATTTGTTATCGGACCTTAGTGCTCAATGTTATACAACGGGGACATCGGGTATTTGTTATCCCGGTGTGAGCTTGCTTGTCATACAATTTTCGAATAAATGCCTATTTTAGAACAAGACTGCAACTCGTATTTGGCGGCAGAACTCCATAACATACTCCGCAGCAAAATTCTAAAACAATCCCCAACCTGACAAACATTGCTCTGAGAGCCAGGTGTTCTCTGTAAGGAGTAAAAAATGCTTAGTGCACAATGCGCGCTTACCAGTTTTCCCATGTTCTAGTGACTATATAATTATGAAAAATTGCTGTCATTACAGCATCTCACCATTAGACTGTGCCTTGCTGCTAGCATTTGCCACTTGTTAGTTCTTAAACTTCACAGACATATACATATTGCAAACTGGAATAACAGCGTAGTCCAGGGACCATTAATCTTTTTTTGTCATGTGAATGTGTACCATATTAGATGTGGTGAAGCCCCTGAGTAAGTCCATTATCTCGCATTGACCTCATGTTTGAGGTATGTGAATGTCAAACATCCCAGAAAGTGTTTTGGCAACAGTAGTTCTGGCAGAGAAGTTGTTCTTAGAGGGAAAATTTCTGACGAAACCAGTCTATCTATGCACTACTAACATTAACATATTTAATTTCACCCGCCGTGGTGGCTTAGCAGCATGATGTTGCACTGCTAAGCACGAGATCGCGGGATCAAATCGCGGCCGCAGCGGCCGCATTTCGATGGAGGCGAAATGCAAGAAAACCCATGTCCCGTTCATTTGGGGCACGTTAAAGATCCCCTGGTGGTCAAAATCAATCAAGGCTCCCCACTACAGCGTGCCTCATAAACAAATTGTGGTTTTGGCACGTAAAACCCCAGATTTCAATTCATATTTAATTTTATACGATCTTAAGGCTAAGTTGCGTCAAAGGCTGCTAGAATCAGGCAAGCTCCTTTCTTTTTTCAAACATTGCATAAAAACAGCAAGGAAGGAGCAGTTTTTCGCTCTATGCACGGCCTGTAGGTTTAGGTTTTTCTATGCTTTGTTAAAATTATTCAAAGTCTAACATACTGAGCTCATTTATCTTATGCTAATAAGCAAGTCAAACGACTCTTGAAGCACTCGTAGCAGTTCTACAAGGTTAGTTAATGGATAAAAAATGTCGCAGTTTCGCCCCAAAGTCGAAGCATCAATTGCGATAGCAAATTAGTAGAGAGCTATTTGGAGTTGGGATAGTAGTTTTGTCAGCTGCATAAACGTGGACACATTCGCTTACTAACTGAATTAACAAGCGTGGTGTCGGTGCGCAGAAGCAAACATGAATAGATCGCACTGAATGACCGCAGACAATGACTGTCAAAACGCTGGCAGCAAGCGCAGCCGCCGCAGCAGGCGGAGGTTCGTGCGGTCGATCGCTTCAACGGAAACTCGGCAGCAAATGCACAGCGCATACAAAGGTCAGAGCCATGTGGAGATAAGAGACGGTGTGGGCAACCGCCACAGCCGGGCAAAGTACAAGCGCAGTTGTTGGAAGAGTAGATGCTGCCCCCCCCTCCCTCCCGCGCTGCCTTCCTGCTTTCGCGTGGGAGATTGAGTGGCCAGTTCCCCTTGCGCCCGGTTGCAAGATACGCATTTCATGCCGGAGCACAGCGTCGCCCCGCCTCCATCCCTCCCATACCCCCGCGGCCTTTCGCGTGACGGTCACGTTTGCTTTGCGCCGTGCGTTCGCTCTCCGTAATAGCGCGCGGGGGAATACGGCACGCGGTGACGATTTTATCGCCCTTGGACTTTATACGGAACCTCACGGCGACGCCGACAGCAGAAATCCGGTTGAAGTGTCCATATAATTGCTATCGCAATAAAATGGTGCTGAGCAAGCGATGAGATAGCAACAGTATAAGAGTGCAAATGTGTAGGATGCCTGTTGTGAACAGTGCCCTCTGCGACTGCCATCGCCGATTGCGGCGACTCCATTGCCTCTGTTCAGGCGCGCCATGGATGGCACGCTTCCCAGTATTATTGTGCACCATAGCACAGTGTACATTACGATACGAGACTGCACATGGGGACGCATTCTCGGACGCACACTTTCAGCGATATCACCTTCGCGTGGCGTTGGGCTCAACCAGTCAAACAGGTCATCCGGTTTCGCTGAAGCAGCCAATAAGCACACATTGAAAGTGATATTGCCGAAATCGACTATCCGAGAATGTCCCATGGTTGCTGCACAGCCACCATTATCTGCCATGTTGTCTCTCTGATTGGCTGTTGAGAGGCCATGTTTTTTAAACTTTGTGCCAGAAAAAAAGGCATTCCAGAAAGCAATTCTGCAGCTTCATCAAGATGACAAAATGTGACATGGAAATGTGCATTTTTTTGAAGAAAGCTATTTTTTCTGGACCTTTGCAGCGAGTTTTATTACAGTCTTAGCACTTATAAAAGAAAGTTAAATGTAGGTTGCAGAAATCTCGGAAATGCATTTGTGATTTCGCGAACATGTGGTGCCATTCTGAGATAGCCGCCATATCAGCTTGTTGATTGGCTGAAGGAATACCACGCGAGTAGCTCGCAGGAAGGCAGAAAGGAAGGTTTATGGTGGATGCCCGCGTGTAGCTACATTCATGCAAACGCTGAAAATTGTTCCCTCGCATGCCACACACCCAGTGACACATACACAGGGACCTAAGCTGTCAAGATGTTCAGTGAGCAGCACATACCCAGTGCATTCATGGCATAGCTTGCTATATCTATAGCATTGGTGTGAAAGACATTAATTGAAAAGCGGCGCATACCCTGTGCATTTGCAGCGAAGCCTGCTAACGCGTCGGGTTGTTGTCCTTTAGGCACCCATCTGACGTGGGTTTCATTACGCCCATTATCGGATAAATTTAAAGGATCTATTTTGTCATTGTAAAGTGGCACATACCCAGTTACTCAAGTTGGCATCAAAGAGGTTCATTGAAGAGAGAGAGATATAAGTTTAATGATGCGAAATGCAGAGAGGTCGGCCTGAGGTAAATTCCTCTAGCCAGCTACTCTGCGTTGGGGGAAGGGGAAGAGGGAAAAAAAGAGGGAAGAAAAAGGCGCATGATGGGTGACGATGATGAGAGAAGGAGGATATGAAACATATGGCAAGCACTTTGGCATGCTCAAAGCCTACAGTCCAGGCCCGTACTTTTTAAAAAGTTCAGTAGCGCCTGCATGGCCTTGAAACTTGATTGAGTGTCTGGCCAAGGGCCTAAAATAACGTCCTCCGACAACGGTGGGCTGTCGAGACGCGTAAGGTCATTATTTAACCTTTGACGCTCTTGCACGTACCTAGGGCAGTCACAAAGCACATGACCTATAGTCTCTTTGACATTGCACAATTCACAGTCTGGAGACTCGGTGCGTCGCATGAGGTGTACGTATCCGCGCGTAAACGCTACCCCCAGCCTTAGTCTGTGCAGAAGACTGGCACAGCTGCGTTGAATTTTCGGTGGTAGCCTAAATTTCATGGTAGGGTCCAATCTCTGCAGTCGTCTGTGTCGATTATCCGGATTGTCCCAGTGCTTTTCCGTTGATTTTCGGATGACACTGGAGAGAAGGCAGTTGGCGTCCGCTCTTGAAAAAGGAATCGCAAGCATTGACTCTCGTTCTTCCAGTGCTTTCTTCGCTTCGGCATCAGCCAATTCGTTGCCGTGTATACCACAGTGACTGGGAATCCACTGAAATGTGATGTGGTGGCCGTTTTCTTGCGCTAAAGTGTATAGCTCGGCAGTTTGAAGAGCCAACACTCTGTAAGCGCTTTCTTTCAACACCAGTCTAAGTAGTTGCAGAGCCGACTTTGCGTCACAGAAGACTGTCCATACTTGAGGAGGCTGTTGCAAAATATATCGAACGGCCTCTCTGATTGCCACTAGTTCCGTAGATGTTGTAGTCGCCTTGTTACACAGACGAAACCGTCGAATGACTTCATGCGCAGGCACGACGAAAGCCGCACCAGACGCATACGACGAGACCGATCCGTCTGTATACACATTCACCGAGGAGTCATATTCTTTCGAGATATATTCAAGTGTTAAATGTCTGAGGCCGACGGTAGGTATTCGCGATTTTTTAGAAATTCCGGGAATAGATAGACGCACCCGTATTTTGGACATTACCCATGGGGGCATACGTGGAAGGTCAGCAGGGGCAAAGTATGATGGTAAGGCAGATTCTTGGCATTTAATGGCTCTTGAAAATGTGGAGTCTGGCCGTATGTCGGGAAGTGTCGATAAGGGGTGGCATCCATGACGGCACAGTAGTCGCAGGAATACTCGAAGAGGTTCGCATCGTAGATAGACAGGTAAAGGGGTGACGCGAGCCTCCTCAATTGTTCCGTAGGTTGAGGTGCAACGTGGAACACCGAGACATGTTTTCAGCATCTGTGCCTGGGCACTTTCCAGCGTACGCAAACATGACCGGCTCATACCTGATAAAACTGGCAGGCTATACCGAATGTAGCCGACGTAGAGAGCCTGGTACAGCCGGAGTAGCGAATGCTCAGATGGGCCTCACTTCATACCGGCCAAAAAGCGAAAAACTTGAGCAAGCCCAGTTAATTTTTTCTTTAACATTGCCACATGCTTTGACCATGAAACACCGCGGTCAATGACAACGCCGAGGTATCTGTGGTGGGCCACATATGGGATGGTATTGCCATTGATCATAATTGGATACCAACACATAAGCTTCCGTGTGAACGCTATCGCAGCGCACTTTTCTGGAGCCAGTTGCAGTCCTTGGCACTGCAGGTACTGAGACGTTAAAGAAACGGCTCGTTGCAATCTTGCACGAATTTGCGGTCGTGTGACTGCGGACGCCCATATGCATATGTCATCTGCGTAGGTACTGATGCGTACTGTGTCAGGAATTATTTCCGCAAGGCCAATAAGGGCAATATTGAAAAGAGTCGGGCTGAGGACTCCTCCTTGAGGCACTCCACGGACCACAACGTGTCTTCTCGTTTCGCCATCAGTTGTGGACATGAAGACTGTGCGACCATCTAGGTAACTTTCAATCCACATGTAGAGACGGCCGCCGATGCCCAAATTACCGAGGGCATCAAGAATGGCTTCGTGCAGTACATTGTCATAGGCTCCTTTTATGTCCAAGAAAACTGCTCCTACAAGTCGGTGTCGCCTTTTTTCGTGTTCGATCGTGGACACGAGATCAATGACCCCATCTATTGCAGAACGTCCACGTCTAAATCCGGTCATCATTTCAGGATAAAGCTCATTCCCTTCCATGAACCATTCTAATCTAGTGAGCACCATTCGTTCCATCACCTTACCGACACAGCTAGCTAAAGCTACTGGCCGGTAAGATGACATGTCGTAAGGCGATTTTCCTGGTTTTAGGAGGGCCACCAAACGGCTGGTTTTCCACTGCTTCGGGACTGTACTGGATGACCACGTGGCGTTGTAGTACGACAGCAGGACCTTCCGACCTTCCACACCAAGGTGGCACAGAGCAGTATATGAAATACCGTCAGGTCCAGGTGTAGAAGATCGTCTCGAAGCAGCAAGAGCAGCTTCCAATTCCGGCATCGTGAAAGGAAGGTCAAGACGAGCATCTTTAGGAGGTGGCACGGGTCGATGCAATGTTGGACATGTTAAAATATTGGTACGGGTGACTCTCTTACAGAAGTCTTCGGCAACCTGCACTTCCGTCAGAGATTGGTGAAGTGCTAGAGCATGGAAAGGATGTTTTTGCTGAGGAGGGGCACGAAGGCTTCGTGCTATCTGCCAGATCCTAGAAAGTGGTTTTCGAGGATCCAGAGTCGAACAGAAGGTCCTCCACCGTTGTTTTCCCATTTTTTGAAGGTGACGCCGTATTTTTCGTTGAGCACGTCGACATGAGACAAGGTCTATTGTCGATTGAGTTCGCCTAACCTTCCTTTCCGCTCTACGAAGAAGACCAGCATAGGCTGATTGGCACATACCTTGCACTGCACCAAGTCAGCGTCAAAGAGTTTCATTGAACAGTGGTATACCTACCCAGTCCCGCATCCAGACACAGTGAGACATGTTGGCGGGAAAGAGGTTCATTGAAGAGCGGCACTTATATACACATGCTGCATACTCGGTGACACAACTTGGTCTGAAGGTTGGTTTCGAACACTGTTCTCTCTGCACAGCAGCCCAATGCGCTACCCATTCAACCATGGACTACCCAGGTAGGTGGGAAAACGGTTAGATACAAACATACATTTACCCTCGGAAAGTGGGTGAAGTACACTAAGAATGCGAAAGCATTAAAAAGAGACTGGAAATTTACAAATGTGTTTTGCCGCCATTTGGAACTGCACCAATTGGGAATTCATATCAATTGATTTTTGGAATGGTTCAAACGGTTTTTGCAATCTGACAAGTACATGCCACTCAATTCGAAAGGTCTACAAGACTGAGTACAAGACATCCTCCGTGCGAGTGTGTGCACGCAATGTATCCCTACTGAACACACGTCCACTAGCCACCTGCAAGGTGTCTTGACAAAATTATCAAAACTCGTGGTGATCACTTCATAACGTATACAATGTCTATTAGATGTTCTGAAGAATTTTGAGGACTTCCTGTGGCCACCTTCTTGCAACTTTGTTGGATGTCCTAAGACATCTTGTAGCCGTCACGAAGACTTCTCGCAACTTTGTTCGATGCCCTAAGACATCTTGTAGCCGTCGCGAAGACTTCTCGCAACTTTGTTGGATGTCCTAAGACATCTTGTAGCCGTCACGAAGACTCTAATGCACCACCAGATTTGGTGTACTGTAGATTTAAACAGTGGTATAAAACGCATTGCGAGATGTCTTGTAGCCATTTTAAAAAAAGGTAATAAAATGTATTGAGAGACATTTTGGAGCTGTCTTAACTCGTTCCTTTCCATTAAAAACTTGCTCACTTAATTTGTGGTGCTTTTATGTTCTAACATTTTATTTCAATATGTATTAGTCACAAAGTATGCTGTGATAAAATCGTTTGCTGATCATTAGTGTTTTGAATGCATGTAAAGCAGGGCATAATTGTCCAGAGAGTTTTTCAATGTCTGAAACTTCAAAGCACTTCAAGAGGCATGACTGAGAGTGTTAATTTGCTATTTTTATATAAGTGCCAAGATCTAGAGTAAAAGGATATCTGACATATACAAGACATTCGCCTTGCTCCAAGTTCCGAAGCTCTAAGTCGGACCACCTAAAAAATGTAATGCAATTTCGTGGCGTGAATATTAGCCACAGTAATGACCATGCTATGCGGGAAAGCCGTGGTTTTGCAAATGTGAAAACGGGTAAGCGTATATTGTGCACTAAGCATTTGTTTTCACTCCTTGCAGCGAACACCTGGCTCTCGGAGCAATGTTTGTCAGGTTGGGGATTGTTTTAGAATTTTGCTGCGGAGTATGTGCTGCGAGTTTTGCAGCTAAATTGGTGCGGACAAGTTTTTATTTATTTTTAACTTTTTTCTACGTTTGCATGTTGGCTGTAGACCAAAATCATTTGGAATGCTGAGACTGCTGGATTGCTGAGAAATCAAGTGCGCATTTATTTTCACGCAGTGCGTTCGCTAATGTCTATGGGTAGAGTCAAGCTTACGATATGTCATCTTCGCTCGCCACAATGTCTTCATTGTCGGACGGGTAGAGGACGCGCTTCCGAATGGCTTCGCTGTCTCCTAGCGCGTTGCGCCGCGGTTCGTTTCGCCCGCCGTATATTGGGACAGCTGGGGACAACGGCACATTTCACTGCCTGCCTCTTCGCTCGTTTTGCTGCGTTCTTCCGCTCCCTTCGTCTTGGTGTACTGGCGTGGACGATCACGTTTCGCACATGCCGAGCTTGCGGCCGCCAACGATGTAGAGACTCCATAGCGGTACGTGCTGCCCGAGCCAGCTAGCAGCAGCAGCCTGCAGTGCCAACGTCGCATGCCACCAACGCCCTGCGCGACGACAACCGGCAGAAGCAGCAGCGGCCAGGCCGGCAGGCGCGCGCAGTAGCTAAGCCCAGTGTAAAGTTACTGTATATATGCTACCTTTGGTAGCATATACAGTAACGTACTCTACACAGTATACATATACAGTGGGGGTGAGAGGGGCACGTCGCGGCGATGCCTTCGCGCCTTACGCAACACCTGGCGGGTAATTGCCTAGTTGTTCGGCACCGGGCGGGGGCTACAACATAACTTTGTTTCCGTGAAGCTGCCCTAACTCTGACAACAGAATTGAGTCGAGTATCCTTGCGTGATTTGAATGCAAAATCATGACTTCTCTAAGTTATCACCTTATATTAAAACACTACCTTAATCTATCTTGCTCTAGTTTGTACCAACCTTAATCCACTTTAATTGAGCCACTTCAACGTAATCCATCTCAATCCACATTAATCCACTTTAATTCGATTTTAGAAGTGGGCCTCGAGCGCACGACAGCACTCACCGAACTCAACGCACCGACTGGCAGCACCGGGACCCGCGGCGCTATACAGTTAAAACACGATCTAACGAAATCCGATTTTACGAAGTTCCCGATATAATGAATAAATTCCCATTCCCCGGCAGGTACCCGGGGTTCAGTGCTGTCATAAACCCAAATTAACGAAACTAATGGCCACCAAACCCGATTTAACGAAGCTTTTCCTCAAATGAGTAAAAGAATTACTGCGCTTTAGCTCAGCTAACCCTGGATATGCAAAGCAAAAGCTTGTTTTTTTTTTCGTCCAAGGTCTGCCTTTGTCTACGGTTGTGGTCCCGCTTGCGGCGTTTTGCGAGCCGAACGGCTCGCTCTTCCTCAGTCTCCGACGCTAGCTTCGCGCTCTTGGCATTCCGAACCCTCTCCAGTGAAGCAGCTCGCGGGCGATATCCGCGGATTGGTCAGACGCCGCTTGCCGACGACGGCTCAAAGCCTCCCGCTCCCGCGCAACGCTCAGAGAAGACGGCCCGGCCTCGCTCTCGTCCATAGCCAAGCTCGCACTGACTAGGCGAGCGCGGCGAGTCACGTGGTCAGGCGGCGACCCAGCTGCGGAGAGCGCATGCGCCAAGCCGGCGGCGGCGACTAGCGCACGCGGCGAGTCACGTGATGCGTTGCCAAGGCTACGGCGCAGCTGCGGTCAAATGAAGGTCAAATTGCTGGCGACGGCGAAACTCGGCTCGACTAGGTTAGTAAAGCTTCGCTTTAAAAGCGGTGATTCCTGACACCGACGGGTCTTTCTTCGAGCGCGCGTTCTAACGCTATCGCGTTAAAACATCTAGGCACCCTAGTCACGGTATTCGCGCCCGCGTCTTTGCATATCGGCAGCCTGTCATAGCTTCACGTGACCGTCTACCTGGCCTGCATCGCACAGGTACTGCGGGCCGCACAGCGGACTTTTACACGCGCAGGCGTAGGTTAGCGGCAAATACAATGCCGCGTATAGCTTTTGGGTGTCGGTACGTTACTATTTAGATTGCGAAAGACAAAGAAGTCCCTTTCTCGATTTTACGAACTTCTCGATTAAACGAAATATTTCGAGTGTGGTCATCACTTCGTCAAATCCAGTTTCAAGACCGGCCACCAGCGCGGTCTGTCTCTGACCACGTGACTTTTTGTAACATCTCCGGCCACGCCGCCAGATTTTCCGCTTCGTGAGCCATAAAATACTTTCGCATTAATGTACCTCATGTCGCAGTCAGTGTATCTAAGCGTGTAACGACGCTCTCTTCTGGCCTCCTAGTCGGCGCGCTTTGGCTCGTCACATCTCCGTGGCGCGCGGCCGCCCTAAACTTATTCAATAAAGCAAGACGATTCCTCCTCAAACGTTCTCTTAAACTGCAGGTGGACTAGCCATAGGTCGATGAGTCGTTATGTGCGTTAAGTATGCTGCCGGTCATCGCCTGTGCATTCTTGCAGTGCAGTAAGAATGCAGGTTTATTTTCACAACTGCCGGCAAGAATAGCGGGGACCGACCGGCCTCGCGGTCTGATTTACGGAGTTCATTGTGAGCTCCTTTCAACCCTAGAGCACCATAGACCATACTCGGACGAAATGACTTGGTCCTTCCTTGACTCGGTAGGCCGTGATTGGATCCGTTCGTCGGATCACTACTGCGCGCGCACGTTGGTGCAATCCAATGTGGTTGCGCGCCAAAGGCGATAAAAGTAAACAAGAGAAGAGAATCTGTCACGACAAGAAGGCGGAGTAACGCCAACTTCCGACGTCCCGGAGGCTTCCTTCACAACGATGACGTGAGGGCCGCTCCTCAGTTATTACGCGCAAGCGTACATGGCCCGCCTGTGAAATCGCCGAAGCCATGTTTGAAGCCGCGAAGGAAGCGAACGCCGGAGGAGAAAGGCGCCTGGAAGGAAGGCACTTGGCGGTGGAGAAGAGAATCGCGCGCCGAGCAAAGTACGGAAGAGCGCACTGAGCGCGCTAGGATGGATGGATGGATGGATGAGGCTGAACCCTTTAAATCGGGCGGTGGCATACGCCACCTAGCCATGACCATTAACATAATTTGTACTTTGTGGTGGGTGAAATTTCACCCCTGCCTTAATTTTATCCACCAATCAGATAACCTCTGCTTGGTCATTTCTACCCGCTTAAAGTCTATTTTACCTTCACTGTCCCTAAACCCCAATGCTTTGAAAAAATCAGCCCCGTTGCCTTGCACTGTAGGGTTAAGCCACTTACAGAAAAGTATGAGGTGTTCAGCCGTTTCCTCTTCTTCTCCACACGCACAGCACAACGTGTCTATACCTTGGTACTTGACTCGGTACATCTTAGTCCGCAATACTCCCGTCCTGGCTTCAAACAACAAAGAGCTTCCCCTAGAATTATCGTAGATATTTTCTTTGGCAATTTCTTGCTTGAAAGTTCGGTATGTGCCCAGTGCTGATTTCGTCTGCATCCCTGTTTTCCACAGACCCCTCTCTGTTTCCTTAACCTTTTTCTTAACCGCTGTTTCCTGGTTTGCACCCCTCCTGCAGTCCAAATATTTGATTGACAGTTTTCTGGTCAGCTTCCTCCATTTTGTATCAACATTCCTCATGGCACCTCGATGCCAGCGCCGCCTTACAGGGTGCGGATAGCCTTTGAACCGCCCCGCGCCGCCGCTCTGGCTTTTCGGCGCCATGTTGGTTCTTTCGCGCGGGCTGTCGAGCTGAACGGACGAGCGCTTCATTTGCTTTCTTTGTGGCGTTGTGGCGTTGTGGTGCGAGAGCTCGTGTTTTGTGTACTCCCTTGTGATGTTCGTACCTGTTAACGAAACATGACGGGCTGCTTTGTCGCTCTGTGCACTGGATCGACGGCAAAAGAGCCGCGGGTATTTTGTTACCCCCGCGACGTTGAACAAGGAAGAAAAGGGCAGCGCAAGTAAAACGTGACTGCTGGGTACCGACGGACACAACGAAGATATGCGAGTGAGGATCATGATTTTGTTAAGGATAATGTCCCGTTCTAATCCTTTTCATTTTCACAGAGAAGTTGCTTGTATATGTTGGCGTGCCTTTTGTAGTGATTATAAGGCTGCAGTATGGTGTGATCGCCGTGTTTGACTTGTTGCAACGGCGTAGGTTTATTCTAGACGTTTGTGAATTGACCTTTTTTGCAGCTAGAAGTATGGGGGCACTTGTAAACTCGTTTCCTGGATACGCGATCGATGACAGTACCTACCTGGTCGATTTTTTCTCACCAAAAATTAAACAAGCACGAAGCATCACTCAGTCGGAAGAGAGTGATGAGAGAAGCGACTTTACGAGTATTCTCGACTTAGGGAAAGTTTCTTCTCTTGGGGAAGATGTGCTCACTCACTTGGCAGGCTTTTTGTTAACGCCGATTATCCGCACTGTGAAACACTGCTCTGTGTGCATGTACATGCTAGCGGCTGAAGAACCTGGACAGGAACACCACCTTGCTCAACTAAATGAATATGTCCAAGGCGGCAAATTTTAATTTATGCAAGCAGACAAATTCTGGACTTTGTTTTTTAATGTGAGGGTGTTCTCAAGTTTTTTGATGAAGCTCAAGATCTGAGCTGTCTGAGAAACATCATTAAAAGCACTGAAGGAAATTATTGGAAAGAATGTAACCTTGCCAGAAAACCCATGTTATCAGCACAAAGATGTGATTGGAAAACTTCTTGAGCGATTTTTCTCCACACATCTCCGCATCTATCTGCGATGGCTTAACCTGAAAAGGCAGCTGAGTGTCATGCTAGCAAGACTGTAGCAGGTACGAGCGTGCAGTAGGGCAACCAACTTTTAACCAGATAACCTCACTGAGAGCTTATAAAGTGGATTAATTAGTGCTTACTTTTGTAAATAAATTGTGTTTGAGCGTTGAAAACTGTTCTGAATGCCTTTTTCTTCTTCAGCAGGCACCTGAACTGCTGCAGGCCTACTCACGCGACGTCTCCTAATTTTTCTCCCAGTTTCATAAATATGATGGGAAAACCCTAAGAAGCAAGATTACTATTGAAAGAGCTTCAAACTTGACATTTCATCAAGTGTAAAATTCCAGTAATATGTGTGGGTCGTTTACCAGTGAAATGAGTAAATAAAAAAAGGGGGTAACCTCGCAAACAAATCGTGCTACCTTCAGGTTGCGATACACGCGAAAAGTGTCGGACAACCTCTTTTGAAACGGGCACTTTATGAAAGCAAACTGTTTATCTGACGGTAAAGCAGAAAATCTGCATATAAATCGCGCGGGTTTCGACCTTAGCACGCCCGCCGCCCTTTCTTTCTGGGGGGGTAAGTGGTTCGTGAGGAAAGGGAAAGGTTGACGCTATCTTCTGCAGCTCTTGAGGGAGCACGGCTCAGCGCCAACAGGGAGGGGTAAGTGGGAGAGAAAGAGGGGTAGTGTGGAGTCGTCACCATGGCTGGACGGGGCAAACCGGCAGGCTGAGGCGGCACGTATCGGCCGAGGTGGTAGGCCGTAGAGTGCTGCAGAGTCTGCAGGGGTGTTGTTCCGAGCCTGTCAGGCCCGGGATGGGATGGGAGGCCGTGAGGCCTTCCCGCTTGCAGAAATGTCCTTAGAGGCGTGCGGAGAGCCCTGACGAGTCAAGGTACTCCACGACGCCTCGAAGTGCAGAAAGGTGGTGTCGGCCGGGGAAGAGGAGATCTTCCTCCTGGTTAATGGTTAATTGTAGCCGCCACACGCCCAGCGCCTCTGTATTGGAAAGAACCAAGATGGCGCCGAAAAGCGTGGGTGTCCCCACCCTGAAAGCGGCGCTGGGCTAGAGTGGCTGGCCACCCTAGCTGGGCATCGAGACACCCTAGAGCGCGCTAGGGTGCCTCGATGCCAGCGCCGCCGTTCAGGGTGGTGCCATCCTTTGACCGCACCCGCGCCGCCGGATGGATGGATGAGGCTGAACCCTTTAAATCGGGCGGTGGCATACGCCACCTAGCCATGACTATTAACATAATTTGTACTTTGTGGTGGGTGAAATTTCACCCCTGCCTTGATTTTATCCACCAATCAGATAACCTCTGTTTGGTTACTTCTACCCGCTTAAAGTCTATTTTGCCTTCACTGTCCCTAAACCCCAATGCTTTGAAAAAAATCAGCCCCGTTGCCTTGCACTGTAGGGTTAAGCCCTTTACAGAATAGTATGAGGTATTCAGCCGTTTCCTCTTCTTCTCCACACGCACAGCACAACGTGTCTATACCTTGGTACTTGACTCGGTACATCTTAGTCCGCAATACTCCCGTCCTGGCTTCAAACAACAAAGAGCTTCCCCTAGAATTATCGTAGATATTTTCTTTGGCAATTTCTTGCTTGAAAGTTCGGTATGTTCCCAGTGCTGATTTCGTCTGCATCCCCGTTTTCCACAGACCCCTCTCTGTTTCCTTAACCTTTTTCTTAACCGCTGTTTCCTGGTTTGCACCCCTCCTGCAGTCCAAATATTTGATTGACAGTTTTCTGGTCAGCTTCCTCCATTTTGTATCAACATTCCTCATGTACAAATAACTGAAAACTCTCCTTGCCCACCGCTTTCCTGCCGTTTCTCTCAATCGCTCCTCAAATTCTATCTTGCTGCTGGCTTCCCTGCCCTCGAATGACGTCCATCCCATGTCACCCTGTACCCCCTGATTTGGTGTATTTCCGTGTGCTCCCAGAGCCAGTCTACCTACCCCTCGCTGCTTAGCTTCCAACCTTGCTCGAACCTCTGATTTCATGCACAGGACCGCATTGCCGAAAGTCAAACTAGGGGCCATCACCCCTTTTCAAAGATGGCGTCGCCGCTTTCTCGCTGCGACGCCATCTTGAGTCACAGCGAGCGGTTGCGAGTGCTTGGTGCCGGTGCTTAGTTCGAGACACAGTGCGCGCGGATGCTTCGCTGACGCTTCTACTTGCTGGACAGTGTTCAGCCGCATGAATGACAAGCTTGTCAAGTGCACCGAGTCGACATGACGGGCTGTTGTGTTCCCAAGTGCACCGGATCGACGCGTAAAGGGCTTCGTTGTTTACGCTTCCCCCGGGACCCAGAGCGAAGGAAGAGATGGGAAGCCCAAGTAAAGCGGTATCACTGGAAGGCAGCGGATAACTCCTACATTTGCGAGGTAAGTGTCAAGAAAGTTTAGACTATCGCATCGTGTTTTTCCTTTAAATAAGAAAGTATTCTCTGATCCTCGCTCACGTACATACCTACGTTCGCTCACGAACTAAGCACTGCACCGATGCTGTCTGAGTAGCCTGTGGTTTGCGAGCGCGCGTCGCATAGGCTTTTGCCGTTTTGATCAGCGCAGTCTATGCGAGTAGTACCCTTATTTTAAGAACTGACGAAAATGCTTCACCGCGAAATAGCCTTACATTAGCTACAAATCGTCATGTAAACCACCTATTTTACTTTTTCACGGGATCGAAGCACACATCGTGTGTCTCTTGTTTCTTTTTTTCCCCTCAGTTTCTTTTTTCGCTACTGGTTATTTGGGACTAAAGAACGCAGTGCTTCTTCTGGGGAGAGCGGTTGTTGTGTACGTGGCAAGCGAAGCATTGTGATTTTCTCTATTCTTAGCAGATATCTTGCGGATCTCAGGTTGTTACGTTATATAGCTTATTTTTTAAACGAATATATTTGTAGCGTGGTGCTCGTAAGCCGATGGTCATTCGTGCTCATCCCCGATCGTAGTGGGTACTGTGATGGTCTTTAAATGCCTGTGCACGGTATGCCCAGGTGTAGTAGAGTTAAGGGGCATCATGGGACCAAAATGTTTCGGCGCTTTCTGGCATGGTGTCTGTTGTAGCCTGTGCATTTCTTCGAAACGTGTGAAGCGAGGTAATACAGCATTACTTCTGCGAAAATTTATTTTTAAGCACTGTAATGGGTTCTCTAGCTGTATTTACAAGGCAACTTTTCATATCAATAATCACTTTTGTTGTTTTACTTGTACTTAGAAACACTTTGAAGAGGATCAGTACGAGGGAAATCGACAGGATGGGCGCCGTCTGTTAGTAACAGCCCTACATCATCATGGACTATATTTTCGAAGTGAAAAACATTGCTAATCTGTATTTGACTGTCTTAGTTTCATTTACGGTTTTTGTACGCGATATGTATGCAGTGTTGTTTATTTTTTCAATGTAGTTATCAGTGTTCTCATGGTTATTTATAAAATGTTCTGTGCTCGCCATCGATGTGTTTGGCTGATGCGACGTATTCGATGGTAGCTGATGTATTCTGGCTGGATTAATATTACCCGCGGTTGCGTTTTCTTGTTTGCATTCTTGTTTTCGATTTATATTGTGTGTAATAAGGTTGATGTACTCACTTGAACCCCCCCCCCCCCCCCATGTAATGAATAAATTAAAAAAAAACTCTCACTATCCAGAATCGTGTGTCGAGCCTACCTTGCGAATTTTTTTAGCTCGTCTTTCAACATAACCTTCAGCGCCACACAGTACATATAATTTTTCATGTACATATCTCTTTCATGATTGATTGTACTAGACATTATAAGTAAATGTATTTTGTGCATCGTTTGGTTTCTTGTGTGTACTACGCAAGATTGACACAGACAAGTTACGTTACATGTTTCTCTACAGCACTAACTAAACCTTATTTTCACATCGCAGTTATCTTTACACCAGCTTAATCCTGTCAGCACACAGTTTTGAAGGCAAAAAAAGCAAAATTGCGCGTAGATATCGTCAAATAATTGCAACGAACACGAAGAGCACGCGCAACGCAAGGGAAACTAACCGACGTGCGCGAGTGGCTGGCTATGGTAAAGGAGGCGTGACGTGTAAACCAAAATACAACAGCGAAAAAGAAAAACTTCCACACACAGGGGGTCGCAAACCTTATATACCAAGCATCGAAGCGCAAAAAAAAAAAAAAAAAAAAAAATAGCACCCTAGAGCTCGCCGCAAAGCAACGCCACCTAGAGGAAAGTCCAGGTGGCGTTGAACGAAGCGTCGGGGAGGAGGAGGGTAGGCAGAGGCGCGCTGGGTGGACATCCTGTGGCAGTTGCCACGACTTCTGTGTGTGATATGGATGTACCGGGTTTGTCTCGTGATAACATCGTCCCCGCGCGCCGTATGCCCTGTGTGCGAGCGAAAGCGTAGGCCGGTGAGCCGACGATGGTGGCTAGGGAGGAAAGTGGGACGGAACCATCTTCCGTCGCACTCAAGGCACCGGGGAGGGGAGGGAGTAGGGGGGGGGGGGATTCTACCCCGGCGGCTACTGCGTATGGCGCGGCCGCGCGAACCCTATCTTGAAAGCGACCTGCGGTGCGGACCTGTGGCGTAGCCAGAAATGTTGGTCGGGGGGGGGGGGGGGGGGGATCACACGTTGCAGCGCGACATTCACGCGTAAGCAACACTGTGATTCCGTGCAGCATGACCGGAAAAGCTCAGGCCGGCGCGGCGAGCCTTCCGCTTCCGGGTCATATCGTTGGGGGAATGCTTTCGCTTCGTGGTGCTTTGAAGTGCATGCAGCAGCAGGCATTGCAATCTCAAGGACCTCGGCAATCATTTTAATCATGGTTAGTTGCGCTGTGTTCGGTTGCAATAACGATTCGCGGCGGAAAACTGACTCTGGTGAGAACATGAAGCAGCTTAGCTTTTTTCTGTGCCGAATGTTGTTCGTTGGCAGTGCAGCCAGAGATCTCAACGAAGCGTCGAGCGGAATGGTTTCGTCGCCTCTACCGGGGTGACATTAACACAGACGCTACCCACTACAAAGTCTGCAGCGAGCACTTCGTTTCTGGTGAGTGCATATTTGTCGTTCTGCTACAAATTACGCCGCGCGAATTTGAAGGGTTGGGCTACTGTACCGCATTCTCCTGTTCACTTTTTTTTTCTTTTCACTCAAACTGAGTTGCACTAAATGCCAAGACACCCGCCGTGGTGGCTTAGCGGCTAGAGCGTTGCGCAGCTAAGCGCGAGTTCGCGGTATGAAATCCCGGCCACGGCGGCCGCATTTTGATAGGATGGGGTGAACCGCAAAAACACCCGTGTATGGTGCACGTTAAAGAACCCCAGGTGGTGAGAATCAATCCGGAGTCCCCCACTGCGACGTGCCTCAAAGTGGTCTTGGCATGTAAAACCCCAGAAATTAGCGAATGCTAGGACATCATGCCTGTTCGTGTTTATGATGCTGGCGTAATTGTTCTGGAGACGAGCGAAGCCTGTCGTAGTCCTGATTTCTGTCAAAGCTGGTTGTCGTGCAGTTTTGGCTTCAAGTAATGGTTAGACTTCTTGCCACTGCAACCAGTGGCTCTTCTTGTTAGAAATGCGTCAGTTTTCTAGGAATTTGTTTTGTTGTGCAAACGCAGTCTCGTTCATACTTGCAGGCAAGCCATCCTACTTAATGGATCTGACGAATCCGGACTGGGCGCCAAGCTTGCACCTAGGGTATGACACAAAGTCAACAACTCGGTCTGAAGAAAGGTATGTATGTATGTGCTTTTTCTGGTAGCGCACAACAAACCCAGACTTTGAAAATAGCAGAGACCTAAGAGGTGCTGGTGGACACGGTGTTGATACAGCAGCTATCTTTTATATTGCACTCCCGACTGCAGTTGTGTAGTATAAGTTACATAGTCATCAAGTAATGCATTCCAATCAGATACTTCCAAGTTGTTTGCATTGTTTTGAGAACAGTTGTGTCTGCAGAGAGCAGGCTGGTTTCAATTTCCAAGAGAATACAAAATTGTGAGAACTGGTGCCAGCACTGTGACAAATAGCAAGTAGTTGCAGAGGTGGAATCATCAATGCAAGTAGTGCTAATGAGTACAAAGTAGACATTTTTACAGAGAGGTACATTTTATTTCAGGCACCAGCGACGTTGCAAGAGGGCTGCGACTCCAAAGGAGGTCCAAAAGGCCGATAGCAGAGTGCTGCGACCCTTGACTACAATGTTGAATGCGCAGCAGAGCGCTGTGAACAGTACTGTCACAAGTAAAATGGCTTATTCATACAAGGGGAATATTTTCTTTAATGACATTCAGCATCTTAACATTTTTGTTTTTATGCAGGCACACCACTTGCAAGCTGGCATCCAGGAAGATTCTTTCAAGATGACTATCTGCTGGTGTCCACACAAAAAAGTCGCAATAGCTGCGCTGGCAAACAAAAAGCTGCATTTGTATTTGCGTGTAGTAAGCATGTTGTCGTTTCAGCTTCAGTGTATTATCACTAGCAGCAACTTCTAAGCAGCCACTTTTCTGGGTCACAACGTCATTTACACAAGCAGCTGAATATGGGCACTTAATTTCTAAAACATCATCTTGGCAGCAGGCACAAGAAATCAGGCCATCTGGGCTTGCTGCCATGTGGGGCTCATGTGAACTAATATGCAATCCAGACTTGTTGCAAACAAACTCTTTGTGCTGGCTGGATGCTTCAGCAACATATTGGTTCCTGGCAGTGTCCTCCTTGCGCAGACCCCAATTAGTTGCAGCAGAAGAAAACTTGCTCTCCTCAGGGTAGCAGATCTTCACCAGGCTCACAGATGACTGAGTCAAGGTCGTTCGGCAAGCTGCGTGGGCTGTCGATGCCGTGACCCGGCCTGCTCTGAAGGCGAACCACGTTGCTGAGGCCGACTGACCTCTCGTTGCCGCTTCCACACCTTTACAGACCTGTATTGTCAATAGAATGGCTTTTCACACTAATTCAATGTACATGATCACAAAACTGCACTTAGCTAGCAGCAACCATTCAGGTTGGGCAATGTAAACACTGGTAGTTTCAAGCATTTAACAGTGCCTTGTCTGTCATGCAACATGTAGTTACTTTATATCAATAAAGCTATCATTCAATGGAAATATAAATACCTTTGGCTCTACAACATACACCTGGGCAAACATTGCGCACTCCTCCAGCATCGCATCCCTTGACAACGGCTTGTCTCTTGCCAAGTGTCCGAAAAGAGCAGTGGAGTGCTTCACTTGCACAGGGATTGAACTCCTCGCAATAGTCCTTTTTCAGTGCAAACACTGCAGAATATTTGCCAGCCTTCTTAATTCTGTCGAGAAAGGCCTTCCATTCGTTCTGTGAAGGCCTCTCAATAGTGGTGGCTGGTTTCTTTGAGGATGATGATCGATGTCCATCCAGCCGCCTTTTCTTGGTGGTAGCTGATGCAAAGTCAATGTGTGCAAGTGGCGCACAGGGCACAGTACTTGAGTACGGAGGCAGCCATGCATTTTTCTTATCAGTGCAAGCATGACCATCACGAAAATTTGAAGCTGCTTCTAAATAGAAGAGCAGTGCACCAATGTGCGAGCAGGCTTCGCCGAGATCGGCCATACACGTGCAGTGTGCAGCTTCGACCATTCCATCCTGCTTGACAAGAAGCCATGGCTCGAGTGGCTGAGTGGAAATTGCCTGGGAGTGGTTTACCTGCAAACGGAGGAAGTGTTCTATTTAACTGCTGATTCTATGCATGCTGAGAACACAGGCACAAAAAGCAAGGCGAGTTACTACATCATCAGTGAGTGAAACTAATGTAGGTGTATCCATGAGTGTAAATAAGCAAAACACCAGCGAGTGGTTTTATGCTTGCACAATCGAATCGCAACTGCGCATACGTATGCAAAGCTCGCGGCCTCGCCGGTAGCGATAATTTGTAGAACTTAGTAAACGCTTCGGCAGGTGACGGGAATTTGCAAAAAAAAAGAGGGGGGGGGGGGAGAGGGCTGGAGCAAGGTGAACAGCTGGAAGTAGCCGCTAAACAGCAAGTGTTTCTAAAGGTGCATCATGGTGGTAGCTGACATGTTGCGTACAAACGATTTTCTTTGGTATCGTTTTCGCTCCCTTAACTCCGGAAGGCACTGCGTTGCTGGACGCTGCGCAGTGCGAAAGCCTACTCCTGCAATCTTCATGTACTATCAAGGAGCATAAGAAAGTGCTACGATGTTTCGCTGCGCAGCGAAACATTCCGAACACGAATCACACTCCTGTCACACACATTTGCAAGTATTACCTGTTACCCGGTAATACAAAGAGCGACTAGCTGATGTAGCGTTTTAGATTGTCTTACCTTCGTGCGCACAATGATGTGCTCGCCGTGTCTTCTCAGCCGGGGTTCTTGAACAAAGCCGCTGGTCAAATAGTTGTGTGACTCTAGAGATTTTCTTGCTTTCAGCTGTTCGTTAGTTATGAAGCTTGTAGCGTGCACAAGGTAGTCCTTAATATCAGAAAGTTCTACCTTGGGTACGAGCGCGAGATCAACTGACGCCTCTTTGCCAGTAAGCATAAGTGGATCGACGCCACCGCAAAGCTCCACTTTCTCGACGTAGCGCACCTTCACACCGGCCTCTAAATTCTTCGCGTACGTGCTTAAGTGCATTAATGAGGGGCTGGCATTCATGCTTGCAAAGTTGCAAAAGATAGGCACTTTAGTGACTCCTCCTAAAGTAAAAAAACACACACATCGGCAGCGCTTCAACAGCGGAGATAGGCTTTGTTGACACCGGCTCCCCAAAAATATGGCGGTTTCATAGTGGCCAATGCAGCTTGTGCCTTTTCCGCTACAGCGCCCGCCAAACTGCTCTGCCGTGACTTCACGTGAATACCACCTATAGAATTCGTCGAGGGATCAAATTCATGAATACTATGCATTGCCATATGCATTGTATATTAGATGCTGCAAACGAATTATTGAACGCTACGCACTGTCACGCAAAATATGTATTTTTTCATAAAAGAATATATTCGTATGTCCCAAACATTGTGGCAGAAATAACTGATATCAATGCTGCCGCGTTTTTTTTTTTCGTCTATTCAATAAGTAAAGAAAATATCACACGAACTTTAGGACTATATCAGTTCGAAACCAGCAAAGCAGTGCATGCAGCTGACATGAAAAACGTAAAGGCCATGAAATGATTAAGTTGAGGACAAATATTTTGATGAATCTTTGTCATTCAAGAACCTTGTTTACATTTTTGCACATATGCAACGGCCAGGGAGAACCTCAATGACGCTGTCCTTCGTTGCAATAGATTGCGCAGGAGCAGCTGTTACCGGTCGTGTATTGTAATTACACCGAGATTATAGTCGCATTAGTGAGTACATATAAAAAGCAGGAGCTCTGCAAAATATACATTAGAAATGCGAAGATAGAATGGAATATACAAATGCGAATATACAACTCGCTAAAAGGAAAAAAAGAGTCGCTGGAAACAAAGTTCACTGCTTGTAGACACAAAACCTCGCAACAAGATATTTAAACATACGTATAAGTGTCCAATAGACTGGACTGGACTGGACAAACTTTATTTGGGTCCTGCAGGACGTAGGGCGTAGTGGGCGTCTCCCACGTAGGGACCGACAGGGAATACCTGGCGGCCGCTTCGTGGGCCTGCTGGACGGCCCATTGCTGGTCGGCGAGAAGCGAGCTTATGAGGGACTTCTCCCACTTGTCCGAGGTAGAGTCGGGATGAGCGTTTCTACACTCCCAGAGCATGTGTGTGAGTGTCGCCGTGTATCCGCACGATGGGCACATGTCGCTGGGGTACGCGTCAGGATAGACAACGTGGAGTTTGGCGGGGTTTGGGTACGTGTCTGTTTGTAATAAGCGTAGGGTTAGCGCTTGCGGTCTGTTAGGTTGGGGTGTGGGGGCGGAAAGATGCGGCGTCCAAGGTAGAAATGTTTGGTGATTTCATTATACGTAATGGGTTCATCCCGGTTGGTCTATATCTCGGCGAGGTGAGGTTGCCCTGGGACGGCGCGGGCAGTAAGCGCACGCGCTGCGTCGTGGGCGATCTCTTTGAGGTTTGGCGGGGCACCCGACGCCACCCGGCACCCGTCCGAGATGGGCGGGGAACCAGATGACGGTGTGGTGCTTCAGGGTACTCTGATCCGCGCTGCTGAGGATGCGTAACGCTTGGTCCGAGACGACACCGCGTTCGAAGGCTTTGATGGCCGGTCTGGAGTCGCTGTAGATGACATTCCGTTTGCTGTCGAGCATAGCTAGGGCTATGGCTACTTGCTCCGCTATTTCGGGCTCTCGAGTGAGGATCGTGGCGGAGTTGAGGATCCGCTGCGAGGATGAGACCGCGACCGAGGCGAAGGCTCGGTTGTTGCGATAGGCAGCGGCGTCCACGAAAGAGATATCGTTCGTTTTCATGTCTGTGCGCCTGAGAAGGGCGGTCGCTCGCGCAAGGCGCCTGCCTCGGTTTAGGTCGGGATGCATATTTCGCGGAATGGGAGCGATCGTGACAGTAGCGCACCCAGGACCTCTGCCAGGGGGGGGGTGACAGTTTGCCAATGCCACCTAAACAGCACTAATTTCGATTTCTTCACGGGAAATTATCAAAAAAATTCGCTTTTTGCGAGTGTGCAGACGATTGCGCGTCTTGCTTCTTAGTTGCAGTACTCAAATGCGTAAGGAAAGAGAAGGGGTTAAACAAAAGCGGGGGTTAAGTCGGCCACAGGGGGGGGGGGGGGATTACAACCCCCGAATCCCCCCCCCCCGTCGGTGCGCCAATGGATCGTGATAAGGTCTCGGATCTCGCGGGGGACCGGCGTCAAATCTGGGGGATCCCTGGTCATCGAGGAGAAAAAGCCGAGCTCGCGCAGAATGTGGCGGCCCGCCTTGGTGGTCGTGAGTCGGATCATCTGCGTTCGCTCCTGAGCCTTGGCGATCTCTTCTAGCGTGTTGTGCACGCCGAGCTCGATGAGTTTATACGTGGAAGTGGTGATATAGGGAGGCCGAGGGCTCGTTTCACAACCTTTCGAATAAGGCCGTTGAGTTTGTCGCGCTCCGCAAGTAGCCAATTGTGTATGGCGGCGACATAGGTAAAGTGGCAGAGAACAAACGCATGTACAAGACGCAGTAGGTTGTCTTCTTTCAGGCCGTGGTGCCGGTTGGCCACTCTACGTACGAGTCGTATTGCATTTTCAGTCTTAGTCATTAGTTTCTGCACCGTTAGGGTGTTGGTTCCGCGGGACTCGATGATCATACCCAGGACCCTGATGGAATCTACCCTGGGAACTATACGACCGTCTCTTATGCGGAGTGTGATGTTGCGTTCGGCCGGAGGTTTCTACCCTTTGGGCTTGGCGCCACGGCGTTTGGGCAAGTACAGCAACAGCTCCGACTTGGTGGGGGAGCACTTGAGACTGGTGTGTTCAAGGTAGGACTCGGCAGTTTCAATGGCCTCCTGCAGGGCGGATTCGATGAAGCCATCCGACCCCGCGGAGCACCAGATCGTTATGTCGTCCGCATAGATGGTGTGATTTAGCCCGTCGATCCTCGAGAGTCGTTCGGAGAGCCCGATCATCACTAGGTTGAAGAGCGTCGGCGAGAGGACGGACCCCTGGAGAGTTCCCCACTGTCCGAGCTCGACTTCTTCCGACACCAAGTATCCTGCGCGGAGGACGGCCCTGCGCCGGGTCAGGAAGGAGCGGACAAAGTCGTAGAACCGACGCCCGAGCCCGAGGTCTGCGATCGCCTTCAGGATGTACGAGTGGGCGATCG
>NC_051156.1:63282966-63477155 GCF_013339745.2 Dermacentor silvarum
GCCTTCGCGGCTGAAAACATCAGTTAAAAAGTCGATGACAACTTCAGACGTCACTGTATTTGCGAAGTAAACTTCTGGCCACTTAGAATGGTAGTCTATGAGAGTTATTACAAACCTCGGACTTGCCTGCTGCAAGTTGAGGGGGCCTACAATATCAATGGCGAGTTTCTGCCATGGCAGCTCTGGGAACGCAACAGGCTGCAGGGGTGCATTAGTCGGTTTTGCCGACTTGTCAGCTGCTTGGCAAATGTGACAACTTCTGACTGCGTGTTCCACCTCCGTATCCATTCGTGGCCACCAGAATTTCTCTCGAAGTCTTTGCTTTGTTCGTGTGATGCCTGGATGCGTGTCATGCGCGAACACCACCAACTCGGATGTCAAAGTTTCAGGCACAACAATTCTGTCCCCTCTGAACACTATGTTGTCTATCACTGAGAGTTCCTCCTTCACCTCATGGTAGGGCTTTACTTCTGGGCCTAAAATCTTTTTGGCAGGCCATCCAGAAGCAATGTATTTAATCACAGTCTGTAAGGTTTCACTCTCGGCTGTAGCTGCTTGAAGCTGCCCTTTGGTGATACAAGACAGTACCACGGACACCACCTCTTCGTCCAACTCTGGCTCAGCTGCAGAGGTCACAGCTAGCCTGGACAAGGCATCAGCCACTACGTTATCACTTCCTTTTTGGTACACAATGTCAAAGTTATAATACAAAAGTCTGGCAGACCATCTTGCAATTCGTAGTGGCCTTCTACCAGCACCTCCCGACGACAGCAATGTCACCAGCGCTTGATGATCAGTTCGGAGAAGGAATCGCCGGCCCCACAAGTAGACGTGCCAGTGTTCACACGCGAAGAGACACGCGAGGGCCTCTTTTTCCCCCGCAGAATACTTGCGTTCGGCAGACGTCAATGACCGGGATGCAAAAGCTACCGTTCGCAGCTCTTTCCCTGCTTGCTGCTGCAGTACAGCGCCCAGTCCTGTGTCGGAGGCATCCGTAGTCACAACCACGGGCAGTTCTGGATCGAACATGTGGATCACGCTGCATGACGATAACGCCAGGCGCGGATCCAGGGGGGATGTCCGGATGTCCTGACCCCCCCCCCCCCCACAGATTTCTGCATCGCCCCCTCGCTGACAGGGGGATGGCCCTGTCGCAAAAAAATATGGCCACCAGCATTCTTCAAAATTATTTTTCGCGAGCACCAGTGGTATCAGCCATGTAGAAGTAAAGCTATATAGCTCGCTTACAAGCTTAGTTGTATTCCTTAGGGGTGTGGTGTCGCGAAGTGTTGCCGTAGTTATTTGTTCTCATGAACACCTTGGACCTCCTGGCGCAGGCCGTGCCTTACTCGTCCCGTCGGTGGCGTCGCATGAACGAGGGGACGTCCCTTTTCCCAAGCGCCCCGATGGTCGCGCGAGCGTCTTCGCGCCTGATCAACTTAGTTCCCCATTGGGGTGTCATCGGTTGCATCATTGGCTGTCATCGGTTCCGCGACCAACCTGCTTAATGAAAGAAATCTCTCGAGGAAGTGTTCATATGTACATAATAACAACTAACAGCTAAACTAAGAACTACGCATAGGCAACTTTTTTTTTTAACTGTAGCACTCGTTGTGATCACAGTGACACATTGACAATATCCAGTACGAGCACAGTACCGTTCGTACGCTAGAAGGTTTTCATTTTAACTTCGCAGTTTTATTGTCGTACATTAAGCATAAGAGGCTCAAAGCCGCCGGATCCGTTTATCTGAGTGGCCGTTCTCGCGGAGCGGGGCGAAGTCTCGAGCAGCGGCTGCGAAGTGGGGAAGCGTGACGTCAGCGGCCAACGCCAGCGCGCGGGCCTAGGATGGCGTTGCGTGGTTAGAGAAACGGTAGCAGATGCGCGCCTTGTGTAAAAGGATGACGTCGCGTGGGAAACAAAACATGAAGACGCCGGCTCGCGCTCTCGGCTACTACGCCACATCGTTCTTCTTGTAGGTGGCGTCGTGAGTCTTCATACGCGGTGATTCGCATATCGCAAACAACCATCGTAGTGGTTGCCGCGTTGGAGCGGAGCGTTTCCTCCAAAGCAAACGGAGGTGTCTCAGCCGAACACAAAGAATATTCTTAAGGAAATCAAGGTGTCCCAACAGAACTCTAAAGATGGACCCGTGCTTACGCATTTATAACGAACCTGCGACAGATCATCCCAAATTTTATTTTAAGAAACAATACAGGCTATAGATATACCGGGTGTTCAAAATTAAGCTTTATGGTTTTTATAAAATTAGGCACTGGAAGGCACGTGAATACCACCTGCGCAAATAAGTTATGTGGCCAGGGGGACACAAAGTGAGATGATAATTATCGCTGTCAGCTGCCGAATTAACTAAAATTGAATAATTAACTTTTTATTGACTGCAGTAAGTGTGTATGTTTGTATTTAAAAGTTAGAGGCAGTCGTGTTTCTACACAGTTTCACTTGGAAGAATTCTTCTAGAATGTCTATGCTCCGAGATATCCAACTCCAAATTTTAATTGTCGTTCGCATGATTACGCATGCAAGACAGTGAGGATCGGTGCAAAGCTCGTCCCTGATGTGACGCGGCTGTTGCGTGCGGCGTTTCGTCTGACAACGCGATGGAGACATTGGCAAAGATAATAACTCTCCCCATTCCCCTCACGGCTGGCGAAAAAAAAATCGAAGAAACCGTAACTGCTGTCGCAACACGCGACCACTGCATGGGAGGCCTGTAAAGATGGCGGCAGCTGCCATGCCGAGATAATGGCGCGCGCGGAGAAGCCGGAGGGCAGTGCGCGTGCGTAATGGTGACTAGACGACCGGGCATGGTCCTTTCCTGGGCTACGCAAATAAGGTGACTGCTGATTTCCAAGTATTGTAAGTTTTATTGATATCAAAAGCAACAACTGCACCATCAATAGCAGAAACCTTTAGCTATGCTAACGAATATTTCATACTGCCGCTTTAAGTTTGGTGTTGTCATGCACAAATCTCATGACAACACTTCACCCATCAAGATGTCAATGCCCTAAAAATGTTCAAAATGCCTCCCTTCCACAGCAACGCAAAGCATAAGCCGCTCTCGCGTCGACTCGATAACTCTGCGCAGTACGACAATTGAGATTTGGAGTCGGATATCTCCGAGCACGAACACGCTAGAATAATTCTTCCGACTGATACTGTTTAGAAACACGACTGCCTCTAAGTTTTCAATACAAACATACCCACTTACTGCAGTCGACAAAAAATAATTGTTCAATTTTAGTTAATTGGGCTGCTCACAGCGATAATTATCATCTCACTTTGTGCTCCCCTGGTCACATAACTTACTTGTACAGGTGGTCTTCGCGTGCCTCCCAGTGCCTAATTTTAAGAAAGCCATAAAGCTTAATTTGAACACCCTGTATTATCAGGCACAGCCGCCAAGCACATGGCTGTATTGGGTAACGTCCTTTTCCTATAAGCTCGGAGAAACCGATACCTGGCTTCGCTATAGGGCTTCTTCATCTTTCTGGGGTTTTACGTGCCAAAACCAGTTCTGATTATGAGGCACGCCGTAGTGGAAGGCTCCGGATTAATTTTGACCACCTGGGGTTCTTTAAGGTACACTGTACAACGGAAGCACACGGGTGTTTTTGCATTTCGCCTCCATCGAAACGCGGCCGCCGCGGCCGGGATTCGATCCCGCGATCTCGTGCTCAGCAGCGCAACGCCTGAGCTATCCGAGCCACCACGGCGGGCTACAGGTGTTGCTCCAGCCGTATAAAACGCGGGTTTATATCGTGAGCAGAAACGGTGAATTTTGGTAAATGAGAAAGGCTACTATCATCATCATCATCATTGATAAAAGCTGACCCCCCCCCCCCCTCACAAAAAACCTGGATCCGCCCCTGGATAACGCTGCTTTGACTGCATCAAAGCTGTGCTGTGCGGCTTCGTCCCATACGCACGCTTGTTGTTTGCGCAATAGTTTCCTGAGCGGTTCTACAACGTCCGCATAGTGTGGCACGAAACGGGCGTAATATCCTGCGAGTCCCAAAAACGATCGTAACGCTGGTGCATCTTTTGGCACTGCTGCCTGGGTGACTGCTTCAACTTTTGAGTGCATGGGTGCGATGCCCTCACTACTCACTACATGACCCAAAAAGGATATTTGGTCCACATCAAAAACACATTTTTCATTCAGTGTGAGACCTGCATTGGAGATCCGTTTCAGAACTTCTCGCAAGTTCTCATCGTGTTCACTGGCAGTTTTTCCCCATACTATCACATCATCTATGTAACACAGTACCCCTTGGCACCCTTTCAGTATGGATGACATCAACTTCTGGAAAGCTGCAGGTGCAGATGCAAGGCCAAAGCATGCTCTTCTAAATCTGAAAAGGCCTTCGTGAGTCACAAATGTTGTTAGTTCACGACTTTCACGTGTCAGTTCCAGCTGATGGTACGCAGCTTTCAAATCCAGTTTTGAAAATCTAGTTGCACCTACCAGGTGGTGCAGCAGTTCTTCCGTGTGGGGGAGAGGGAACCCATCCACTATGATGGCCTTGTTCACTTCTCGAAGGTCAACGCAGAGGCGTATCGTCCCATTGGGTTTCTGCACAACAACGATCGCCGATACCCATTCGGCCGCATCAACTCGTTCTATGATGCCCGACAGTTCCAGTTGGCGCAATTCGGCAGACACACGTTCACGGAGAGCAAGCGGTAACCGTCGTAGCTTGGCAGCTACAGGCTTCACCGAGGGCCGAACTTTGACTTCGTGCACAAAACCCTTGACCTGGCCAAGTTTACCAGAGAACAGGTGCGAAAATTCACCACGCAGGTGGGCTGGCAGCAACGATGAAGGCTGTGAATCTGTTTGTAGACACGGCAGCGTATCCCCTTCAATGCAAAGTTGGAGATTCTGTATGGCATCCAGTCCCAAAAGCGATGTACCACGTTCCACGACGTGAAAAAGAACACAGGTTTGAACCTGCTTGTAGGCTACGTTCGCCAGAAAGCATCCCTTGACTGCAATCCGTTGCTTTGAGTAGTCGACCAGCCTCACTTTAGCATCCGTAAATGAACAGCCAGAGAAATGTTCTTGAAAGCTTGCTTCGTTAAGCAGAGAGACAGACGATCCCGTGTCGATGAGGAGGCTCGGAGTAGTATTGTTAACATTGACATCGATGTAAATTCCTTTCCCTCGCATACCTTCAGTGCTGAGGTTGAGAACAGAGATAGCATTCGTCGCTTCAGGCGTGTTCTTGCTTTCGGTGTTGCCCTGAGACTCACCTGGGCATCTTGAACGGCACACAGACGCAAAATGTCCCACTTTGTTGCAGTTTCGGCATTTCACCTTCTTAGCACGGCATTCTCTTGCATTCGCTCGATGTTCGGTTGACCCGCAACGGTAGCATGCCGAAAATCCACTCGCACTCCTACGTTCAGGCTTGTCAACTATTCTTTGCACCACTGAATCAGCTGACAGTTCCTTAAGTTCATGTCGAGTCTGTTCGATGTGCTTGCCAAGCTCCACAGCGCGGCTCAGCGTAAGGCTTGTTCCCTCAAAAAGCAGACGCTCACGTATTTGTTGCGATGTCGACCCCTCCAGTAGCTGGTCTCGTACGGCTTTCTCCGTTTGATCACCGAAATCACAGCTTGCGGCTAGCTCGCGCAGTGCAGCGGCATAAGCTTCGAAGGGCTCACCCGGCAGCTGACGACGCTGTCGAAAGCGGTGTCGCTCCATCAACTCGTTTACGCTTGTTGCGAAATGCTTGTCAAGCAGTGAAATTGCCTCGTCGAAAACATCCGAGTCGGGCTCAGTCTTCATATGTACGTTGATGAGCTCCGACGCAGTAAGTGGCGCCAAACTGTAATATATTCGCTGCCCCTCCAAGCCTAGTGCATTCAGTAGGATAGCTTTTCTGCGTCGCTGCGTGAGGTCCTCGCCGCCGATAGCCTCCAAGTAGTTGAGAAACGCAAGCTTCCATTGTCTCCACGGTACTGCTGCAGGACCCGGCGTAGCAAGAAACGGAGGAGGCGGCGGGTTGCAGTTGAATAAGGCAGCCATGGCTTACCGGCGTAGAGTGAGGCGCAGGCGTGAAAAGAGTAGCGGGCGACACGGCAGCGCTGCGATGCCTAACTTGCCGGAGCGGCGTCGCGAACGACGGAGACTGCTGGATTGGGCGAGGCAACTCGAGCTCGCATCCTTGAGCTTGATGAAGCTTCTGGGCGATGAGTGCAGGCGTGCATCGATCTTGAAGAACTCGCTGTTTTACCTCGTCGCCATTTTATGTTGTATTCCGCACCAATGCAAGATGGCGCGAAGAAAAAGACACCGGGCGAAGGCGAGCCCGAAACTGCTGTCGTAACGGCGAAACAACAAAGAGAGCTTTTATTTCCGGTCAGGGCCTTATATACCCTACGTCCGTCACGCACAAGGTTGACTACACTAGTACTATCGTAGAGAGGTTGCCAACCCGTAAACTGAACACAGCTGAACACAGGCAAACACAACACAAATGCAGTCATAATGCGTTACAAAGGCTCTCCCTTTCACTCTACACCACAATGCATCAGTTTGGTGTTCCCAGCGCTTAGTCAGTGCAAAAAGCGCTGGCGACCATGCGTTTCGAGTATCGCGTTTCAATCCGCCTTTTTTCACGGCCCGACGGCGCATGCGCCCCGCCCTGGCGGATTAGTTCTACTCTGCCAACAACCGCGATCGTCGCTCGCTCGCACCGTCGCTTATCTCCACACGGCTCTGACCTTTATGCGCCGTGCATTCGCCGCTCAGTTTCCGTTGAAGCCATAGACCGCACGTACCTTCGCCCGTTGCTGCGGCGTATGCGCTTGCTGCCAGCGTTTTGACAGTCGTTGTCTGCAGTCATTCAGTGTGATCTATTCATGTTTGTTTGTGCGCGCTCACACCACGCTTGTTCAATCAGTTAGTAATAGTCGGGCCACATTTTCCAACGCACGCTACACATGCAATGCTGCCGGGTCGGCAGTGCAGCGCTACAGGTGTGTCCCTTCGCACGCGCTGCCCACGGGAAGCGCTTCTCATCAACACCACCGTTTCACACGCGCCTTCTCGTGGTCATCGAGTCTCTCTTCATGTCGGCCTACTTACGCCGCAGCACACCTGCTTACTTAATCAGCTCATGTTTACTACAATTCATAGTGCTACCAAAGCCGCTCACCTTACTTCGTATGACATTGCTGTGTTGCTATCGCATTCATTGCTTCGCCCTTAGGGCGAAACTGTGACATTTTTGTAGTTCAGTTCTGGCCTCGGCGATTTAAAATAAACTACTCTTCGCTTCGCACGACGCGTACACAATAAGCTGCAAGCCGCGACGCAGCGCTGTGCCCAACGGCTGTGCCAACATCAGTACGTCACCGTTTCCGTAGGCTGCCGCTCGTATTCGCAACGTAGATGGATGGGTTTGTACGTGTTGCTGACACATGCTGACACCTTTCTTAATACTTGAGATGTACTCTTTATCTATGCGTCAAACGAGAAACAAGAGACGGCACATTCGGTACAGCAGCATAAACAGCCGCCTCGCTCAGTTATATACCGATAGTGTCAGCGATGGCAACCGCGTTTTTGCGGGAGAACAACACGGCCTTTAAATGAGTGCTTATGTGAGCACAACTTTCTCAAATAATGCTTTATGACACGCGAAAACTAAGTATGATGAAGTTAAAGAAAAGCGAGAATCAGTAATAAATTGAAGAGCCCGATATTTGTAACTGGATCACAGTCGCTGTTGAGTAGCTCAGGCGCTCATACTACTGACTCGTCTCACGGTGGAATAACGCGGCTCATATGAGCTGGTATGTGTGTTTTATTCGACCGTTTCGACATTTTTTTTCCATATCAGCGATGCACCTTTTCTCCAATTTTTGACGCTAACAACGATCTATGGCTGTAGATGCCGATGAAATCAAATGAACCGCTTTGCTAAATCCGACGCGGAAGGCTGCACGCTCGAAAACTTCTTATTTTTGCAAAATGTCTAAAGAATGTGCAAAAAGAAGTGAAAAAAAAAATGTGGTTGATCCCTCTTATATAGGAATCGGTATAGAACACGAAAGTGAAACGTGTCTTCACAGAAGTAGTGTAATGTTTATTGCACATTGATATATAATGTCTATTGGTGTTTTGTGGCTAAAGCGCCCTTAGGCGTTGATGCACCCACGCTGACGCCTGGTGGCACGTCTCCTCCATCACGACTACCAACGTCGATGACCATGAGCAACCGTCGTGCATATGGAAGCTGCACTACGCTGCACACGCTAGCACAACGCGAAAGACGAAGCACGTAACTGACACACTAATACAACGCGCAAGACAAAGCACGTAACTGAATCGTCACCGAGTCAAATCAGCGCGTACAGCGCGTCGTAATTGCAGCCTCCGCGATCAACTTCAGAAACATTTTCAGAGCTAATTGCGGAGGCCACGCTCCGCTGTGCTGAGTACGGTGAACGCCGCCACCTAGGTGGCGTTGGTAGTGCTTCTTGATGCCAGCGTCCCTTCGAATGCTGGCATCGAGGCGTCGTAGTGCTGAGACCACCGAAGCGTTCACTGTCGGTGCGCGTTAGTGTGATAATGCAGTACTTCTCTTTTCTGCTCGTAGGCGGCGGCACCGCCCCGAGCAAGAGCGCGGGTACACGGAGGAGTGTTAGATATATAAGGCGCGTCTGTGTAGCTCTCTGCAAATGCGTTTGTGGCGCAATGGGTTAAACGCTCGGCGATCTATCGTCGCGGACCGAGAGGTCGTGGGTTCGATTTCCAAATTTTGCATGTTTGTGGAACTTTTTCTTCTGGTTTCTTTCTTTGTATTATGTTCGTGTACATTGTAAGAACGTCATTCCGTATTTCCGTATGACGTATTTCCGTGACGGAAATACGTCAGTGAAGTCTTGGTGGACCCCGGCATAAAACACTTTCGTGTTAAAAAAAAGCGAGGTGCAGCTGCAGGAGTCAGCGACAACAAACTCCAAAGCAGCCGCGCCGGCAGGGGAACTCAGCATGCCTTTATCGGCCACACTATACAAACAAAACAGCGCGCTCACGCCTGGTTAGTGCTACATGGCTTCCAGGAACGACATGCTGCCCCGCAGAAGCCATTGATAATTAATCGCGATCCACGAGATGCATAACCGATGCGCACTCAACAAGGGCGCAGGTTCAGAAATCAACCGGCGAAAGACCCGGCACCCTTCCAAAACGTTTCCGGCGGCGTGCGGCAGAGGGCAGCACAGGAAAATGAAAAAGGCGGTTTCAATTGCTGCAGCACTGTAGGCGCTGTTGACTACAGACCGCACATATACAGACTTTCCGCCTGAAAAACGCGATGCCGCGATGAACGATTGAATTGAATGGTCTAAGCAGCTTCAGTCATGTTTCAGTAACTGTTGGCGCACCCAAAAACGAAACATGCTTGATCACACTTGGTTTCACGGCAGCGCCTGCTGCATGCGGCCCGGCCGCCACATGCCATGACATTCGCGGCGCCGCCGCATGAAGGCGCCACCGGTTCAAATACTACCCGCGCCCGGTATCGCAACTCAAATGAACTGCAGGGGGCGCTGCGAAAATTGGCCGCGTCTGGCTACACTGCGCAACATGGCGGCTATACGGAGGTTCCCGCGTCGCCGCAACCGCTTTGTTTGATGTACAGTACACTGTAGTTTGATGATTTTCGTGCAGTGTGATGCCGGTTTGCACCGTTTTTTGGGAGGAAAGCGAGTAGCTTACGCCGACCAAATCATTTTAGCCGATCTGAGCGAGGCACAGTTGGTAATGAGGCTGAAGTGGTCGCACGGTGTGTGCAAACATTTGGCGTGACAGCGGACCCGCACGAGATTCTGATGAAAATCACCGATGTATTCGTTAATCCATTGGCCGTGGAACCGAAGTACTCGTGTACTGTTGGATGGTCAGAAAAGTACAACCACGCTTCTGCTGCTTTGATTCACTGTTAAGGCGCGGATAGACAGTCCGGTGTTTCGAGCGTGCGAGACAGCGACCGGCGAAGTTGGATACGTCACGCTGGCCTCGCCAGGATTGCCGAAATCTTACAACCTGCTCAGTTTGGCACGTTTAACATGGCCCGCAGAAGCGCACTAACTTGCTCGATCAGCTGTTGCCACTGTACAGTCAACCACAAAAGTTTGCGGACCACGCGAGCGCGTGCCAGACTGCCTATCCGCGCCACCTAGCGGTACGCCACCTAGCGGCGACAGGGGCGCTCTCCCGGATATGAGCCCTCTTGGTACTCGCCTGCCTGTTAATTTTTTATTCCCGTGCATGACATTGTTAGTTCGTTGTGTGGACGCAGAGCGCTGTCTGCGATAAGACCGCCACATATCTGGCTTGATAGCAGTATCGGAGCAATCACTGCAACCTTTGTCGACTGGTGTGCCAGTGGGTAGATAAGTTTCACGAAGCGCTGCGACGATTTTTTTACGCGACGTTTACTGGCGCACTTTGGTTGGCAGCATCTTGGTCCAATGAGTGTTGCTGCTTCTGCGTCTTGAGAGAAAGGGTAGGGAGGTGTTTCACTGTCATCAAAAATAAAGAAAAAGCGGATGCATAGAAAATTTTCTTTCACACATAGGCGCATCTTCGCATCAGTCGCTGAAAACGTAGTAGACTTGCTTCAGGCCACGTGGTGATTGCCTATTTGGAAAGATGCCGCTGCGTGTTCCACTTGACGAAAGAAGGCACATTGTGCGTTTATTTATAGAGGGAATACCTCAGCGCGAAATCTGCCGCTGAACCAACAGGAGCCGGACTGCCGTGAATAGGATTATTCAAGCTTTCCGCGACGATGACAGATTCACAGATATGGAGCGCAGTGGGCGTCCAAGGGCCACGACTGAGGAAGAGGACCGCCTGATTACGGCCGCCATCGTGGCTGATCCTTTTCAATGTGCAGAGGATATCCGAGAAGCGCTCTCGCTCATGGTATCGTCTGAGACTGTAAGAAGAAGGCTGAGTGAGCTTGGCCTGCAGTCTTTCGTAGCAGCACAGAAGCCCTGCCTCTCAGACAGCCAGCTACAAGAACGACTCATGTTCGCTACAGCAATGAAAGATTGGACAACAGAGAAATGGGGCGATGTCATCTTTAGCGACGAGTCAACTTTTTCCACGCGCTGGGACCAACGGAAGCGGGTTTGGCGTCCACTAAACTGCAGGTGTGTTTACAGTGTATTGGCAGTTAATTCACGAAGCTAATTCTACATCACAACATGTTTCACGTAAAATGAGCTTTTGGACATTACGAGATTTTTCTGTAGTGGTATTATGTTGAAAACTTTAACGATTGTTTCATAGTACTACTTACTCTGAAGCTAATTAAAAGCTGCCAGTGGGTCTTTCAGTACTATCTAATGATGTTTGCACGTTTTCTATTGCAACTCTATAACAGCGTGATAAAGTTCATACGCAAGAGGAATCACAACATTTTTAGACGCGCCGCTGGAACCCAACTGTATGCTATTTCTTGCAGATATCTGCCTAATTACACACAGAGTGTTCTATCCAGTGGACGGTGTTCCGTGAGCGTGTGGGGAGCAATCAGCAAAGATGGCCTTGGTCCCCTTGTGCGTCTGGAAGGGCCCTTCACTGCGTCACGGTACTGCGACGTCATCACTAGACACCTCGTTCCGTATGCGCTGGATGGTCCCTTCAGCAACGGCTGCTATTTTTTTCAACACGACCGCAGCCCGATCCATAAAGCACGTATCGTCCAGTCATTGCTAGAAGAACATGCTGTTTGCCAGCTTGAGTGGCCTCCATGTGGCGCCGACTTGAATCACATAGAAAATGTCTGGGGCATGTTGAAGAAACGGCTGTCCACACGAGCCAACCGCGGCCGCACGGCCGATACGCTGTGGCAAGCGATCGCACAAGAATGGGAAAGCCTGCGCGGTCGACCGGAGATTACTGAATCTTTGTACGAGTCGATGCCCACACGCATCAATAAGGTGCTAGAAAACAGCGGACATTTCACTTCCTACTAGATCATTGAGAGACCTATGTTTCATGACACTTCTGTAAATGTCTTGTGAATAAATTCATCCCCTTCAGACACGAATTATGATGCACTGTCTGCAAATGCGTCAAATGCGCATGGCATCATTTCAAGACGCTCACTATTACATTCCAAGAAAGAAGACGAAGCGATGTGCTGTTTTGTGCGAGTTTCAGTAAAAAAATTAATTAGCGTATAACTCATTATCTAATTATTCTGAAATCCGTCAGCTTCAATGCTTGCATAAAAAGAATCAACTATTAGGCCCGAAACGCATGCACACTTGCTTTTTCGGTTGTATTCGTGTCGACCGGAGAAAAAAAAATACTCTTGACGTTGGTCTTGGAACGCGGCACGTCGAACGATTGTCTAACATGGTAGTGTCTCCAGCAAAGTGATCATCTGCAGCAATACGCAGGACAATGAAGTTAACTGACCGCTAGTTGTCCCATCAGGAAGCGGACACGAATGTGCACACTGAGTTTTAGGTCATTTGAAGAAACACGTGGCGTGGGACGCGCCTCCGAAGTTCGAGTCCCCAAACGAGGACGCCGTGTCGCAAAGGGTTATAAAAAGAGTCATCGCACCCGATTATTTCTTATTTTTCTAAATGTAACCACTATAGCAGCGCGGTGGTTCGGGCTTTGCGCAGCAAAACCTGGGCGCAGGCGATCAAATCCCGGCCGCTACTGTCACTTAGCGATGGGGGAGGAACGGAAAAATTCTGCCTACTGACTAAGCATCTGTGTCCCATGGCTGCCTCACCGCTCACTCACGCACTCACGAAAAAAAAAAAAAAAACAGCGTGGCTACGCGAAAATAGAACTGATAACAGCCGAAGAATACGCTGTCTGATTACTTGTACTGATATTCTGCTCTCAAAATATAAGCAAGTAGCCCTGGCTAACAAAGAGCGCGTCACGTTGAAAGAGATAGGTAGAAAATATTTGCGCACAGTGCGAAAATAGACAGGCCATAGATTTAAGGAGGGATGCGTCTTCAACGTAGCGCTGCTGTCGATCGCTGGTGACGTAGCGGAAGTGTCGCGAAGAGGCTCTTGGCCACGCGCTCGCGTGGTCCGCAAACTTTTGTGGTTGACTGTACATGTGGATAAATGCGCAGCCGGCACGCACTTTCTCATTGTTGTTGCTTAACACATTTTCGTTCGGCGAAGGCGCAAACTCTGCACGCTCTTTTCAGTCCAGAGAGCAAGCGAACCTAAAATCAAGCTCTGCACTTTATCGCGAGCATGCACTATGAATCTGTGGCGAACCTTTCCCGCTACTTTTGCGTTCCTGTTATCTATTTTACATTCAAGATTCGCACAACGTGACTGGTGCTTCGCTTAGCTGTAGTTATTGCAGTAGTTGGCGCATTGTTTCCCTCGTAGAGGGCAAAACAATAAATAAGAAACCGAAAGATCTGCTTACTACAATAAAACATTTGCACACCATGTACATGTATGGCTTGTGCTACGTGGCCTGGCCATGCAATGATTACTCCCCTCTGTCTACGAACATGTCGCTTATGGCTGCTGTGTAAACTATAATGAAATAAAACAAATGTTTCTGTGCAAATTAATGTCAACTAAGCTATTGCATTATGAATCAAATTAATTTTCCATGTTATTCTATAGTTTACGTATCCTGCACTTTAAGTGGCCAAAACTGTGTTCGCCTCTGAACTGCCAATTTCCTTCAGACACTGATAAGAGTTACAATTGCTTTGTTAATTACGCATTTTCAAATGAGCGCCTACTAATTTGCGCTAGTTACACGGGCAGCGTGTCCAGGTCGCAAGGAAGGCGTACTGCTATGTCACCCCATAGTTATTTTGCACGCTGGCGCGCACATGTGGTGCTTACATAGAACGATTTACCGACCTTACCCGGGAGTACCTGAAACTCCGATGTACTAGATTTTCGCTGATGTACCATACTCCGTAGTTTCACGTTGTGCGCCGCATGTATCCGATATAACAGCTTAAGGAAAGCTTGAGTACCGCGGCGACGTTTGCATCATAAACTGCATTGCCATGCCGGCTATCACATGAAACTGCATGTTGCAGCACGCATACGCTAAACGTTATCACGATGGCAGTAACAACCTCAACGCAAACTTCCTGAAGTTCGCTGTAGCGCTCTACTGCAAACATAGTACAAGCAAAAGGATCGCGTTCTCTTCACACAAACAACAAACCGACCCTCGCCGGAAAAAAAAAATGTCACAGTTTTGCCCTAAAAATTAAATTATGGGGTTTTACGTGCCAAAACCAGTTCTGATTATGAGGCACGCCGTAGTGGGGGACTCCGGAAATTTGGACCACCTGGGGTTCTTTAACGTGCACCTAAATCTAAGTACACGGGTGTTTTCGCATTTCGCCCCCATCGAAATGCGGCCGCCGTGGCCGGGATTCGATCCCGCGACCTCGTGCTCAGCAGCCCAACACCATAGCCACTGAGCAACCACGGCGGGTGCAGTTTTGCCCTAAGGGCGAAGCAATGAATGCGATAGCAACACAGCAATGTCATACGAAGTAAGGTGAGCGGCTTTGGTAGCAATATGAATTGTAGTAAACATGAGCTGATTAAGTAAGCAGGTGTGCTGCGGCGTAAGTAGGCCGACATGAAGAGAGACTCGATGACCACGAGAAGGCGCGTGTGAAACGGTGGTGTTGATGAGAAGCGCTTCCCGTGGGCAGCGCGTGCGAAGGGACAGACCTGTAGCGTGCGTTGGAAAATGTGGCCCGACTATTACTAACTGATTGAACAAGCGTGGTGTGAGCGCGCACAAACATGAATAGATCACACTGAATGACAGCATACAACGACTGTCAAAACGCTGGCAGCAAGCGCATACGCCGCAGCAACGGGCGAAGGTACGTGCGGTCTATGGCTTCAACGGAAACTGAGCGGCGAATGCACGGTGCATAAAGGTCAGAGCCGTGTGGAGATAAGCGACGGTGCGAGCGAGCGACGAGCGCGGTTGTTGGCAGAGTAGAAGTGCGCCCCCCCCCCCCCCCCCCGCTCCCTCCGGCGCTGGCTTCCCGCTTCCTTGCTTGCGCGTGGGAGATTGAGTGCTCCGTGATAGCGCGCGTCCCCGCACGCTTCCGCTCGGGCATACGGCGCGCGGCGAAGACTTTATCTATAGGGAACCTCATGGCGACGGCGACGGCACAAATCCGGTTGAAGTGTCCATATAATTGCTATCGCAATAAAAGCAGTTTCCTTTGTCCTAACTTGCTTACTTTTTAGTACAGGTCTGCCGGTAGCGGGTGCACGAACTCGACGGCGCCAGGCCTAACCTTCAATGAAAAGGATCAACATTAGCTCAAACTTCATGTGCACGGCTTGAGAGGATCAGAGCTTGCGCATTTCAACCCTTCAACTTCGTAGGCATGTTTTGACTCACTTTGAGCGCGATTATTTGTATATACCAACTAAGGCGTTGCGGCTATCGCGTTATCGGTTCGATGGCCTATCGCGTGGGGTTCGGTCGAACGATGGTAGGCACGGTGATTTTATCGATGCCGTCGACAAGAAAGCCCGTCGCAGTACCAAAGCCAGTCTTACGCTACGCACGCTTTCAGTATCGCACCGACGTCTGCAGCTACCAGTGGAGTTTCAACGCGGTACACGGCACTTAGTGCGCAGTAGCGCGCGTCCCAGCGCTTTTTTTTTTTTCGGGGGACCTTTCCCCGAGATGGGGCCGCACGGCCGCGCGCGCGACCATTCCAAAAGGTTTCGCGACTAATCCGCCAGGGCGGGGCGCATGCGCCGTCGGGCCGTGAAAAAAGGCGGATTGAAACGCGATACTCGAAACGCATGGTCGCCAGCGCTTTTTGCACTGACTGTAAGCGCTGGGAACACCAAACTGATGCATTGTGGTGTAGAGTGAAAGCGAAAGCCTTTGTAACGCATTATGACTGCATTTGGTCCCACGGCACTCACCTGTGGCGCAGAAAAAAGAAAAAAGAAACGGCGGCTTCCCGCTTCATTGCTTGCGCGTGGGAGATTGAGTGCGTTCGCTCTCCGTGATAGCGCGCGTCCCCGCACGCTTCCGCTCGGGCATACGGCGCGCGGCGAAGATTTTATCTATAGGGAACCTCACGGCGACGGCAGAAATCCGGTTGAAGTGTCCATATAATTGCTATCGCAATAAAAGAAAGATAACTTTCTCGAGCAAGATGTTGGGAACACAGCTATTGCCGTTGTCGCAGCTTTGCTGTGATAAGATTCGCAATCCACGTGGATCTTCGGCGCCGCAAAACTGCAAACGCAGTATAATTCCAAGTTTCGTAGATGGTAGAGCGCACCCGATCGCAGTGCGAAGGCTACGGACGGAGCGTCTGCTCCGACGCTCCGACCTCCGTACGAGGTTTCCGGCGCTCGCCGCTAGGTGTCGCATGAATAGCTGGAGTCGCGATACTATGCCACCATAGCTCGACGGAGATAGGTACGCGAAAAAAAAAAGAAAAAGAAACGGCCAGGCGCGGATCCAGGGGGGATGTCCGGATGTCCTGACCCCCCCCCCCCCCCCCCCCCTCAGATTTCTGCATCGCCCCCTCGCTGACAGGGGGATGGCCCTGTCGCAAAACATATGGCCACCAGCATTCTTCGAAATTATTTTTCGCGAGTACCAGTGGTAACAGCCATGTAGAAGTAAAGCTAGCTCGCTCACAAGCTTAGTTGTATTCCATAGGGGTGTGGTGTCGCAGAGGTTGCCGTAGTTATTTTTTCTCATGCACACCTTGGACCTCCTGGCGCCGGCCGTGCCTTACTCGTCCCGTCGGTGGCGTCGAATGAACGAGGGGACGTCCCTTTTGCCAAGCATGCCGATGTCCGCGCGAGCGCCTTCGCGCCTGATCAACTTAGTTCCCCATTGGGGTGTCAACGGTTGCCTCATTGGCTGTCATCGGTTCCGCGACCAACCTGCTTAATGAAAGAGATCTCTCGCTGAAGTGTTCATATATAAATAATAACAACTAACAGCTAAACTAAGGACTACGCATAGGCGACTTTTTTTTTAACTGTAGCACCAGTTGTGAATCACAGTGACACGTTGACAATATCCAGTACGAGCACAGTACCGTTCGTATGCTAGAAGGTTTTCATTGTAACTTCGCAGTTTTATTGTCGTACATTAAGCATAGGAGGCTCAAAGCCGCCGGATCCGTTTATCTGAGTGGCCGTGCTCGCGGAGCGGGGCGAAGTCCTCGAGCAGAGGCTGCGAAGTGGGGAAGCGTGACGTCAGCGGCCAACGCCAGCGCGCGGGCCTAGGATGGCGTTCGCGTGATTAGAGAAACGGTAAGCAGATGCGCGCCTTGTGTAAAAGGATGACGTCGCGTGGGAAACAAAACATGAAGACGCCGGCTCGCGCTCTCGGCTACTACGCCACATCGTTCTTCTTGTAGGTGGCGTCGTGAGTCTTCATACGCGGTGATTCGCATATCGCTAAACAACCATCGTAGTGGTTGCCGCGTTGGAGCGGAGCGTTGCTCCAAAGCAAACGAAGGTGTCTCAGCTGAACACAAGGAATCTTCTTAAGGAAATCAACGTGTCCCAACAGAACTCCAAAGATGGACCCGTGCTTACAAGTTTATAACGAACCTGCGACAGGTCATCCCAAATTTTATTTTAAGAAACAATACAGGCTATAGATATACCGGGTGTTCAAAATTAAGCTTTATGGTTTTCTTAAAATGAGGCACTGGGAGGCACGTGAAAACCACCTGCGCAAGTAAGTTATGTGGCCAGGGGGACACAAAGTGAGATGATAATTATCGCTAGTCAGCAGCCGAATTGACTAAAATTAAATAATTAACTTTTTATTGACTGCAGTAAGTGTGTATGTTTGTATTCAAAAGTTAGAGGCAGTCGTGTTTCTACACAGTTTCACTTCGAAGAATCCGTTATTACTCGCGGACAACTTTCTGTGGCAATGAAGGGAAAGCTACGGAGGCAAAGCGCTCAAAAGTGACGGTGCTTCTGAAAAGAGTCCCGCGTTTTAATCCACGTTGGTTTATGTTGGCGAAGAGTAAACATAAACAGCTTATTAGCAACAGTTAAATAAGACAGAACACACCATTGAGTGTAAAATTTTACTCATTTTGCGGCTTTTCCCTTCCGCGTCTGGGCAAACGCGAAATCGTCGCACGTGGAAGTTGCGTCGATTCAGCGTCTGTTCCGAGCAACCAAAAGCACTGTCAAACGCTGCCGAACTATAGTACTTGGCGCGCTAACACATGTGCAGCATCCACGCGCCCTTAGCTTTCCCTTCATTGCCACAGAAAGTTGTCCGCGAGTATAGCGTGTCTATGCTCCGAGATATCCAACTACAAATTTTAATTGTCGTTTGCATGATTACGCATGCAAGAGAGTGAGGATCGGCGCAAAGCTCCTCCCTGATGTGCCGCGGCTGTTGGGTATACGGCGCTTAGTCTGACAACGCGATGGAGACATTGGCAAAGATAACTGCCCCCCTTCCCCTCACGGCTGGCGAAATAAAAAAAAAATCCAAGAACCCGTAACCGCTGTCGTAACACGCGACCGCGCAGCCTGTAAAGATGGTGGCAGCTGCCATGCCGAGATTATGGCGCGCGCAGAGAAGCCGCAGGGCAGTGCGCGTGCGTAATGGTGACTAGACGACCGGGCATGGTCCTTGCCTGGGCTACGCAAATAAAGTGACTGCTGATTTCCAAGTATTGTAGGTTTTATTGAAATCAAAAGCAACAACGGTACCATCAACCGCAGAAACCTTTTTAGCTATGCTAACGAATATTTCATACTGCCGCTTTCAATTTGGTGTTGTCATGCACAAATTTCATGACAACAATTCACCCATCAAGATGTCAATGCCCTAAAAATGTTCAAAATGCCTCCCTTCCACAGCAATGCAAAGCATAAACCGCTCTCGCGTCGACTCGATAACTCTGCGAAGTACAATTGAAATTTGGAGTCGGATATCTCGGAGCACGAACACGCTAGAATAATTCTTCCGACTGATACTGTTTAGAAACACGACTGCCTCTAAGTTTTCAATACAAACATACCTACTTACTGCAGTCGACAAAAATTATTGTTCAATTTTAGTTAATTGGGCTGCTCACAGCGATAATTATCATCTCACTTTGTGCTCCCCTGGTCACATAACTTACTTGTACAGGTGGTCTTCGCGTGCCTCCCAGTGCCTAATTTTAAGAAAGCCATAAAGCTTAGTTTTGAACACCCTGTATTATCAGGTACAGCCGCCAAGCACATGACTGTATTGGGTAATGTCATTTTCCTATAAGCTCGGAGAAACCGATACCCGGCTTCGCTATAGGGCTTCTTCATCTTTCTGGGGTTTTACGGGCCAAAACCAGTTCTGATTATGAGACACGCCGTACTGGAAGGCTCCGGATTAATTTTGACCACCTGGGGTTCTATAACGTGCACTACAAGGTAAGCACACGGGCGTTATTGCATTTCGCCTCCATCGAAATGCAGCGGCCGCGGCCGGGATTCGATCCCGCGATCTCGTGCTCAGCAGCGCAGCGCCTGAGCTGACTGAGCCACCACGGCGGGCTACAGGTGTTGCTCTAGCCGTATAAAACGCGGGTTTATTGTGAGCAGGAACGGTGAATTTCGGTAAATGAGAGAGGCTACTATCATAATCATCATCATCATCGACAAAAGCTGACCCCCCCCCCCCCCCCTCAGAAAAAACCTGGATCCGCCCCTGGAAACGGCGGCAGCCGCGCGCTGCCAGCGCTTCAATTGCTGAGCACTGTACATTTCCGACGCTGATTTGCTATAGTCTAGTTGTTGTAACATTAATAAAACATGCCTTCTGCAGCGTCCGCTGATTCACGCAGTTGGTGTGTGGTCTGCGTATACATATCGTCTGCGTGATTCTTTTAGATTTCCTCGTTCATATCAATATATCAAGTTCTTTATTATTGTATTTAATTATTACTCCATTGTGCTATGTTTTATCCCATGAATCTTCTGGTAATCACATTTTTTCCCCTACTGCGACGGCAACGGGAGGAAATGTTATCCTCTGCCGGCTGTACTAGTTGTTTCCTTTCTTGCACCGCTATTGCTACTGCATCTCGTGATTGAAAGGAGAAACAATCATTCGCAAATTTTGATTTCTTTTTTTTCGTGAATTTATGCGTTTACAAACAATGTAAACGATCTGTGGCTGCCGAAATAGCGGCATGAGCGCTGAAACAGATCGCAGAAGCAGACGACAGCGAACAGGTTATAACTAGCGCCACTCTGCTCGTACGTTCTATCCCTAGCGGCAAAGGGGTGAACTAGACCAGGCGTGCTGGAGCAGGGAGATCTGTGCAGGTCTGGAGTTCAGTAGGTCGTGGTACCTAAAGCCCCTATATAAAATATATAGGGGCTTTAGTGGTACCTAGCACGGCCGCCTGGATCGGCGCGCGCGGCGGGGTTGCTACGGCCGTCCCATTCGACGCGCGCCCCATTGAAAACATGTAATTGAGGAAGTTGCCCCGCGCGCCGTGAGACGGCGCTGTATCCCACCCCTCTGCACGATAGGCTACACGGTCTGCACGATAGGCTGCACGATCGTGCATCCACATAGGATGCACGATAGGCTAAATGTAATGAGCATAGATGAATATGGCTCCAGAAGTCTAGGTAGTGATCACAAACGTATTAAGGTGAGTTTTAGAAGGGAAATGAAAGTAGGTAGGAGGCAAGATGAACAACCAGGTGGGATATTTTACTCGGAAAAGCAGCTTGAAATAGCAACCCAGCAAATTGAGGAAGTAATTTCAGAGGATACAAAAACAGAATGGACATATGCAAATTTAACAGGACTATTTGAGCTAGAGCTTACTAAGGTACGAGTCAGGACAAAAGGGAACAGAAGACGTAAACCCAAGAGCTGGTGGGATGAGGAGGTTAAGAAGGCCATAGAGAAACGCCAGGAAGCATCCAGGGAACACAGATATTCAAAGCAGAGGGGTGAACCAGAAGCTGATGTAGGCAGAAAATGGAACAACTTCTTAAGCTGTAGAAGGGAAGCATCCAATTTGATCAATGAGAAGATCAGAAGAAAGGGGAGCCAATGGTTGTCAGAAGTAAACAAAAAGGATAGAAAAGCAGCGAAGAAATTTTGGAAACATCTCAACTCCTTGAGTAATAAGACTAGCCTAGAGCAGAGGTTTATAGTTACAGCTCAAGGTGTTCGACTAGAGGGAGATGAGGCAATGGAACATATAAGAACAATGATGACAGAAAAATTTAAAGAACGAAACATAGCATGTGCTCAATCAGGTGAGGATAGACTAGTCAGTGCAGTGGCTCCACTGGCACAAAGCGAGTGGGAAAGGGCAGAGAAGAGGGTTCCTAGTAGCACGTCGACAGGTCCTGATGGCATCCCAATTATGTTGATAAAGACATTGGGCCCAAAATCTAAGAAAGCATTAAGAAAGGCAGTGAGCAAAATGATAATGGACGGTAAAGCCCCTGACGGGTGGAGACTGAGCAGGATGAGCATGATATAGTATAATGGAATAGGGGACAAAGCCGACATAACCAACTACCGTCCCATAACAGTGACGTCAGTGGTTTACAGGGTGGTGATGCAGATTATAAAGGACAGACTGCAGGCATGGGTGGAGAGCGAGGAGGTGCTGGGGGAACTACAAAATGGGTTCCGAGAACAAAGAAGGTTAGAAGATAATCTGTTCTCATTGACACAGTGTATTGAAATAGCAGAAAAGGAACACAGGCCCCTATGGCTTGCCTTTCTGGATATCAAGGGAGCCTATGACAGTGTAATCCAAAAGGATTTGTGGGACATACTGAGCACTCTAGAGGTGGAAGATGGAGTAAGAAATCTTTTAAAAGATATCTATAAAAGTAACAGGGTGCTTATAAAATGGGAAAACAAGGTATCTGGGCCTATAGAGATACAGCAGGGGCTTAGGCAGGGGTGCCCTCTGTCACCTCTGTTGTTCATGCTGTATTTACAAGGATTAGAGAAAAAATTAGAGAGGAGCGGACTTGGCTTCAACCTTTCCTATTCCAAGCAGGGAGAATGGATTAAACAGTCATTACCAGGACTGATGTATGCAGATGACATTGTACTTATGGCTGACAGCAAGGAAGACTTGCAGAGATTAATGGACATCTGTGGTAAAGAGGGAGATAGCTTAGGTTTGAAGTTTAGTAAAGAAAAATCGGCAATCATGACTTTTAATGATAATCAGGGCAGCGAGCATAGGATACAGGAGGTTACGCTGGAGGTGGTGGATAAGTACAAATATCTTGGAGTGTGGATAAACAATGGGGCTGAGTACCTAACGGAACATGAAAAATATGTGACGGCTAAAGGTAGCAGAAATGCAGCTGTGATGAAAAATAGGGCACTGTGGAATTACAATAGGTACGAAGTGGTGAGAGGGATTTGGAAAGGGGTGATGGTCCCTAGTTTGACTTTCGGCAATGCGGTCCTGTGCATGAGATCAGAGGTTCGAGCAAGGTTGGAAGTTAAGCAGCGAGGGGTAGGTAGACTGGCTCTGGGAGCACACGGAAATACACCAAATCAGGGGGTACAGGGTGACATGGGATGGACGTCATTCGAGGGCAGGGAAGCCAGCAGCAAGATAGAATTTGAGGAGCGATTGAGAGAGATGGCAGAAAAGCGGTGGGCAAGGAGAGTTTTCAGTTATTTGTACATGAGGAATGTTGATACAAAATGGAGGAAGCTGACCAGAAAACTGTCAATCAAATATTTGGACTGCAGGAGGGGTGCAAACCAGGAAACAGCGGTTAAGAAAAAGGTTAAGGAAACAGAGAGGGGTCTGTGGAAAACAGGGATGCAGACGAAATCAGCACTGGGCACATACCGAACTTTCAAGCAAGAAATTGCCAAAGAAAATATCTACGATAATTCTAGGGGAAGCTCTTTGTTGTTTGAAGCCAGGACGGGAGTATTGCGGACTAAGATGTACCGAGTCAAGTACCAAGGTATAGACACGTTGTGCTGTGCGTGTGGAGAAGAGGAGGAAACGGCTGAACACCTCATACTTTTCTGTAAGGGGCTTAACCCTACAGTGCAAGGCAACGGGGCTGATTTTTTCAAAGCATTGGGGTTTAGGGACAGTGAAGGCAAAATAGACTTTAAGCGGGTAGAAATAACCAAACAGAGGTTATCTGATTGGTGGATAAAATTAAGGCAGGGGTGAAATTTCACCCACCACAAAGTACAAATTATCTTAATAGTCATGGCTAGGTGGCGTAAGTCACCGCCCGATTTAAAGGGTTCAGCCTCATCCATCCATCCATCCATCCATCCTGCTGACGGCGTCGCGGCCGTGGAGATGCTTGGAGAGATGCGCATTTGGCATCGTGCACGTGGTTAAGATAGGTTGATTGTTGGCCCAAAGTGGACTGACAGTTGCAAGAAACTGCACGAGAATCAAGGCACGTGGTGATAGATTCTTAAGCCGGCTTTACACAGCGAGGGTGTTTCTTTGTGGCATAATACGATTGAGATGCAGCTAACGCATAGGCAGAGTGTTTACGCGACTTTGTGTGGTGCATTGCATGCGCCTTGAGACGTATTCTGGCGAGTGAGTTGCCGCTGTGCCGAAGCGCTTCCCCTGACCACGCTCGTCATTCTTTTCTTGCGCTCGCTGTTCCCTTCAAAAAGAAACGTATTTCATCATTGTGGTCACTGTATGGCTACGTTCTCGGGTCGAGCGCTGTGTTCACATAAGTGTTCATATACAGAAATCACGGTGGTAATAATAATTTTGCAGTACATTTTCTCCAGCCTGATGTACCGGCCGAATTAATTATTCGGGGCCCTTGCATGCGCGTCGCATTTACATTGTGAAGTTCCCACGATACATCAGTGGTGCTGAAGCGGCTTTTCCTTCAAGCCTCGAACTACTATATCTTACTTGGAAATGTTGCTGGTGAGGGCCCTGTGTAATTAGCATATATGCTTTCATATGCATTTCACATTGTTGTACCACATTGAATTGAGGCAAGTGATTTGTTTTTAACACGAAAGTGTTTTATGCCGGGGTCCACCAAGACTTCACTGACGTATTTCCGTCACGGAAATACGTCAGCTTACAATGTACACGAACATAATACAAAGAAAGAGACCAGAAGAAAAAGTTCCACAAACATGCAAAATTTGGAAATCGAACCCACGACCTCTCGGTCCGCGACGATAGATCGCCGAGCGTTTAACCCATTGCGCCACAAACGCATTTGCAGAGAGCTACACAGACGCGCCTTATATATCTAACACTCCTCCGTGTACCCGCGCTCTTGCTCGGGGCGGTGCCGCCGCCTACGAGCAGAAAAGAGAAGTACTGCATTATGACACTAACGCGCACCGACAGTGAACGCTTCGGTGGTCTCAGCACTACGACGCCTCGATGCCAGCATTCGAAGGGACGCTGGCATCAAGAAGCACTACCAACGCCACCTAGGTGGCGTTCACCGTACTCAGCACAGCGGAGCGTGGCCTCCGCAATTAGCTCTGAAAATGTTTCTGAAGTTGATCGCGGAGGCTGCAATTACGACGCGCTGTACGCGCTGATTTGACTCGGTGACGATTCAGTTACGTGCTTTGTCTTGCGCGTTGTATTAGTGTGTCAGTTACGTGCTTCGTCTTTCGCGTTGTGCTAGCGTGTGCAGCGTAGTGCAGCTTCCATATGCACGACGGTTGCTCATGGTCATCGACGTTGGTAGTCGTGATGGAGGAGACGTGCCACCAGGCGTCAGCGTGGGTGCATCAACGCCTAAGGGCGCTTTAGCCACAAAACACCAATAGACATTATATATCAATGTGCAATAAACATTACACTACTTCTGTGAAGACACGTTTCACTTTCGTGTTCTATACCGATTCCTATATAAGAGGGATCAACCACATTTTTTTATAATCTAGCCTGAAATTTTGCGTGTAATTTACTGTATTTTTCAAAAACATGCCGTACTGCTGCGTGCCGTGCTGCAAGTCGAGCACCAAGAAAAAGCTTGGTCTAAGTTTTCACGCATTTCCAGTGGAGGAAACTGGAGCAGCGGAGCTTTAATTTGTCCTCACTTAGAGAGCTGCCCTCTTTTTGCTTGCAGGCAAACGAAAAGTATGCATCAGCGATTTCTTCATGAATTGCAAGCAAACTTATAAAGCCCCTACTCTCAAATATTGGCGCAGTCATTACGGACACCGCGGCTTACCGCAAAAAACTAATGAGTAAGCCACTGAGCCGAAAAGTTCGCGTTTGAAGGAGTACTGCGAGTGCACAAGCGCTGTGTGTTTGCTATCGTAAATAAATTGTAGGTATTGTGAATGTGTTATGCTGGTAATTTCGCCATGAATACAAACATGGCATTCAATTATTTACTGATGGCTCAGAAAGTTGCTAAAAAATGTCTGTCCGTGGCTGTCGACTCAGGTAAGCAGCTTGATACTTCGTGCTGGCCCGGAAGACGCGCGATGAGTTCGCTTATTTAATACGCTTATTTAACACAATAAACAGCGCATTCGCATGTACAGATGCAAGACTGCCGCGACTTCAGCTCTCCATTTAAAAGCACCGAGTCATATCTCGCTTTCCAAGGCGTATTTTGACAGTCAATTGATCAAGCTGGGGAAAATGCAAGTCATAAACAAAAGTTTGCGGGCTGCGGATTCGCGCAAAAAAAAACAAATCTTGGTTGCCTCGTCAGTCAGCTGGCATTCCTTCTAGCAGATAGAGCTCGAATGCCTTCTCTCGCGTGCAGGCTTTCCATTGGCATGCTGCGCTGAGCGCGCGGAAATAATTTTCCCGTAAAACTTTGGCTTACGAGTGTACGCGTTTCGGGCAGCGTCATCCTGACAGGGGCTGGAGTGCAAAGAACAAGAAAAAAAATGTGGTTGATCCCTCTTATATAGGAATCGGTATAGAACACGAAAGTGAAACGTGTCTTCACAGAAGTAGTGTAATGTTTATTGCACATTGATATATAATGTCTATTGGTGTTTTGTGGCTAAAGCGCCCTTAGGCGTTGATGCACCCACGCTGACGCCTGGTGGCACGTCTCCTCCATCACGACTACCAACGTCGATGACCATGAGCAACCGTCGTGCATATGGAAGCTGCACTACGCTGCACACGCTAGCACAACGCGAAAGACGAAGCACGTAACTGACACACTAATACAACGCGCAAGACAAAGCACGTAACTGAATCGTCACTGAGTCAAATCAGCGCGTACAGCGCGTCGTAATTGCAGCCTCCGCGATCAACTTCAGAAACATTTTCAGAGCTAATTGCGGAGGCCACGCTCCGCTGTGCTGAGTACGGTGAACGCCACCTAGGTGGCGTTGGTAGTGCTTCTTGATGCCAGCGTCCCTTCGAATGCTGGCATCGAGGCGTCGTAGTGCTGAGACCACCGAAGCGTTCACTGTCGGTGCGCGTTAGTGTCATAATGCAGTACTTCTCTTTTCTGCTCGTAGGCGGCGGCACCGCCCCGAGCAAGAGCGCGGGTACACGGAGGAGTGTTAGATATATAAGGCGCGTCTGTGTACCTCTCTGCAAATGCGTTTGTGGCGCAATGGGTTAAACGCTCGGCGATCTATCGTCGCGGACCGAGAGGTCGTGGGTTCGATTTCCAAATTTTGCATGTTTGTGGAACTTTTTCTTCTGGTTTCTTTCTTTGTGTTATGTTCGTGTACATTGTAAGCTGACGTATTTCCGTGACGGAAATACGTCAGCTTACTTGGTGGACCCCGGCATAAAACACTTTCGTGTTAAAAAAAATAGCGTCAAGGGACATCGGTGCTTTTGTGTACCTTTTTGTTCGGCACAACTTCTCGCGGTTTCTTATAAAGCGATATTTTCATTATAGCGCGAATTATAGCGCAAATCGTCTCGCGCGCAGCCGTAGCAAGGGAGTTGATGATGATGATGATGATGATGATCTATTGGCATCCCCTTTGAAACGGGGCGGCGACAAATAGTCACCTAGCCTGCTTGATTTAATCAGGTATACTATACATGTTCTTTATCTTGCATTTTTGTATACCTATCATTATTTTTCTTTTTCAAAAATTTACCTTGTACCGCTGCCTATGATTTTAAGAGATCAGGTCGCATCCATCTTTTCCCTACTTTTTTTCCACCAGTACTCTAATCGTCTCTTGCTGATCTCTACGGCTGATCTGTTCCACTGATCCTTCCACTTTAAACCCAAGCGCTTCTGGGAGTTGCACGTTACCTACGGTTCTCGCTGGGTGGATCCCGTCGCATTCCATTAGGATGTGCTGAGTGGTCTCTGGATCTTTACTGCAGCATACACATGTCTCATCTAATTCCGAATATTTGTTCCGATATGTTTTCGTCCTTAGGCAACCGGCTCGAGCCTCAAATAGCAAGGCACTGCCCTTTGTGTTATCGTACAGATTTTCCCTTCTAATTTCTTTCTTCTCATTCTTGTAAATCTCCATTGTCCTTTTCGTTTCCATTCTTTGCATCCAATTCACGGTCTCTATTTCTCTCACTTTCTTTCTGATGACCCCTGGTTGAGGGGTGGGAGCCGCGCGCCGCGGTGCGGCGAAAGCAGCGGCCACGCCCCTTTCTCCGTCCGAATGGGACGGCCGGAGCAAGCCCGCCGCGCACGCCGATCCAGGCGGCCGTGTACCTAGATCTGTAGTTCCCTTTAGCGCCGCGCGGGCGCGCTGCGATCGACCGGCTGCTTGAAGACTGGCTCCGCGGTAGAGTAAGCCTGATACCTAAGAAGGGAGGACGCAGTGCCCAACTACAAGACTATAGGCCACTCACTGTCACCAGTGTGCTCTACCGAATCTTCATGCAGGTCATCAAAAGCTGGATGAACGCGTGGGCGGAGAAGAGCGGGACACTCACGGAGCTGCAAAATGGCTTTCGGCAGAAACGGCGGGTCGAGGACAACTTATTTGTGCTCATGCAGTGCATTGAGATTGCGCGCAAGGAATCGCGAGGTTTACTCGCCTGTTTCCTGGACGTAGCCAAAGCCTACGACAGCGTGCCGCATAACCTCCTCCTATTTCGCATGGATGACCTCGGCATGCCGCCCGTGTGGATCGACCTACTTCGCCGACTCTACACTGGCAACACCATTCAAACCCGCTTTGGGGAGACGCGCGCCCGACCAGTGGAGGTAAAGAGAGGCCTGAAGCAGGGCTGTCCCCTCTCCCCATTGCTGTATATGCTATATACAGCGAGTCTTGAGCACGCCCTCCTAAATTTGGACGTGGGGTTCACACTCAACTTCTCGTTTGACAGCACCCCAACAACTTGGACGATTCCTGGCCTTGTTTTTGCGGACGACCTTGTGCTACTGGCCGAAAATGAAGCCCAAATGCAGCAGCTGGTTGAAACATCAGCCAAACACCTTGGCACCTTGGGCCTAGCCTTCAATTCGAGGAAGTCGGCGGTAGTACAGTTCTCTGGGGACCGGGAAAATCCGACTATGGTGCTCCCAGATGGCGAGAGGCTCCCGGCAGCGGAAGAGTACCGCTATCTTGGTGTAGTGCTTAGTGCCTCAGATGGTGTCAACGCGGAACACGAGGCGCACCTGAGACAATCGACACAGCGGGCCAGTCGCATACTGCGCCGACAATGCCTGTGGGGCTGTAGCCGATATCTCATGGTGCGCGAGCTGTGGAAGTCAGTGCATGTGCCTGGACTGACCTTCGCGAACTCAACCATATGCCTGACGGCACCAACCCGTGATTGGCTAGAACGTGGGCAGCGAGAGGTAGGCCGCCTGGCCCTGGGCTGCCATGGCCGAGTTGCCGTATAGGCCATCCAGGGCGATGTCGGCTGGTCCTCCTTCGAGGCTCGAGAGGCCAAGAGCAAAATTGCGTTTGAGTGCCGTCTGCGCAAGATGGATGACGGTAGGTGGGCGCGCAGGGTGTTTCGGTACGTCTACCTTAAAGGCATCCAGACACAATGGAGGGCGCGTGTCCAGTTCCTGAGGCGAAAATATGGCCTCTTGAACTATTCGGAAACCGGAGGAGCCAGGTGTGAGACGGGTAAAGGAGTTCAAGACCATATGCGTGAGACAGAGCGAGAGCTGTGGAAATCGGCTATGGCCTCGAAGACGACGCTCCGCCTGTACTGCGACAACAAGGGGACCATCACACCGGAGCCGATCTACGACAACAGTGGTGGCAGCGCCCTCCTATTCGAGGCGCGTGCGGGCGCACTCCGAACTCTTGACTACCGCAGCCGGTTTGACTGCGCCCCCGAGGTGCAGGCCGCTGTGTGCAGGGTATGCGGTAGCGAGCGGGAGACGGCGGAGCATCTGGTCCTTAACTATGCGAAGTTGTCTCCCACCCCAAAAGAGGGCACCACCATGCCGCAGGCCCTCGGATTTCTCGACGCTGAAGGTGGCCGCTGCTTCGAGGTCGTAGCCACAACTAAAGCTCGCCTAGAGCGGTGGTGGAGAGCGGTAAAACAATCGCGAACGGTGCCGGGTGTGATATAGCTCCTGACTATGTGGTATAGATTGTTTTTTTTTCTTTTTTTTTCTTTTGGCTAGGACACTAATATATTGAGTCCACCCGTTACAAAGGATTCATTAGCCACAAATCATCATCATCGTCATCATGCTAGGGTGCCTCGATGCCCAGCGCCGCCGTCAAGGGTGGAGACAACCCCGCTGGCGCCGCCATATTGAGTCACACGAGCTGAGACTCAGCTACGCTTGCGTTCATAAATAGTGTTACTCGCGGCGCACTTCGAAGTGCTTTGCCTTGATGGGGATTTTTTTATCGGTATCGCATCTGCACATCTTTATAACCAATAGCCGTTAACTCGTCGAAGGTCCAAGACGTAAATGTATGGCGCCGGGAACATGCCCCAAGTTGCCTAATTCAATTTACATGTGTATGTAATGTGTATGTTTGAAATACGCACTATTTTTTTTGCGCTTCGATCCTTGGTATATAAGGTTTGCGACCCCCTGTGTGTGGAAGTTTTTCTTTTTCGCTGTTGTATTTTGGTTTACACGTCACGCCTCCTTTACCGTAGCCAGCCACTCGCGCACGGCGGTTAGTTTCCCTTCCGTTGCGCGTGCTCTTCGCGTTCGTTGCAATTATTTGACGATATCTACGCGCAATATGGCTTTTTTCTTTTTGCCCACAAAACTGTGTGCTGACAGGATTAAGCTGGTGTAAAAATAACTGCGATGTGAAAATAAGGTTTAGTTAGTGCTGTAGAGAAACATGTAACGTAACTTGTCTGTGTCAATCTTGTGTAGTACACACAAGAAACCAAACGATGCACAAAATACATTTACTTATAATGTCCAGTACAATCAATCATGAAAGAGATGTACATGAAAAATTATATGTCCTGTGTGGCGCCTGAAGGTTATGTTGAAAGACGAGATAAAAAAAAATTCGCAAGGTAGGCTCGACACACAGTTCGGGATGGTGAGAGGTTTTTTAAATTTATTCATTACATGGGGGGGGGGGGGGTTCAAGTGAGTACATCAACCTTATTACACACAATATAAACCGAAAACAAGAATGCAAACAAGAAAACGCAACCGCGGGTAATATTAATCAAGATATCCAGCCAGAATACATCAGCTACCATCGAATACGTCGCATCAGCCAAACACATCGATGGCGAGCACAGAACATTTTATAAATAACCATGAGAACACTGATAACTACATTGAAAAAATAAACAACACTGCATACATATCGCGTACAAAAACCGTAAATGAAACTAAGACAGTCAAATACAGATTAGCAATGTTTTTCACTTCGAAAATATAGTCCATGATGATGTAGGGCTGTTACTAACAGACGGCGCCCATCCTGTCGATTTCCCTCGTACTGGTCCTCTTCAAAGTGTTTCTAAGTACAAGTAAAACAACAAAAGTGATTATTGATATGAAAAGTTGCCTTGTAAATACAGAGAACCCATAACAGTGCTTAAAAATAAATTTTCGCAGAAGTAATGCTGTATTACCTCGCTTCACACGTTTCGAAGAAATGCACAGGCTACAACAGACACCATGTCAGAAAGCGCCGAAACATTTTGGTCCCATGATGCCCCTTAACTCTACTACAGCTGGGCATACCGTACACAGGCATTTAAAGACCGTCACAGTACCCACTACGATCGGGAATGAGCATGAATGACCACCGGCTTACGAGCACCACGCTACAAATATATTCGTCTAAAAAATCAGCTATATAACGTAACAACCTGAGATCCGCAAGATATCTGCTGAGAATAGAGAAAATCACAATGCTTCGCTTGCCACGTACACAACAGCCGCTCTCCCCAGAAGAAGCACTGCGTTCTTTAGTCCCAAATAACCAGTAGCGAAAAAATGTCACAGTTTCGCCCTAAGGGCGAAGCAATGAATGCGATCGCAACACAGCAATGTCATACGAAGTAAGGTGAGCGGCTTTGGTAGCAATATGAATTGTAGTAAACATGAGCTGATTAAGTAAGCAGGTGTGCTGCGGCGTAAGTAGACCGACATGAAGAGAGACTCGATGACCACGAGAAGGCGCGTGTGAAACGGTGGTGCTGATGAGAAACGCTTCCCGTGGGCAGCGCGTGCGAAGGGACACACCTGTAGTGCTGCACTGCCGATCCGGGCAGCATTGCATGTGTAGCGTGCGTTGGAAAATGTGGCCCGACTATTACTAACTGATTGAACAAGCGTGGTGTGAGCGCGCACAAACATGAATAGATCACACTGAATGACTGGAGACAACGACTGTCAAAACGCTGGCAGCAAGCCCATACGCCGCAGCGGCGAAGGTACGTGCGGTCTATCGCTTCAACGGAAACTGAGCGGCGAATGCACGGCGCATAAAGGTCAGAGCCGTGTGGAGATAAGAGACGGTGCCGACGAGCGCGGTTCGCAGTGCGCCCCCCCCTCCCCCCCCCCCCCGCTGGCTTCCCGCTTCCTTGCTTGCGCGTGGGTGATTGAGTGCGTTCGCTCTCCGTGATAGCGCGCGTCCCCGCACGCTTCCCCTCGGGCATACGGCGCGCGGCGAAGATTTTATCTATAGGGAACCTCACGGCGACGACGGCGACGGCAGAAATCCGGTTGAAGTGTCCATATAATTGCTATCGCAATAAAAAGAAACTGAGGGAAAAAAAGAAACAAGAGACACACGATGTGTGCTTCCCGTGAAAAAGTAAAATAGGTGGTTTACATGACGATTTGTAGCTAATGTAAGGCTATTTCGCGGCGAAGCATTTTCGTCAGTTCTTAAAATAGGGGTACTACTCGCATAGACTGCGCCGATCAAAACGGCAAAAGCCTATGCGACGCGCGCTCGCAAACCATAGGCTACTCAGCATCGGTGCAGTGCTTAGTTCGTGAGCGAACGTAGGTACGTTTGCGAGGATCAGAGAATACCTTCTTATTTAAATGAAAAACACGATGCGATAGTCTAAACTTTCTTGACACTTACCTCGCAAATGTAGGAGCTATCCGTTGCCTTCCAGTGATACCGCTTTACTTGGGCTTCCCACCTCTTCCTTCGCTCTGGGTCCCGGGGGAAGCGTAAACAACGAAGCCCTTTACGCGTCGATCCGGTGCACTTGGGAACACAACAGCCCGTCATGTCGACTCGATGCACTTGACAAGCTTGTCATTCATGCGGCTGAACACTGTCCAGCAAGTAGAAGCGTCAGCGAAGCATCCGCGCGCACTGTGTCTCGAACTAAGCACCGGCACCAAGCACTCGCAACCGCTCGCTGTGACTCAAGATGGCGTCGCAGCGAGAAAGCGGCGGCGTGGGGGCGGTCAAAGGATGGCACCACCCTGAACGGCGGCGCTGGCATCGAGACACCCTACCGGCTGCTTCACAGGGAGGGGGCCGAGGCCGTCCTGGTAAAGCGAATACGTGGCTACAGTTTCCCTTCTCTAAAGTTGGTTCTTTATTCTATGGCGAATAGCTGGCGAGCTACAAGAAGAACGGGAAAAGCGGGCCGTGCTGGAAGAGCGGGTGGAGGCGCTAATGGCACAGGCGGCGCGTAATCCCAGGTCGGCTCAGGCGGGCGGCGGGGACAGCGCGGAGACTCAGGCAGAGGCATGTCATGAGAGCAGGGAGGGACGCCTAGGGGCCGTTGAACAGCAGGCGAGAGCCGGCGGCAACACGGCGGTTCCACAACTCTACAGCGAGGTAGTGCGGCAGGCTTCGGGTGGGAAGGGACGAACGGCAGGGAGCACATGGTCACGTGTAAGTGGCGCACGGCGGGTGGAGAACCAGCTAGCGCGAACTGGAGGACGACAATCGCAGGCGGGAGGCAAACGTGTAGAGCGAAGGGGCCTAGTGGTGGGGGACTCCAAGGTAGCTAGGGTTGAGGAGGGCGTCGTTACAACAGTGAAGGCAGACGGGCGGGTGAGGGTGGAGGCCCAGTCAGGGAAGTGCATGGTTGACGCAATGGCAAAAGCTCAGAAGGTGGTATGGGACAACATGGAGCATGAACATCTGGTCGTTATCCATGCTGGTATCAACAATGTGCTGAAGGGAAGGAGCCAGAACCTAAAGAGACAGTTAGAGGTTGGGTTGCGTAAACTCAGAGAAACCTCTGCGAGTGTTATTGTGACTCGGGGTCTGGGACGAGAGACGGAGTCTTGAAGCAGGCGAAGAGGAGACGAAAGCTTTATACAATATGTACAAATATGTACAGATATAGCAGGAATAGCAGGTAATAGCTGCCATTAGCTGCGGATAGCTGGTCAAAGCAGTAAGAGCTGGTAAGAGCGCACCAGACCGACGGGGCGGCCGGTGGCGACTCTCTTGCTTAACAATGGGCCGGTTCTTCCTTAAATCCCCTTGGCGGCGGCTCCTCGTCGACAGGAGGAAGACGGGACGGTTGCTGACGTCACTCGCGTCGCATTGTGTCGTCGCGTCCCCCTGGCGACTCGTCGACAGGACCCCGAGGGACGGCTGGCGATGATGGCCGGGGCTGCTTGCACGTCGGCAGGACACAGACGGGGCAGTTGCCGAGGTCCCCCCGCGCCGTATTGTGTCGTCGCGTCCCCTCTGCGACTCGTTGACAGGATCCAGCCGGGGCGGTTGCTGACGCACCCCTGTCGTATTGTGTCGTCACGTCCCCTTGGCGACTCGTCGGCAGGACACAGAGGGACGGGTGGCGATGATGGCAGGTGCTATGGCACAACAGTGTGCATGTGACCATATGCACAATCCCAGAGGTCCGGGGCCAGGCTAGCGGGATGAAACGGAGTGTGCTTGAGGCTAACCGGGTCATTAGGGGTCTGAGCCGACCACTTGGGTACGGCATAATGGAGGTAAACCGGGAAGTGTACGAGTCTGGCTCCCACCCTTTTGCACAGGATGGCATTCACTACAGTGGTGCCACGGGAGGGAGGGTAGGTAGGACAGGGCGCCAAGCTACGGCTTTTTTTGGGGGACCCAGAGCCCTAAGACCACCAGTGTAGACGAAGACGAACCCAGAGAGGCCCCAAGATTCAAGAAAGGTAGAATCGGTAGGAGAAGAAATAGACGTAAGCACCAGGGGCAAGGTCATTCTGACATAGGGTACATTAACATGCAAGGTGGCAGGAATAGGCTGAAGTGGGAGGAGATAGACGAGCAACTAAGGCAGGAAAAGCTGATGGTATACAGGTTTGTGGAGACACATCTTAGGTACATGGAGCAACCTCCCTGTAATCCTGACTATACATGGGAATATTGCAATAGAACAGAGGGCAGCAGAAAAGGGGGTGGAATTGGTGCATTCATTCATAAAAGTATGAATTGGCAAAGGGTCAAACAGGAATGCAAGGAGCATTTATGGCTAAAAGGGAAAGTTGCAAGAGAGCAGACACTCCTTGGCTTTGTATACCTGTGGACAGGAGCAAATGCCAAAGAGGAAAACAAAAAAATGCTGGAATGCATATCAAGTGACATTAATGAGCTAGGAGAAGGGTGCGAGATTATTATACTAGGAGATATGAACGCACACATAGAAGACATGGACGGGTACACAGACTCAACAGGCAACATGATGCTGGATATGTGTGAAATGCATGACTTAGTTGTATGCAACAGTACTGAGAAGTGTGAAGGGCACATAACATGGGAGGTAGGGAGCCTGCAGTCGACGATAGATTATGCACTAATGTCACATAGGATGCACGATAGGCTAAATGTAATGAGCTAGATGAATATGGCTCCAGAAGTCTAGGTAGTGATCACAAACGTATTAAGGTGAGTTTTAGAAGGGAAATGAAAGTAGGTAGGAGGCAAGATGAACAACCAGGTGGGATATTTTACTCGGAAAAGCAGCTTGAAATAGCAACCCAGCAAATTGAGGAAGTAATTTCAGAGGATACAAAAACAGAATGGACATATGCAAATTTAACAGGGCTATTTGAGCTAGAGCTTGCTAAGGTACGAGTCAGGACAAAAGGGAACAGAAGACGTAAATCCAAGAGCTGGTGGGATGAGGAGGTTAAGAAGGACATAGAGAAATGTCAGGAAGCATCCAGGGAACACAGATATTCAAAGCAGAGGGGTGAACCAGAAGCTGATGTAGGCAGAAAATGGAATAACTTTTTAAACTGTAGAAAGGAAGCATCCCATTTGATCAATGAGAAGATCAAAAGAAAGGGGAGCCAATGGTTGTCAGAAGTAAACAAAAAGGATCGAAAAGCAGCGAAGAAATTTTGGAAACATCTCAACTCCTTGAATAATAAGACTAGCCTAGAGCAGAGGTTTATAGTTACAGCTCAAGGTGTTCAGCTAGAGGGAGATGAGGCAATGAAACATATAAGAACAATGATGACAGAAAAATTTAAAGAACGAAACATAGCATGTGCTCAATCAGGTGGGGATAGACTAGTTAGTGCAGTGGCTCCATTGGCACAAAGCGAGTGGGAAAGGGCAGAGAAGAGGGTTCCTAGTAGCACGTCGACAGGTCCTCATGGCATCCCAATTATGTTGATAAAGACATTGGGCCCAAAATCTAAGAAAACATTAAGAGAGGCAGTGAGCAAAATGATAATAGACGGTAAAGCACCTGACGGGTGGAGACTGAGCAGGATGAGCATGATAAAGTATAAGGGAATAGGGGACAAAGCCGACATAACCAACTACCGTCCCATAACAGTGACGTCAGTGGTTTACAGGGTAGTGATGCAGATTATAAAGGACAGACTGCAGGCATGGGTGGAGAGCGAGGAGGTGCTGGGGGAACTACAAAATGGGTTCCGGAAACAAAGAAGGTTAGAAGGTAGTCTGTTCTCATTGACACAGTGTATTGAAATAGCAGAGAAGGAACACAGGCCCCTATGGCTCGCATTTCTGGATATCAAGGGAGCCTATGACAGTGTAATCCAAAAGGATTTGTGGGACATACTGGGCACTCTAGATGTGGAAGATGGAGTAAGAAATCTTTTAAAAGATATCTGTAAAAGTAACAAGGTGCTTATAAAATGGGAAAACAAGGTATCTGGGCCTATAGAGGTACAGCAGGGGCTTAGGCAGGGGTGCCCTCTGTCACCTCTGTTGTTCATGCTGTATTTACAAGGATCAGAGAAAAAAGCTAGAGGAGCGGACTTGGCTTCAACCTTTCCTTTTTCAAGCAAGGAGAATGGATTAAACAGTCATTACCAGGACTGATGTATGCGGATGACATTGTACTTATGGCTGACAGCAAGGAAGACTTGCAGAGATTAATGGACATCTGTGGTAAAGAGGGAGGTAGCTTAGGTTTGAAGTTTAGTAAAGAAAAATCGGCAGTCATGACTTTTAATGATAATCAGGGCAGCGAGCATAGGATACAGGAGGTTACGCTGGAGGTGGTGGATAAGTACAAATATCTTGGAGTGTGGATAAACAATGGGGCTGAGTACATAACGGAACATGAAAAATATGTGACGGCTAAAGGTAGCAGAAATGCAGCTGTGATGAAAAATAGGGCACATTGGAATTACAATAGGTACGAAGTGGTGAGAGGGATTTGGAAAGGGGTGACGGTCCCTAGTTTGACTTTCGGCAATACGGTCCTGTGCATGAGATCAGAGGTTCGAGCAAGGTTGGAAGTTAAGCAGCGAGGGGTAGGTAGACTGGCTCTGGGAGCACACAGAAATATACCAAATCAGGGGGTACAGGGTGACATGGGATGGACGTCATTCAAGGGCAGGGAAGCCAGCAGCAAGATAGAATTTGAGGAGCGATTGAGAGAAATGGCAGAAAAGCGGTGGGCAAGGAGAGTTTTCAGTTATTTGTACATGAGGAATGTTGATACAAAATGGAGGAAGCTGTCCAGAAAACTGTCAATCAAATATTTGGACTGCAGGAGGGGTGCAAACCAGGAAACAGCGGTTAAGAGGTTAAGGAAACAGAGAGGGGTCTGTGGAAAACAGGGATGCAAACAAAATCAGCACTGGGAACATACAGAACTTTCAAGCAAGAAATTGCCAAAGAAAATATCTATGATAATTCTAGGGGAAGCTCTTTGTTGTTTGAAGCCAGGACGGAAGTATTGCGGACTAAAATGTACCGAGTCAAGTACCAAGGTATAGACACGTTGTGCTGTGCATGTGGAGAAGAAGAGGAAATGGATGAACACCTCATACTTATCTGTAAAGGGCTTAACCCTACAGTGCAAAGCAACGGGGCTGATTTTTTCAAAGCATTGGGGTTTAGGGCAGGCGCGGATCCAGGGGGGATGTCCGGATGTCCTGACCCCCCCCCTCAGATTTCTGCATCGCCCCCTCGCTGACAGGGGGATGGCCCTATCGCAAAAAACAAAAAAATATGGCCATCAGCATTCTTCAAAAGTATTTTTGGCGGGTACCAGCGGTATCAGCCATGTAGAAGTAAAGCTAGCTCGCTCACAAGCTTAGTTGTATTCGGTAGGAGTGTGCATGGTGTCGCGAAGTTGCCGTAGTTATTTTTTCTCATGAACACCTTGGACTTCCTGGCGCCTGCCGTGCCTTACTCGTCCCGTCGGTGGCGTGGAATGAACGAGGGGACGTCCCTTTTGCCAAGCACGCCGAGGTCCGCTCGAGCGCCTTCGCGCCTGATTAACTTAGTTTCCCCTTGGGGTGTCAACGGTTGCCTCATTGACTGTCATCGGTTCCGCGACCAACCTGCTTAATGAAAGAGATCTCTCGCTGAAGTGTTCATATATAAATAATAACAACTAACAGCTAAACTTTAAGAGCTATGCATAGGCAACGTTGTTTAACTGTAGCACTCATTGTGATCACAGTTACACGTTGACAATATCCAGTACGAGCACAGTACCGTTCGTACGCCACAAGTTTTTCATTGTAACTTCGTAGTTTTATTGTCGTACATTAAGCATAGGAGGCTCAAAACCGCCGGATCCGTTTATCTGAGTGGGCGTTCTCGCGGAGCGGGGCGAAGCCTCGAGCCGCGGCTGCGAAGTGGGGGAGCGTGACGTCAGCGGCCAATGCCAGCGCGCGGGCCTAGGATGGCGTCGCGTGGTTAAAGAAACGGGAGCCGATGCGCGCCTTGTGTAAAAGGATGACGTCGCGTGGGAAACAAAACATGAAGACGCTGGCTCGCGCTCTCGCCTACTACGCCACATCGTTATTCTTGTAGGTGGCGTCGTGAGTCTTCATACGCGGTGATTCGCATATCGTAAACAACCAGCGTAGTGGTTGCCGCGTTGGAGCGGAGCGTTACGCCCGTATTCAAGAACGTTCCTCTAGTCAACACACCACCACGACTCAAGAGAGAAGATGGCACCGCCATCCCTCCTCAAAAGTGGTCACTGAGCTTCATGATCATTCACGGGAATTCTTGAGAATAGTCGTGTCTTTATCAGTCGAGAGGCGGCGCTGTGCTCAACAAGGTGGAGTGAAGTAAGAGCTTTGAGTCGAGGGCTGTTTGAGAATACGGGAGTTAGTCCTCCAAAGCAAACGAAGGTGTCTCAGCCGAACACAAAGAATCTTCTTAAGGAAATCAAAGTGTCCCAACAGAACTCCAAAGACGGACCCGTGCTTACGCATTTATAAAGAACCTGCAAAAGATCCCAAATTTTATTTTAAGAAACAATACAGGCTAGATATACCGGGTGTTCAAAATTAAGCTTTATGGCTTTCTTAAAATTATGCACTGGGAGGCACATGCAGACCACCTGCGCAAATAAGTTATTTGGCCAGGGGGACACAAAGTGAAATGATAATTATCGCTGTCAGCAGCCCAATTAACCAAAATTGAATAATTAACTTTTTATTGGCTGCAGTAAGTGTGTATGTTTGTATTGAAAAGTTAGAGGCAGTCGCATTTCTACACAGTTTCACTTGGAAGAATTCTTCTAGCGTGTCTGTGCTCCGAGAAATCCAACTCCAAATTTTAATTGTCGTTCGCACGATTACGCATGCAAGAGAGTGAGGATCGGCGCAAAGCTCTTCCTGATGTGACGCGGCTGTTGCGTGCGGCGTTTAGTCTGACAACGGAGCGGAGGCATTGGCAAAGATAATAACTGTCCACCTTCCCCTCACGGCTGGCGAAATGAAAAAAAAAAAATGTCACAGTTTCGCCCTAAGGGCGAAGCAATGAATGCGATAGCAACACAACAATGTCATACGATGTAAGGTGAGCGGCTTTGGTAGCAATATGAATTGTAGTAAACATGAGCTGATTAAGTAAGCAGGTGTGCTGCGGCGTAAGTAGACCGACATGAAGAGAGACTCGATGACCACGAGAAGGCGCGTGTGAAACGGTGGTGTTGATGAGAAGCGCTTCCCGTGGGCAGCGCGCATGCGAAGGGACACACCTGTAGCGCTGCACTGCCGATCCGGGCAGCATTACATGTGTAGCGTGCGTTGGAAAATGTGGCCCGACTATTACTAACTGAATGAACAAGCGTGGTGTGAGCGCGCACAAACAAACATGGATAGATCACACTGAATGACTGCAGACAACGACTGTCAAAACACTGGCAGCAAGCAGCGGGCGAAGGTACGTGCGGTCTATCGCTTCAACGGAAACTGAGCGGCGAATGAACAGTGCATAAAGTGTGGAGATAAGAGACGGTGCAGCGAGCGACGAGCGCGGTTGCTGGCAGAGGAAAAGTGCGCCCCCCCTCAGCCCCCCCCCCCCTCCCCGCTCCCTCCGGCGCTGGCTTCCCGCTTCCTTGCTTGCGCGTGGGAGAGATAAGAGACCGTGCGGTCGAGCGACGAGCGCGGTTGTTGGCACAGTAGAAGTGCCCCCCCCCCCCCCCCCCCCCCCGCTCTCTCCGGCGCTCGCTTCCCGCTTCGTCGTTGCTTGCGCGCGGGAGATTGAGTGCGTTCGCTCTCCGTGATAGCGCGCGTCCCCGCACGCTTCCGCTCGGGCATACGGCGCGCGGTGAAGATTTTATGTATACGGAACCTCACGGCGACGGCGACGACGACGGCGACGCCGACGGCAGAATTCCGGTTGAAGTGTCCATATAATTGCTATCGCAATAAAAAAATCTAAGAACCAGTAACCGCTGTCGTAACACGCGACCGCGCAGCCTGTAAAGCTGGCGGCAGCTGCCATGCCGAGATAATGGCGCGAGCGGAGAAGCCGGAGGGCAGTACGCGTGCGTAATGGTGACTAGACGACCGGGCATGGTCCTTGTCTGGGCTACGCAAATAAAGTGACTGCTGATTTCCAAGTATTGTAAGTTTTATTGAAATCAAGAGCAACAACTGCACCATCAACAGCAGAAACCTTTTTAGCTATGCTAACGAATATTTCATACTGCCGCTTTAAGTTTGGTGTTGTCATGCACAAATCTCATGACAACACTTCACCCATCAAGATGTCAATGCCCTAAAAATGTCCAAAATGCCTCCCTTCCACAGCAACGCAAAGCATAAACCGCTCTGGCGTCTACTCGATTATTCTGCGCAGTACGACAATTGAAATTTGGAGTCGGATATCTCGGAGCACGGACACGCTAGAATAATTCTTCCGACTGATACTGTGTAGAAACTCGACTGTCTCTAAGTTTTCAATACAAACATACCCACTTACTGCAGTCAACAAAAAATAATTGTTCAATTTTAGTTAATTGGGCTGCTCACAGCGATAATTATCATCTCACTTTGTGCCCCCTAGCCACATAACTTATTTGCAGAGGTGGTCTTCGCGTGCCTCCCAGTGCCTAATTTAAAGAAAACCATAAAGCTTAGTTTTGAACACCCTGTATTATCAGGCGCAGCCGCCAAGCACATGGCTGTATTGGGTAACGTCCTTTTCCTATAAGCTCGGAGAAACCGATACCTGGCTTCGCTACAGGTCTTCTTCCTCTTTCTGGGGTTTTACGTGCCAGAACTAGCTCTGATTATGAGGCACGCCGTAGTGGGGTTCTTTAACCTGCACTACAACGCAAGAACACGGGCGTTTTTGCATTTCGCCTCCATCGAAATGCGGCCGCGGCGGCCGGGATTTGATCCCGCGATCTCGTGCTCAACGGCTGAGCTGACTGAGCGACCACGGAAGGCTACAGGTGTTGCTCTAGCCGTATAAAACGCGGGTTTATTGTGAGCAAAAACGGTAAATTTCGGTAAATAAGAAAGGCTACTATCATCATCATCATCGACAGAAGCTGACCCCCCCCCCTCAGAAAAAACCTGGATCCGCCCCTGGTTTAGGGACAGTGAAGGCAAAATAGACTTTAAGCGGGTAGAAATAACGAAACGGAGGTTATCTGATTGGTGGATAAAATCAAGGCAGGGGTGAAATTTCACCCACCACAAAGTACAAAATATGTTAATAGTCGTGGCTAGGTGGCGTATGCCACCGCCCGGTTTAGAGGGTTCAGCCTCATCCATCCATCCGAATGCGCACGAATCGCAGTGAGGAAAACCGCGAAATTTAACCCCCTTCAGCGGACCGCTACGGTCCTGTTGTTTTGTCGGGCCCTGCCCGACACCAGACCGCAAAGGGTTAAAACCCTTTTCATCTGCCCATTTGGAAAATTTGTTATTACAAGGTGCACTTGCCGTTTGCAGATGGCAATATTGCATAATTTGAAGGCTATTTGCACATCTTCGACATAAACGGAATAAAACAGTGTGCGTGGAATCACTGTGCCCAGGGAATTCATTTTTAGAATAAATAGTGTGCAACTAAGCACGCCTCCCTGTGTCACACCGGGCTCTTCGGTGAATGACTTAGACAAAGTGTTACCCACTCTTACGCGGAATGTGAGATTAGATAGGTAACTTTTGATTGTGTTTAACATGTTGCCACGGACACCCATCGCCGAAAGATCTCGGAGAATGCCGTAGCACCATGTCGTATCGCAAGCTTTTTCTAGGTTGAGAAACACTGAGAGGCAGAACTGCTTATGTATACAGTCGAACCCGGGTATATCGAACTCGCCAAAAAACGTTTATTAGTTCGATATATGGCATAATTCGATATAGGCCCGCTATAGAACTTGACGACGCAAAGGCACATACCAATAAGAAAAGTACTTTATTAATATGGTGGCTTACTTGCGTGCCCTACTTTGGAACAAAATAGTCCTGGATTTTCTTCTGTTTCAACGACTTCGCTGCCTGCGACAGCACGCACGCCTCCACGTTGTCCAGCTGAAGCCGCAACCTATTGCGTGAATATAGATCTATATTCACGCAATAGCGCCGGACCAACGCAAGTGCACTAATCACTTCGGAGGATGTAGGCAACGGGCCATCGTCAACTTCCTTATTGCTGTCGCTTTGGCTCGTGGTCGGCACGACGTCTGCAACGTAGTCCTCATCTTGTAGCTGGCCCATGATGGCGACATCATCGTCCGCACTGACGAACTCGTCGAATGTCGATCCATCGATATTTGGCAACATGGCAACGGTTTGCCATATTTGGCAAACCGCTCTATTTTGGCAACATTTGCCAAAATATAGCGGTTTCATCCGCATTGAAGATATCTTGGGCTTGATATCTTGCTGTGATATCTCCTCAGTTTTCCTCGAGCCATTTGTCTACGCTGTCCAGGTCCACCGCTCTTGCTTTCACCCGTGACAGCTTTGCCAACGATGTCGTGCGGTTCTTTGAACCGTTGGAGCCAGCCGGAACCGCCTTGGAAATCGTTCCTGCCAAGCAAGAAAGCAAGGTCCTTGGCTTTCTGCTCGATCATATGGCCGGACACCGGGATGTTTCGCGACCGAACGTCCACAAGCTATTTGTAAACGGCCGCTTCGACATCTTCGTACACAGCAGTGCGCACACGTCGGGCGCCACGGGCACCTGGCCTTTTGTCCGACTTGGCCCTGATGTCTGCCTGGTTCTTCAGGATAGTACTCAAGGTGCTCCTTGGAATCTTGTACGCGGCGGCGACGTCGGACTTCTAACCGCGCTCGACTCGATTTATGGTTTCGCGGCGAACGGCAAATTCTGCCTCTTTGCACAAAAAGCATTGACCACAGCGCGCCAAGAAAGTTCACAGGGCGCCAACAGGCAACACCACCAGCACGGACCACGCTGATTGAGGACTCGAGGAAAAGAGGCAGCAGCAGCACACAAGCATAAAGAAAGAAACAATGGCGCTCACTTGCGCACGCCACTTGCGCGCCTCGGAGAAAGCACGACGGCCTCTGATTGGCTGTAAGCGCTGTGAGCAGGCCAGGATCATTTTTTGCAGGGGGGTGTTCGCCCGTGCACAGCCGAGTCTAAACCACTTTTTCTAAGGTGGCGCCGGCAGTTTTCCACGCCACCGCGAGGGAAAGCCAACTTGCTGGGGCACTTTTGAGGCACATGGAGTTTGATATATCGCGGTTGTCGTTGCTATATTCGTTCGATGTAACAGTAACTTTTGCTATATATTCTCAATGTAAATTTACCGTGTTTAGAAATTGTTCGATATACGGGATAATTTGATATAAACGGGTTCGATATAGTCGGGCTCGACTCAATGCGAACAAGGTGGTCTGTTCTGGACATACCGTCCCTGAAACCACATTGCAAGGGGTCTAGTATTTTGTTATTTTCTAGGAAACAGATTAAGCGCCTGTTTATCATTTTTTCGAATAGTTTGCACGGGCAGCTTGTTAGCTCTAATGGCCTGTAGCTGCTGGGTAGGGATGGGTCTTTGCCTTGTTCAAGCACGGGAATGACTATAGCTTCCTTCCACGAGGACGGGATATATCCATCCGCCCACATGGCATTGAAAAGATGCAGGAGTGTTTTCAGAGTTTCAGGATGTAGGTGCTTAATCATTTCATATATGACACGATCACCGCCTGGTGCCGAGTTATTGCAGCAAGCGAGGGATGCCTTAAGTTCAGTTAAAGTAATGGATAGTTGTAGGCCTCACTCGATGAACCTTTACGTTTAAGGGGCTGTCGCTCTTCGCGTTCTTTGAACCTCAGAAATGCTTGTGTTGGAGATATATTCAAAGTGTTCGCCCAGACAACATGCCTGCATGATCTTCCAGGCTCTCTCCTTAAGTACTTACTAAGGGGAGTGAGTGTACCTTGTTAGGATCCCCGTCCACTACAGACGACTAGCGCCACCTGGCATCAAGGAGCCCATTTTAATTCTGGCTTGTGAGAGCGGACACGAGGGGCGCGGGAGATTCGGGAGGAATAGGGTGCCTCGACGCCGTAGCTAGCAGACGACGCAGTTGTCTCCACCCTGTACGGAGCGGCGGGCGAGGAGGACATCGAGGCACCCTAGGGAGGAACGCGCCGAGCCGAAGCACATGGCATCGCTAAGTTCCAGTTTTCCATGTTAATAAATATAACCTTTTCTCCAATTGAAGCGTGTCATCATCACACACGGCTGACATGGCGACGAGGACTCCAAAAACGAACCTGAGGCGGACAAGAAACTGAAGACGAAGCGAGAAGGCGAGGCTGTCCCCACCGAGGCGAGCCGCAGCGAGTGCAGCCAGCAACGACGACCAGTATGGAAAACGATCACACCGAAATGAAAAACTCTACGCTGATCACGGACGAAGCAGGCTCCGGCACCAACGATCTGCAGCTTACAACGCCGCAAGGTAACTTCGAAGACGGTCCTTTTACAACTCGCTTGGCGACGCGGACGAACCACGACGAAAACGGAACTATGCCGAACTCGAGCGAAACGACAGAGCTCGCGATGCTCAATACAACGCTACAAATGATGGCACGACTTCTCGAAAGGCAATTGGGAACACCGTCCAGCACGTCGAACGATAGTGGTACAAGCGTTCCACTGCAAATAACAACACCGGACCTAACAGGAACTTTGCCGATATACTCGGGAACCGAGTCGGACAATTTTGAACAGTGGAAAACCGCGGTGGAATCAATGCGTGATCGTTGCGCATGGACGGAAGCAGCGACGCTAAACGCAGGCATTTCAAGACTTAGGGGCCGTGCAGCCGCTTGGCACCAAACGACAGGTAACCAGTACAATGACTGGCATCATGGACGACGGCGCTGAAACGGAATTCGACAAGCCACTACTATTCTGCCAATGGGTTGCTTACGTTGACGCAAGAGCACAGCGAGGGGGAAAACGAAAGCATGACGGACTACATGTATGCACGCCTCCAGCGCATCAGACATGGTTCATACAAACTGTCCGACGACGACGTGGTCGACTGGCTCATACAGGGAGTGCGTTCAGCAAGTTGCGAAGCCAATGTTGGCAGCCTTTCACGATCTCCGACGCGGAACTATCAGCCAGTTCTTGCATTACGTGCAACAACTAGACCGGCGAGATGTTGGACTGAACGACGACAGAAAGCCTCCAACACCCAGCAAAGCTCCGAAGCCAACCGAAAGAAATACAACCGACTCTGCGAACACTACGGCGCCGAAATAGACACGTCTACCGGCCGACAGACACATCTACCGGCCGACACATGTGCCCGCTGCAAAAAGAAGGGACACAGAGCGATAAACGGCCCCGATCCAGACACACGTACGGAAGACGAAAAAGCAGCAGCAACACGACGACGTCAAGCGAAAAGCCCAACACAAGGCATCAACAGTGTCGCCATCCCAGACACTGGTGGGCGCAGGATCATACTGCTACAAGCCAATGTAAATGGCATCGCGTCACATGCACTTTGGGACACGGCCTCAGCAGTAACGCTCATCGATGAACAGTTTGCACAAAACCACAACTTTGAAGTTGCTACGGATGTGGACTGTGTATTGGGTGGTCCATTTGGCAACTCATGCAAACCTACTGGTGTGACTCAAATGAACATTGTTATCGGTTGCCGCTTGCGCGACAGTGGAAGCAAAGGTAATCAAGAACCTTCCCTATGAGGTGATGGTAGGCCTCGACTGGCGACAAGCCATTCCATTCGACTACATTGAGCGCTTTGACAACGGAATCCACATGATCGAATATATTCCGAAACGAAAAAAAATGATGTGTACGAACTGACAAAGAATGTCCTGGAACCACAGCCATCGATGTCAAACTTGTAACAGAACTTCAAAGCCCAGACAAGTTCACAAAGAACGAAAACATCGAGATATCGAAGCAAACGTGCAATCAGGCAGAATTTTCCTCGACAGACCTCATCAAAGTGTGTGGAGCCATTGACACAAAGGCAACATTTGCACGTGAAGCACCCACACTACCATCAGCAGAAGAAATCGCCCAATTGATTCAACATAAATCTATTCCCACTGACTTCGCGAGAGTCAAACAGAAATGTTGAAGGCTTCTCTGTTAAACAACATAATGTCTTCACTCACCCTAACAACGACATAGGTCTGTGCACACACGTCGAACACACAATTGAACTCATCACCAGAACCGGTTAGGATGCAGCCCTACAGCACAAGTGATGCCAATAGGAGGTTCATACGGCAAGAGACACAAGAGTGGATAAGGAAAGGTATCATCCGCCCATCAAGGTCTGCCTATGCCTCACCAGTAATTGTTGTTGACCAAACGCACCACGAGACTACACCAAAACGATTGTGTGTGGACTACCGATTTTTAACGCAAAGACAGTGAAGCGAGCCTACCCCATGCCAAAAGTTGACACACTCATTCGAAAAGTTGCAGGATCGCGATATCTGTCAAAGCTTGATGTTAAGAAAGCCTTCTTGAACATACCACTGCGTGAAGAAGACATTTCTAAAGCCGCTTTCGTAACAGAAGATGGACACTTCGAACCATTACGAATGCTGTTTGGCCTATGCACCGCTCCCGCAACAATGCAGAGTGTCATGAACGAAGGTCTTCGAGAACTCATTGACAACGGCCATGTGATTGTCTATATAGACGTGTGCATCTTCACAGACACCATTGAGGAACACATCGAAGTGCTTGACAAGGTACTGAAGGCTCTTCATGACCTAGGACTGCGTGTTGTGTACAGCAAGTGTATGTTTGCAGAAAAACGGATACCATTCCTTGGACTCTTGATATCACAAGAAGGAGTGACGATCGATCCACAGCGCATTGCAGCGATAGCGAACTACACGGTGGCCACAAACAAAAAGTGAGGCGAGATCCTTCCTTGGACTTGCGTCACATTACCGCAAGTATATAAAAGACTTCGCAAAAATTGCTCGACCATTGGACACTTCTCACGAAGAAAGATGCAATTGTTCAGTGGACACCTGAATGCCAAAATGCCATGGACACACTAAAGGAACGACTAACCAAGGCACCTATCCTGGCGACTTTCAATCCAAGTCTACCGACACAAGTACATGTTGACGCTTCCCACACCGCTTGGAGCAGTCCTTACCCAGACACACGGCGACACCACACGAGTAGTTGAATATGCAAGCAAGAAAGTCACCGAGAGTGACAGCCACAAGCACTCCACAGAACTTGAGACAATTGCAGCTCACTGGGCCATAACGGAACGTTTCCATCCTTACCTACAAGGACTAGAAGACTTTGAGCTCATTACGGACAACTGGGCTGTAGCACACATTATGTCGAAAAAGAACCCCAACAGGCGATTTGCACGCATGGTTTAGACCTATCCCCATACCATTTCACTGTGCGTCACACGTCTGGCAAGACAAATACAGTGGCAGATGCACTATCAAGAATGGTCAATGCAGTGTTTGTGCTGAAGGCAATGATTCCCGCCTTCGCAAAGCCCAGCACAAAGATACAGAACTGGTCGCCATTATTACAGACGTCGAGACTCCAGGAGAAGCCGGATGCCAAAGCAAAGCTGGGAAAAGTTACCAGATCGTCAAGGACATACTAATGCACAGTACAACCCAACCGGCAAGACGATACAACGTGTTGTGGTGCCCAAATCACTTCAATTCCGCTGTAATACAATGTCACCACGATCATGCAGGTCACGGAGACGCCCTGCGAACACAAGCTGTCCAAACGTTATTACTGGCAGAATATGGACCAAGACATTGCTAAATATGTGCGAGAATGCCGCACGTGTCAACAGCACAACCATGCACGGGTGTACAACCAGGAACGCTCAACCCGAGGGAAGTACCACGAACACCCTTCCATACAGTGGCCCTCGACCACGTAGGGCCAATCAACACAGCCGACGAGAACAAGTACTTCATAACTGCAGTAGACGCTGCTACAAGATTCATTGTGACACGGGCAGTACCGAGTAAGAGTGCGTCACACGTGATCCAATTCATTGAGAAGACATCGTCATGAAATTTGGCATTCCAAAAGCCATAATCAGTGACAATGACAGTGCGTTCACGTCAAAGACAACTAATGACTACCTTCAGCATCGTCACATGGAACATGTCTTCACCGTGCCATACGCGCCATGGACCAACGGACTTGTTGAGAGAGAAAACGGTCGAATTCTCCCGCCTTTGCGCAAGAATGTCGATGGAGACATTGACAACTGGAGTGAATACCTTGCCAAAACAACGTTCGAAGTCAACACACAGTTCCACGCTGGACTCAATAATTCAGCTTTCGAACTGTTGTTTAATTATACACCTCGAAGGATAATTGACAACCAACTGGAAGTAGACATCCAAGAGCCCCAAGAAGACATTGACAAGGCCAGGCAAGAAGCGTTTGACAACATAACAGTCTACCTAAGTAGCATGAAGGCCAAGCAACGACCAAAAGCACCCGCCAGCACCGTATGAAGTAGGCGATCAAGTATGGTACGAGACTTCCGCAAAAGCTGGGAAGTTTGATCCTTGGTATGATGGACCATATACGATAACTCACCGCAACAAAGAAACGTACACTATTTCAAGAACGAAGAACAAACCGCACAGAAACAAGGTTGGCTACCGCAACGCAGTTAAAGTGCTTCCACGAGAAAACACAGGACACAACTTCACAACTGCAAGAAGACACCACCCAAACTACTCAAGCCCCATCGGCTTCCTATGACCGGCCCAGACAAAGAAAGCCACCACGTTGGCTTGAAAGATTTCGTGACTGATTAGCGTAATGCGAGGACGCATTATTTAGGAGCCCGGGTGTGTTAGGATCCCCGTCCACTACAGACGACTAGCGCCACCTGGCATCAAGGAGCCCATTTTAATTCTGGCTTGTGAGAGCGGACACGAGGGGGCGCGGGAGATTCGGGAGGAACGCGCCGAGCCGAAGCACATGGCATCGCTAAGTTCCAGTTTTCCATGTTAATAAATATAACCTTTTCTTCCAATTGAAGCGTGTCATCATCACACACGGCTGACAACCTCCCGGCCTTTTAATTTATTTACTCGATTCCACACTTTCATCTCATCCATGTCAGAATTTATGCTGGAGATGTACTTCTCCCAACTCTCCCTTTTAGCACGTTGACGTGTTCTTCTACCCTGGGACGACATTATTTGTTTCAGCCTAATCAAGTTTTCGGCGGTTGGAGAGTCGCGAAGTCGTCCCCAACCTTTGTTTTGATTTTTCCGTGCTTCCTTGCATTCTTCATTACATGGTCACGGGATACGACGTTTATTATCCAGTCCGTTAGTTTTAAGGATGCATGTTGTGGAAGTCTAAATTATAAAGCCCGTTATATACACCACAGCATCGTCTATATTTAAAGTGGCAATATCATCCCTGCATACGTTGTTCTTGGAAACGTTCCCAGTTAGCCGAGTCAACCTTCCATCGGGGAATGTGTGGGGAACATACATCTTGCTTTGTCAGGTTTAACATGATTGGGAAGTGGTCGCTCCCAAAAGGGTTCTTGAGAACGGACCACTCCAGGTAAGGAGTGGTCCTTGCCATCCAGGCAAGGGTCTCGTCTCGAGGGACGAGACCCTTGAGGCCACCAACCCGGAGGTCGATGGCCCCTTCTGAGGTGGCGGAGCAGTATTAGCCGTAGCCGCCGAGGTGGCAGATGGCGTCACCGCTGGCACGGTCTGTGTGGGCCGGACAGCTGCCGGGTGCCGCGCTGCCCCCTGACGCGCCACGTCGGCAAAACTGACTTTAGGCAGGTATGACACCCGCCTGCGAGCCTCTTTGAAAGTTACATTTTCCTTTACTTTGATCGTGACAATTTTTTTTCTTTCTTCCAAGACGGGCATGACCGCGAGTATGCGGCATACTCGCCATCACAGTTGACGCAGTGTGGAGTGTTTTCGCACGTTTCAGAGGCATAGTCACCGGAACTACATTTAGCACATGTCTGTCGGCCTCGGCAGTTCTGGGAACTGTGGCCAAAACGCTGGCACTCAGTGATGACGTTTTGCTCGCTCCAGCCTTCCAACAGTTCAGCTTCTGTCAGTTCCATCAGGTAATCGTCGGAGACAACATCACGGCTGGTGTTCATAGTTAGGTGTGTGGGCATTGTCACTGGGATATCCCCGAATGACACTAGGTTAGGAAGCTTGTCGTGCTGTTTCAAATCAGGTCGCCGCGAGCCATTTTCGACACTTTGTAGCCTGCTCTATGCAAGAGCTTTGGTCATACTTTTCGAAACGAGAAAGGGTGAGATCATTCTGACCGTCTTTTCGGGTTTATCAGAATGGATCACATGAAATTGGGGGAAGTTTTGCAATCTGTTGCCATGGAATTTTAAAATATCTTTGGTGCGCCCTCATTTGTGAGGGCAATCAGGGAGTCTGGGGAATGACGAAAAAGCCATGAAGGTAGCGATGATTTCGGTAACTATGCCAGCCGCCCACCCCCGAGCCCAACAAGGGGACGCTACGAGACCCGAAGGAGACGCAGATGCCAGCTGTACATAGCCACTATAACCTAATATAATAGACTCAAGGATGGACAAACTACACCAGGTTAACACTTGCTGCCTGGAAAATTGGAAGTAAAAAGAAGGGAAAAGAAGACAGGAGAGATGGCAAGTGAGAGAGAAAGATGAAGGTTGGAGGGGAGAGAGAGAGACAGGAAAAGGCAACTACCGCTTTCCCCCGAGTGGGTCAGTCCGGGGGTGCCGTGTACGTGAAGCCGAGGCCAAAGAAGTGTGTTGCCTCTGCCGAGGGGCCGTAAAGGTCCAAACACCTGGCTTCAGCTCAACCTCCAGGATCCCCTTTTCCCCGGACACGGCTAAGCCGCACACGGTTAGATGCGGGAGGGTCCAACCCTCGTGTGCTCGGGTACATGTGGTGTTGCAACGCACCAAACGCCTGCTCACGCAGACACCCCTGCGGGGTGGCTTACCAAGCTGCTTCTCGTGGTAAGAGTGGAGTTGTCGGTATTGTGGAATGGTAATCTACTGATACAGAAGAAATCATTTTTCTCTTTAGTGTCCCTTTAAAGTCACTAAGGATTAACCAGTCCAGAGTCCCTCACTATGGTACGCCTCATAATCAAATCGTAGGTCTGGTATGTAAAACCTCAGATTTTTTTTTTCACTGAAGTTTCTTGTGTACCAGCAACTTCACGTATAGTGACATTAAAGCTAGAAGCACTAGACTCTTCGTGGAACAAACATCAACCATGTGGCTTTGGTATTAGGCTCCACATATAAAAGGACACTGAAAAGGAACACCAACCTAAGCTACACTGCTAGATCACACCAGACCACCATTACTGTGAGTGGAGATGTAATTTGCAAGAATGCTGTGTTGAACTGCTTGAGTTGACATAGCGCTTTCTCAGTGCAAGGACATTAGAAGAGACAAGGCAGAGTACAGACTAACAACTCATGTTAATTGTTCGATTCTGCAGAATATAAGCGATAATCAGATGGAAAGGAGGACATACGGAAGGACACCTTTTTGTCAAGCCGTGCAGCATGTATGGCACGTGCCTAAGAAAGAAACGAGTTCTTTTTGTGACGGGGAAACGGGCACAACACTGGTAGACCTATAGTATCAACCAAGTCCTGCAATCTCGGCAAATTACATTCTTAAGTTTGCTGACCTTTTTGGCAAATGTTTAAGGACCTGCAATGCATCATTCCCCTTACAGCTGCCGCTTCATTTGGGGAAGGATGTTTCACTTTTATATTTGGCAAAGACCACTTCTCCGCCAGATGTGCTCACCCTTTTTGATGGTTTCCTGCCCGCACCTATGTGTGGTACTCCACCTATAGGTACTGTATCCATGTATGGTACACAATTGGGCAGAATTTCAGCAACAGAACGGCAACACTGAGCGTGTTTGTGCCACCTGTGGCTGACCACCCAGATGTCACAGGACCCAACGAGCAGAAGAAGCAAGTGGCCTATACGTTCATGAATGCATTCGCAGGCAGGGTTTGTCTGGCCGCAGATTCTTCCATCGTTTAGGCAATTGGTTCCGGGGAAGCCTGCCCAACGAACAACCCCCTTCATGCTATATAGACAGCACTTCGATACTGGAAGCCGTGTGAAATGTGCTCCGTAACAGTCCAAAATAAATATGGGTTGCAGCGAAAGAAGTTTCCTCCTGAACTACTGACCATGGTAAGGAAAGTTTCCCAATGTGTACCTGAAGATTCATCTGAAGGGTGCCTGTGAACAAGACCGTAATTGTTATTTGAAGGAACATTCGCTTGCCTTGTTGCCTGCTGATATTAGGGAAGAATTTGCTCTCATACCGAAATTTTCATACTTGTGTCAAGTGTGACAGCATTTTCATCCCTAAGATGAGAAACAATCTAAAATGACTGCGTAATCAAATTTTGAACCTTTGCTATTGCATGCCGTTTAATAGTCAATGGTAATTAAGAAGCTTACTATATAAAGCTGTCTTTTTCGCTGCAGTAACAAAGTTGACTGGCCACTAAGAATTGTAGTCTCTGAAACTGCACCTCAACGAAATTCAGTGCCACTTATTCGGCAGCAACAACTAAAAGTAGCTAACCAGTTACGACCCCCTTCTAGGTAAATGATTCCCGATACTAACTTCCTGGAGGGTAACATCAAGAAAGTATTCTTTGCCTTTTGAATATCCATTAAGCACCTTTATTATTCTATACTCTTCAATGACATATCGAACGCACTTTCAGTAGCATTGACAAGCATGACACAATAGATTTCCAGAACGTCTGTGGAATTAAGGCTGAGCACCTAAAATTCCTGTCTACTCACCTGTGTTCGGCTTATGTTCAATGGGATAATGGCACGTTCATTAAAAAAAAGTTACGCACAGCACCAGTTATAAGCTTTTTTATTTAGTGGGGCAAGCAACTAAAGGAACTAGTGTGTAGACTTAGTTTTTTTTTTTTCGTCCTGTTACATTGTGACAAACCAGAATTCGAAAATAAGACTAGTGATGTTCTCAACATTTTCACCAAGGTGTAATTTCCTCTAGTACTAACACATAAACTTCTGGTTCAAATGCGTTTAAAGCCTGTAGACTTGGGGCTACATTTTTCACCTATGCACATTTGCTGGGCTTAGGTGCTGAGAGCTAACGAAACCATCTGCCATTCTTATCTGCACCCTCGGTAAAAAGAGGCATACTAGTTCAATGGCGCTTTCTTAACACACTTAGCAAGCTGCCTAAGTGTTGAATGCAATTTAGCTTTCAAACGGAAGCTGGTCGCTCAGCAGAGGCAGGTTATCCTCAGGCTTTCTTGTCTTCCGTGGTGAAAATAAAATGCTAAAAAATGCCAAAAGGCCCCTCTGCCAATTTCTTATGCATTTGGTCCAAGTAATAAATGGTGTCTGTGGTGCCAAATTTCCATGGTGTACGACAAAGTTAGAAAAATGTAGGAAGGAAACCTGGCGTTCGTGTATATTTTAGTGCCCCAGAATGAATGTCAAAGTCTAGCAGGCCTGTCGATTCGAAATGGAAGGAAAATCATGCTTGTCTGTAACGGAGTACCATCAGCCCTTTGTGACATGTTTCAAGAATGTTGTTTATTCATAGCTTCCACTTACCTGTGGCAAGACCTATGCAGGTCATACTGGCAGGTGCCTTAGTGGGCGACATTAGGCATAACCAAGATATCACGAAAGGTTTCTCAGGGCGCCTTGCACTGCACTGCAGTGTATACGGGTTGCACTTTTAAATTTGAGGAAGCGACTGCTGTGCAGAAGGCATGACAGGTTTGTGCAATAAATAAGAAGCAAAGCAGATTGCAGGACACGAGTCTTGCGTCTGTTTCCCTACCGCAAAATGAACTTGATTTTCTTAGTTACGTGTTATGCATGCTGTAGGGCTCGGATGTGAAAAGGGTGTCCCTTCATATGTCGTCCTTTCCCTCTGTGATTACGACTTATATGTATAGTATTCTGTAGAATCTTAACAATAATCATAAGCTGATAGTGCTCTGCCTTCTCTCTGCTGTTGTCTCCTCTGTGCACTAAAATACAGCACTGCAAGTAGAAGCACGGTGACCCAGACAGGACAAAAAAATGACCCAGGTGGTGACACAGTCTTGATGTTCCTGCACCAGTACCCGTGATGTCAAGAATTTTTAGAGCATCTGTTCCAGGTCAGTTAAGTGTGTGTGGATGAAAGCGATGTACACTGCACCATTGAACATGTGCAACCACATGCCAGAAGTTCTGGGAACTTACTAGCACAGAAACAGCCGAAACATAAGAAAATACTCAATTTATGACATTACACTGACATCATGGGCACCACTTTCGTGCGCGAAATGACGATAACGATGGTTTGGGCTCCTTTCTTTTTCTGCCAATAATCAACCTGCCTGTGCCAAATAAGTTCAACTAGCATATTGAAACAATACCTCAACAGTGTGGCTCTTTGGCATCCCGGCCTCTGAGAGAACCAAAGTTGCGAAAAACTAGTCTGTCAGCCTTATAATTATTACAAGTCTGTTCGATCACACATGGCTCACTGCACCACAGTCCTCAATTCTTTGGCAATGGCCCTCAATTGCAGCATGAGGCACGCAGGACAGCATTGTGGTGCAGCTAACCTCTGCAGCTGAGGTGCATTGCATCTTACAGGCGACAACGATCACCAGGCTGAACTTTGCTGGCACAGCAGGCGCCTTCTAGAGGACATCAGAGTGCTCTGAAATCGTTTAAGCAATGGTTCAACTGACCCAGAATCGCCTTCATCACTTCCATACTGACGTGTCTTTTAACTAGTCAGATTTAATTATCCACACTGTCGGACTGAACAAGCATTCGTTGACGGCGCAAGTGCTATGTAGGTGTCTTAGACCAACACTGAAAGCACTGAAAGCAAGACGGGACGTCCACGTTGAACAAGAAAAGGTAACATCGCACTAATTGAGCCACGCAGACGACCTGCCCTGCGCACACACAGAATATGCTGCACTAGCGGCATTGTGCATATACATTGCACCTGAACTCGTGGAACACCTATAGAAATATATTGATGACGTTACTCAATTGTGGGGTTGGCTTGCAAAAATATGTGTCATGATGCTTCCCAAAGTAATGGTTTGCAACAAGAAAATATGTAGCATGTGCTTGAAGATGGGTTGGAAGGGAAAGGCAAAGGAATGCTCTGTGACAAATCAGTTCTGCACGAGCCCACAAAGTGGAACTCGAGTCACAAGAGGGGAAAATCGTCATGTACTCGAATATGGCTCGAAGCTCTGGAACGGCTCTTTGGTTCAGGGATCGATTCCTGGGCCAGGTCAAATTTTCAAAGTGAATAGCCTTAATTGGCTACTGTGGCAGCCTCCCAAATCTGACCGACATACGTCAATGCTTGGGGAGAAACAAGGATTCCAGTTTCGTCTCAGCGTGCATGGCGTGGAGGCATATTGGATTCTCTGTGCTCCGGAGCATGCACTCTCTCCAATTGATGCATGCATGAGGTCATGTGGTTTAACGCTCTATGTGAGGGAACGATCATGACCTCCCGCGTTCTGTGTGAAGCACTCGATCTTAGGGTAATGTCAGCGTTCTTTAATTTATCTGGTGAGGATACGCTGGTGGCATGTTCAAGAAACCAGCTTTCAATCGTAGCAGACACCACCCATGAATTTCTTTTTCCTAATTTTTGAGAACTGTAGTTCCTGGCTGGTTATGTGGCAGACAATTTATAGTACGCATTTGACAGTTCAGTGCCCACTTCCTTAGCAGAATTTGCATAGTGTTCCAGCTTTCGTGACTGCAGTTAAAACCGACGCAGATGACCTCTTTTCCAGAATGTCCTTGTGGCTTGGGTGATTCCGTCAATGCATGGCTGCTGACAGGTTCCACACTCGGCCCTCTCTTAGCTTTCTACTGCGGTCTTCAGGAAATTAGAGAAAATTTGAAGGTCATCTCCTGGAGCAACTGCAGATGTTCTCTTTTGCCTGCAATAGCCATGGCAAAGCTCATATGGAGGACCATCAACAACAGCCATAAGAGTTCGACGCCACACCCAATGCTTTGAGGCTTTGAAACCCCGCCTGGACTTTATCATAACGGGTCCGCAACTTCTCAGTGCCGTGGATGTTGTGCACAGGTCGGATGTCCAGCAACCTTGACATGTGTTCTTCAATGATGGCATTGTGTTTTCCAAATCTTTTGACCAATGTCTTAACTGCTATTTCATAATTTTGGTCACTGAGTGGTAGCCTGTAGATATCGGCTGCCATCTTGCCGGTGAGATAGCTCGTCAGGTACTAAAATTTGTCAATTGGATGTAGAGCTGAATTCTTGTGAATGGTAGACTCGAGCCGATTTCAGAATCTGTGCCATGAGTGCAGGTTTCCATTGAATTGGGTGATCTCCAGCTTTGGAAACCTTGTTGTCGATGGTAGCTGAAGAGTCGTCGTAACTGCACGCAGGACAGAATGCGATTGTGCGGCATGATCACAGTTATTTCCAGTGTCTGATAGTGTACTTGATCAAGCCCAGCCGCTGGCCCAGCGGGGCTTCCTTCGTTGTTCACTGGCTCTGTCTCTATGTGCATAGCGCAGTTGGGCCTATAGCCCTGGGTGTAATACACGGCTAGTGGTCACTTGCAGTTCTAAACATAGTGACTGCAGCAGGTTACAAAGTATGAATACAGTTCATGTTGCAATGGTCATATTAGATAATTAAGCAAAGGTATTTGTCACGTCAATTAAGCCTACTGATGTGGGCATGGTGCAAATGCAATTATCTGACACATGCTGCACTTAATTCAAAGCACCAAATCTGCAAAGCTTAAATTATTCACTTTTCCTAATGAATTAGTGAATACCAAGAAGACACCAAGAAGGTCTTGTGCATAACACCATTATGGCATGTTGCATGGGAAATATGCAAAATGTCATAAGCCAACTGTAATACGAATAAGAGGAAATGTGCAGAAAGATCCACTCCAAGCTTTTGCCAGCACTTTAACACTATTGTGAGCAAGTTTTTTTTATATCTGCATATAGTAGACGTCTTGCCACCATGTGCATTACGAACATTCAGCGTCTAATAGAAACATTTGGCTGTAGTGGGGCCACTGCATGCAAATAACAGCACCAGCACCACTCCTTGGAGTTGTTTCTCTACGCTTTTTAATGAAGGTATACCAAACAGCTTCCACTGCTTCATTACTTGCACTACTGTAAAGCAATAAAACGGGTTAATGTGAGCAGCGACATGCATATGCTTGCGGGAAGATAACAATGCAGGCGCTCAAGTGTTAATCCTTTGTGGTATGAAATTATTTCCTTGTGAAAAAAAGTTAGCGCAGCCTTTGTTTGGGCCACCAATGCCAAAAAGCTCAATTTTCTAAAACAATGCACGGTTCCAATTGCCTAGTTGCTGTCGCCATGGGCTGTCACGGCTGAAAATCGGGGTTGCATTTCTTGAGGTGATGTGCGAGTCTCCATTCTGTTTGTTGCTGGCTTGTCGGTCTCCTTGGGCCCCTCTGGTCACCACTCCACTGAATGCCCGGAACAAGGCTTTTCTTTTTCTCTCTCTCTCTCTCTTAAGCGTTGCTCCTTGCAGACAGTGTTTCCCTGCTTGGGGACTTCTGCGTTTTCTATAAGAGACGGGCCACAGTGACAACACACCCATGCATGCTCCTTGTTGTCTGCACACCAGTATTGCTCACGCAGAAGCCGCTTGGCACCGGCCCCGCGGGGCATGCGCAGATTTGTGTTCACTGCAGCCCAGGCAGCCTGGCTTTCAGAAGTGGCCGGTTAGGGGTTCCAGAAAGCATTTGAAAACCCAAATAATGCAAGTGCGGATTGTGGGCATAGCACCAGACTAAGCAACTGAGGAGACAAGGAAATCTCAACAAAAAACAAGTGGGATTTGTTAGCAAGGCACGTGTTTTTTGTGCAACTAGTTTTATTTTCATTCTTGACAAAAAATATATTTGACCAATTATTGGTGAATTATAGTGGATTACCTCTTTTGTTAGAAGAATTTGGAACGCGAGGGAGGGGAACACTACCGCCACCCCTTCCTCCCTTTAAATGCACTCTTAGGCTGCATCTAGTAAGTTTCCAAATGATGTGGTATTCATATTTCGTTGATCAACTGACAGCTTTAATATCGAAAGGATAGTTTGCTGGGTGAGTTGGTAATGTGTCCCGATATGGGCATTGCGAAACAACTAAGATGAAAGGAAATACACAGCGCAGACTATCAACTGAGATTTTTGCTGAAAAACACAGATATAGAAGAGCTGAAAAACACGTGGTCCAAAGAATTCAAAAGTTGGAAAGAAGCTTCAAAGTCCAAACGTCACTCAGTGGGGCGCATCTAAGTTAACTCTAGTGCAATATCAAAGTGCGTCTCTTATGGTGCACTTATTTTTTTTGTTAGTGAAACGAAAGTAAGAGATGTCACCCTATATATAATGGCGAAGGCTTGTTTTTGCATAATAGTAACAATAACAATAAATTATTGTAAGATAAGAATCAACGTCATAGATACACGTATGAACACGCATGGTGGTGCATGGCCGTTCTTAGTTGGCGGAGCGATTTGTCTGTTTAACTCTGATAACGAACGAGACTTTAGCCTATTAAATAGATGCAGGGTTCCCAGCACCTTACAACCTTCTTAGAGGGATAACCAGCTCCTAGCCGCAAAAAACAGAGCAATAACAGGTCTGCGATGCCCTTAGAGGTCCAGGGCCGCATGCGCGCTACACTGAAGGAAGCAACGTGCCTTTATCCCTGTCTGAAACCCGAGTAACCCGTGGAACTCCGTTCATTATTGGGATAGGGGCTTGCAATCGTTCCCCTTGAACGAGGGATTCCCAGTAAGCGCGAGTCATAAGCTCCCGTTGATTATGTCTCTGCCCTTTGTACACACCAACCGTCGCTACTACCAATTGAAAGAATCATTTAGTGAGGTCTTTGGATATCTGGTTATGCCGGTCTATTAAAAAGGTGAGCAAACTTGATCATTTTGTGAAAGTGAAAGTCGTAACAAGCCTTGCGAAATAATATGTCTGGGCAGGACGAGACCAGAGGAAGTTCTGGTGGAGGTCTAGCATCTAGCAGCTGGTTCCCTCCAAAGTTTTCCTCAGGATAGCTGGCACTCGATGGGAGAGCAGTCACACCTGGTAAAGCGAATGATTAGAGGCATTGGGGTCGAAACGTCCCCCTCAACCTATTCTCAAGCTTTCAATGGGTGTACAGGATTCCTTCTTGAGGCCTCCTGCTGCGATGAGAGTGCCAAGTAGGCCAGTTTTGGTAAGCAGAACTGGTGCTGTGGGATGAACCAAACTACAGGGTAAGGTGCCCGAGTCAAGACGCTCACGACAAACCATTAAGGCTGTAGTTTGCTTAAGACAGCAGGACGGTGGCCATGAAAGTGGGAATCCGCTAAGGAGTATGCAACAACTTACCTGCCAAAGCAACCAGCCCAGAAAATGGATGGCGCTCTAGTGTCGCACCTATCCCTAGCCGTCACCGGCAGAGAAGCATGAAATGTGGGGGTGCTAAGCCGCGATGAGTAGGAGCGCCGCGGTAGTGGGCGTTGAAGGTGCCCGGCGTGGGCCCACCTGGAGCCGCCGCTGGTGCCCCCCCCCCCCCCCCCAGATCTTTGCGGTAGTAGTTAAATACTCAAGTGATGACCATGAGGACTTAAGTGGCGAAGGGTTCCCTGTGAACAGCAGTTGAAACATGGGTCAGTCAGTCCTTAGGGAAAGGAGAAATCGTTAGGGAACGAGGAAATCCAGGAACACTGGGGCGATGGAAAGCCAGGCTCCTAGATAGACTTCAGGGTCTAGAAGTACCAGGCTACGAGTCGTCCACCGATGCCTGAGGAGTTGAGCAAGTCGATGGTTTACATTGCCTTGATTGGCTCCTCAGGCATCGATGGAGAATTCTCCAGGGTCTGTGAGGAGGAAGAGGGCTGTGGAGGATGAGGTTTCAAAAGAAGAGAAGGAATCAAGAGGTATTTTGTCAAATTCCTGAACATTTTATCTGATGTTTTGCCTACAGTGGATTCAGAGGTTAAATCTCTGGAAATCTTGTTGAGCCCTTCGATGTCCTTAGTCCCACTGGATTCCCTCCTATTACATTGCTCTAAAATTATGCAACATATTGTCCATGTTTTCGAAACAGTCCACATCCAATTCAGGAGCACCAAGAACATCAGCCAAAGGGTCCTGTCTGGACTGATGCTTATTCTGCCATGTTGGCATGCACGACCGATGAAGGTTGTGTTGATAGTTTTTTCACAAAAGATATCACAGTCTTTGTGACTAGGGGTCTGAACACATTTGGGAAGGCATGCGGTTCTGGAGGCCGTCTCACTGTGGAGGTCTAGGATGCCCAGTTGCTTGCTGGGGTCCAGCCGTTGCAGGGTGAGGAATGCTGGGGGGCCTGTAGACACAAGCTGGTTGACTGGGTGCGGTCACAGCTGCTGAAGCCTAAATGCCGTCCTGGGAGGCAGGCGTGGAGATTATGTTCTGTTCTATCAAGACATGCCTGATTTTGGTGGCCCTTCGAAGACCTTCCAATATGGTCCCAGTTCGGTGAGGCCCGGCAGCATCGAGCACCTGCTTTGCTCGGATGACAGCAGCAGGGGGCTCCATATCAAATGTTTTAAGGAAATCGAGCCAGTCGAGAACATTAACGGAAGTTGGCTGGTTGACATTCTCGTGTTCCGCCAGCACCTTCTTGTCTGCTCCACGCTCGACGCACAATCTTTTCTGTTGGTCAGCAGGGGCTGTAGTGGCAAAGGCAAACATTCTGGCATTCTGGAAAACAAGCTCCTCTTGAGAGCATCTGACGAGTCTGGCAGAGTACGAACGCACATGAGACCTAAGAGTCCCAACAGCATGAATGAATGCATGCAATCCAGGCGACACGGTGACCGAGAAAGGGGAACGGGTGAGAATTCCTAAGGCAAAGAGGTACGGAAAGTAAGATTTGTGAAATTTGAAGTATTTCTCCATGCCTGTTAACTTCTGTATCTGCTTACTAATTTCTTCCACAAAAATCCCCTGCGACCACTCAGAACGCTCCATCCCTGTTATCTCGTTCATGTAAGTGAGGTCATTGAGGACTGTATAGCCCTTGCAATACATCTGGAGGGTGGCGATCCTGAACTTTGAGAGGGCATGATTCGGAAAGTTCAAGAAAAACATGTCGAGAGCAACGAGCAAGCCACAGAAGCCTGGATGGTTGACGAGGTCCGCACTGAAAGCCCTTGAGGCCAGCAGAGTGCTCCTGATGGCCTCTTTCGCGCCATTCATGGGGCTTGTACCAGCGATGGCCATTCCTTTGGTAACTAAACGGCCTATATAGTCATTGTTTCCCACTGTCCCGGCTAAGTGGGAAACGCGGTGGGCATAGCATAGCACGAAGGCCGCTGTTAGGTCATTGCAGAGAGTGTCGTCGGCCGCGCCCAAGTCTAAGTCGTAGCTCGCGATGTCGGTGACGTGCACATCAATGAGGTTTAGCGGGGTCACTGTTTCACCTGCTCTCTTGATCAGGATGCCGTCCAGCTCAAAGTTGGTGGTGAGTTGATGCTTGATCGTACCTGCGATCTTGAACAAAAAAGCCGCCGCCATATCCCCTCCGATTGTGCCTTTGATGATGGAGGCTTGCACTCGGGCGCCGATGGTCGCATCATCCTTCCTTATGGCCAGGCTTACTCGGGGCTTCTCTTTGGGGTCTTTTTTGTAAAAGTTCGCCAACTCCTCTTCGCCCACGTCCTCTTCGCACAGGACCCATGTTCCAAGTGTCTCAATGGTATGTTCCCCTGTTTTAGGGTCCCTATAAATAATGGGTTCTGTGTCGGGCTCATACTTCCAATTTTCCAACCGGTTCCAACGTGCCATTTCGGCAACAAGTCGGTCTTTGTACTCGCTTACCAGCGAGGTTTACCCCTAGACGACACGAAATGTCCGACAGATGTTCGCCTAAGAACCCAATGTCCGAAGCCGAGAGCGAACGTACTACGCTATGACGGTTGTCCTGCTGCGTAGAATGTTGAAACGTTGCGCAAAGATAGACAAAGACCTGAACTACAGTGTACCTGAACGTCACGCGCGCTCTGCTCATCGAAAGAACCAACTGCTCCCTATACTGCGCATGAGCGAAAAAATCGCCAAAATGCGCTTTGCTGTGGCTGCATCTAGGGATTTTTGTTACGAGCACATCATTGTTCGCCTGTGCATAGATACTTCGAGGGATATTTTCGAATAGTTGAACGAATAATGCGCTATTTGATATTCGCTTCCATCTTAATCTTGTTATTCAGAAATTTCGAAGTATTCGGCTCGAACGAATAGCCGCACGCGGCAGAGAGAAGGCGTTTTCGGCAGTTTCGGTTTTGGATTCAGTAATACTTTTTCAATCCAATACAAACCAAGCCAGGAAAACAGAACTATCTATACTCGGAATTACAGTGTACTAGAACACTGTACTCGGAATGAAGGCGTACAAAAACATATCTCGTCGGCGTCGTGGTGTGGTCGATTGCGTTTTGTGTGCGACTCTCAGTCTGTCTCTGCCGCGGCGGCCGTAGAGTTTCTCACTATATTAGGTGTTATAGTGAGAAACTCTATGGCGGCGCCGCGGCGGCATTTGATAAATCCCAGCTGCCTTGGACCACTCCAGAAAGCACCATGGGTGACTTGCATGCGGCCAGCAATCCGATTTGGAACTTTTTTTTCTAAAGATTCCGCCGGGAACTGAAGCTCGATGTCTTAAATGCAAGGCAGTCCTGAATACCCCGACAAGTACGACAACAACCCTAGCAACGCATTTAAGGAGACACCCGGACTTGCACAAGGACTACCAAGAGGGCGGGACGCACGCGAAAGGCCACCCAAGTTCAAGGGCGGGGCAAGCAAGGCAAGTGGTCAACAGCCATCCATAGCCGACAGTTTCAAGCTGAAAATGAAAGCCTCGGCCCCAAAAGCCCAACAGATGACATAGCTCGCATCGTAGCCCGTGGTATGCACCCCTGCAAATTGTCGAAGAACCGGGTTTCCTCGACGTGGTGCAGTTCGCTAAGCCGGACTATGCCGTGCCGTCTAGGACGACGTTCTTGAGAGCCATTATTCCAGACCGCTACGCATCAAGCAAAGAGAAGGTGAAAAAGAAGCTCGGGGACATTTTTGCAAGTGGAGTGTAGTCGCTTTCAATCACATATGATGGCTGGACATCGCGGGCAAATGACAGCTACGTTTGTGTAACTTGTCACGTCATGGGGCCGTATTCTGAAACGTTCCACTTCGGCAAAATTTCTTTTTTCGCTTTCAGGCGCGCGCTGATTGGCTGGTTGAGCAAAACTGAATGACGTCGGGCTCAACCAGCCAATCAGCTCATCCAATTTTGCTAAAACAGCCAATCATGGACAGTGACTTCGTGCAACATGGGCATGAATTGGCTTGCACGGAGATGACAAACTCTCACACTGCAGCAAACCTGCAGCTATTTATCGCAGGTGTCATGGAGGAGTGGGAACTTCCAGCCCACGATACTGTGCCGATCTTCGTCGTTATAGATAATAAAAGGAACTTTACTTCTGCAGTAGCGCGGCCGTTCTGGAATGGTGTACGTGCAGTGTTTCGGACACACCCTTCAGTTGTGTGTCAGTGATGCCAAATGAGAAGTGTCAGGGTTTTTGGCTAGATACAAACGGAGTGCCGGGGCCGAGTACGGCTTCAGAAAATTCAGAGAAACCTGCAGCTGGACCCTCTCGAGGTTATACAAGACGTCCCGACGCAATGGAACAGTGAGCATGCCATGATGGCCAGGCTCATGAAGATCCGTACGGTCATCACTGTAGAACTTTCAGAATCTGACACAGTTCCAAACTTGAATGCAAGTGTGGAAGCTTATGAATGCAGCAGTGCAAGTCTTGAAGCCACTTGACCATGCCACAACTGAACTGTCCTGGGACAGATATCCCACGCTGTCACAAGTCATTCCCCTGTTGCAGTGTACCGAGGTGGTTCTAGCTGAACATGTTTCCGAAGGTGGTGAGGCAGCATTGCTTAAGCCTTTTGCGTAGCATCAAGACGAGGTTCCCTGATATCAAGATGTCACGCCTTCCTGCATTGGCAATGTTGGTCGATCGTAGATACAAAGATGTCTGTTATGCTGAACGACCTGCAAAGCAATGGGCGTTCACTCTACTCACAACGGCAGCAGAAGAGACTGAAGAGACTGTGTCAGTTGATCAACATGTACAGCAACAAGTGAGAACAGCACCTGCTGTGCAGACCCATCAGGGGACTCTGTGTGGAGTGTTTTTACACACTTCAGTTCGCGTGCACATCATCAATCAAGCCGTACAATCTCGGATGAGGTTGCTGGGTACTTGAAGGCCCACCCTTCCCTCCCAGTCTGAAGACCCCCTTGTGCGGTGGAATAGAGTTACTGTATAGCTATACAGCATATACAGTAACTCTATGGTGGAAAAGCAAGGGCAGCCACCTTTACCCAACCCTGGTTGCAGGTGCCCGTAGTCTCTTTCGATACCTGCCACCCAGACAAGAAGTGAAAGGCTTTTTTCCACTGCAGGAGCCGTTGTAAGCTCCAGAAGGGAGCACCTCAAACCCCAGCATGTGGAACAGCTAGTGTTTTAGCACAAAATTTGTAGATTGTAGATTTTCGTAAATAATAAAGTTGTTTACTTTCCTTGAATAAATCCCAGACCTTAATTAGCCCTCTGCCGTTGTTTTTTTATTTACTTGCTACTCTTCAAAGTATTCGCTTCGAACCAAAAAAGCACTGTTCGCACAAGCCTACAGGTCCTCTAGTTGGTCCGAGCAACATCCGAGCTGGCTTCGAACGTGGAAGTACAGCATCATCATTTAATTTTATAGCCGTAGACTGATGTGAAAGCTGTACATTTGGCTACGTGATATATATAATATAGTGATGGTGCAGGGAAAACAAGGGGAATGCGGGAGATGGTGATTCAAGACGATGAGTAACGAGAACAAGGTGAGAGCAGGAGCCAACGTTTCGACAAGTGGACTTCTCTTGTTCAAGGCGACATATACTCTCCTCGGCACAGTATATATAGGTAGGGTTCTTCTAAAGGGGAGATAGGGTGGGTGGGTGAGATAACGAGCGAGAGTGTGTTATTGGCGAGGATGTAGAATTGAAAAGAAAAGAAACATAATGCACTACTGATAGTCGGTGGAGGAGTTTGAGGCAGCGCCGTGTGTTAGCAGGTTGACGTGTCATGGCAGGTTCCTCTTTTCATGCAAGGGGTCTGGACAAGGGAGGAGGGGTCTGCAGGAGGGGTCTGCTCCGCTGGAGGTCAGTGAACTATATATCGTGTCTGACGGGGAGAATAAGAGTAGCGGCGGAAAAATCGTAAAGCGGGGGGGGGCGTAGATATATAGATCAAAGGAGGAAAGGATTGAGTGAAGGCAAAGGGAGGTTGGAATATTATTGACAATCGAATAACAAAAAAAAAAAAAATACCAGCTACGCAACTCAATGAACAATAAGTGCTGTTGCCTATGCTTTTTAATTTAGCATAGCGAATAGATTCTAAAGCTCCGTTTGAAACGTTCATGCCTATTGGTTGCAATGTATTGAACTTATGAATGAGGTATGATTCTCTATATTTTCTGTCTCGCGCAAAACGAAAATTTGACTGTAGTATGTAGAGTTTAAGTTCATCAAAGTTATGACCTGATTGGTTGAAATGCTCGGCGGCGGCTTTGGGAAGCTTTTAGCTGTGTCCATGTGATGTCCGTTTAGCCTGATCATTGATTGTCACGTTTCACCGATATATAGCTTCTTACAGAAGGAACACTCAAGCATATAAATTACATCGGAGCTAGTGCAAGTAAAGCTAGTTTTCACTTCGTGTGTGTAGCCATTTTCGCTACTTTTAATTTTAAGGTCACTTTGAAGGTGCAGGTTTTGCACCTGGGGCGAGAACATGCTTTTATAACTGGGGAATGATGTTGGCTGACTTTTGAATGCACTAACATGTCTTTAAAGTTTATTCTGTTGCGGCGATAGGTGACCCTTGGTACATTCGGGAACGCTTTTCTCAGACGCTCGTTACTTGATAATATTGGGTGGTATTTTCGTAGGATGTTGTTTATCTTTGAGGGGGCGTTAGAATATTTTGTTGTAAAGGCTGGTGGTCTATCAGATTTTGGTATAGGTTGTTTCTGAGCTAATGCCGACTGCCTCTCTAATCTTGACGCGGCGTCATAAGCCTGGTCGAGAGGAATTTGTGGATGGTTTCGTTTCGCTAGCGTTACTTTAAGGTCGTTTAGGTGGTGGATATAATCGTTGTCGTCGCTACAGATTCTTCTTATTCGTTTCACTTGCCCGACAGAAATTCCTCGCTTGCAATGTTGCAGGTGATAACTGGTGTAGTCTAAATACTGCAGTTGGCTATCCGTAGGCTTCCAGTAAAGTGTTGTTCTCAGTTTTCCATTTTCTATGTAAACCGCCGTGTCGAGGAAGTTGATCTGTCTAGGAGAGTGGTGAGCACTAAACTTAATACTCAGGTGAAAGCGGTTGAAATGGCTAATTAGGTCGGTTAGCGCGTTTGTGCTGTGTTCCCATATTATGAATATGTCGTCAATGTAACGCAAGTAGGTGTGGGGTTTTAGAGGGTATGATATTATCAGGTTTGCTTCAAGCTGTCTCATGAAAATGTTGGCATACGTGGGAGTGAACGGTGTTCCCATGCATGTGCCGAAAGTTTGTAGGTAGTGAATAGAATCGAATTCGAAATAGTTGAGCGTAAGAACTAACTGTAGAAGTGACAGGTAAACTTCGGGAGCATGTGCCTGAGGATTGATTGCGAGGGACTTCGACACGGCTTCAATTCCTTCCCGCATGGGTATGTTAGTATAAAGAGCAGAAACATCTAAAGTTACTAGAATAGCATGGTCGGAGAGAATTTGGTTAGCGTTAATCGAGTCGATAATTGGAAGGAAGTGCGGCGTATCTTGAACAAATGATGGTAGGGTGGTTGGGATGTTTGAGAGATGGTGATTTAAGAATTTAGATAGTGACTCGGTGGGTGTGTTGTTACTTGATACTATAGGCCTGCCTAGGATTTCTGCTGTAACTGTTTCTTCTACGGGAAACATGTATTTTAGGAAGAAGATAAAAACGGCCGGCTTCTTTATTATTGGGCATCATGAAGCGATATTCAGACTGGGTGATTAGTTCCTGGGACAGCAGCTGCGCTATTGTACTTTGGACAAGGTTGTTGTAAACCGAAGTTGGGTTAGAGTCGAGTTTTCTGTAATGGGCGTGGTTGCTCAATTGTTTGAAGGCTTCTTTTTTGTACTTTTCTATTGGCCAGATTACGATACTGCCGCCTTTGTCTGCTGGTTTTATTACAATATATTTTCTTTCCGCGAGTTCTTTGAAAATTTTGTGTTCAGCGGTGGACAAATTTTTGCGCTTGCGGCAATGTCTTGTTGACTCTAAAATTTCCTTTGAGATTAGTTTTATGTATAGATCAAGGTCTGGGCACTGTTCGGCTTCCGGTGTCCACGTGCTAGGGGGTCTCAGAGAGTCTTGATCATGTTTTCCTACGTCGGGCCTATCGAGAAAGAATTCCTTGATGCGCATGCGTATTGAAAACTCTGTTATATCTCTGTGGAGTTCATACTCATTTACTGCATTGTTCGTGGGACAAAACATTAGACCACGTTTGAGGAGAATAACTTCATCGGGATTTAACCTCTGTGATATGTCTACTACGTTGCTGCAGTGCTCTAGATGCTCGCTCGTAGCACTATCGGTGGAGCTATGTGCTGTAGGAGTCATAGTATTCCTAGGTGGATCTGCGGCTCCAATACCTTTATGTTGGTATTTAGCTAGGTTTTCCTCCCTAGTTTCGAAGAATTGTTCAAGTTCTCTTTTTTCTGGTTCAGATAAATTTATGCTGTCGAGCTTATATTAGTAATTATTGAAAGTTGTTCCTGGCAGTGTTCATCGAGAATATCAATTAAAGAGAGCGACGCGTTTTCTAGAACAGTATTCCACTTCAATAATAGCCTGGAGGGTAAAGAGGCAAGGGCACATCTAGCCTTAATTCTAAGACCTTTTGGGATTTTCCTGTGTTTTATTGCAGCTAGCGTAGGTTTTTAGGTGAAATCTGTAATTTGTCATTTTGGCGTCGAGTTTGTGCGATTGGAGAAAAGGTGCGAGACGCGAGCCTTGTCATGACTGCGGGTAGAAATGCACTAACACGTTCAAGTTACTGAGCTGTCTTTTCGCCGATCTTTACCCCTCCTTATTGAAAGGGAAGGACAAAGAACGTCTGTACGTATCATTCAGTATAGTCCCAACAGATTGCTTACAAGCATTGTGTAATTCGTTGCATAATTCAGGCCCACTGTCACGGGAAATACAGTATACAGTAGTATGTGTAGCACTGTGCCTGGCAGGCATGACATATATCCATTACATGAGGCAACTTCGCTACCCGCCTACTGCCGAGGCAGTTTGCGCCTACATGCAAACTGCGTAGGCAGTTTTGCGTGCATTCGCCGGCTTCTTTCACACTCTGAAAAACACTTTTATGTAGCACATATTGAGCACCAGAAAGCTGTATCGGTAGTTTCTCATGTTGCTCTACAATTTTCTCATTGACACTTGTCATCTAATTATAATATTTGAGAAGTTTATTAATTATTTACGACTAATATTAGGCAGAATTCAAAAATACTCTGGGTATCTCCAAGCGACGGCAAACAGCATTACCTTGGTTCTGTCGAGATACGTGGCATTTGCATATTTTTAATTAAATCTTGCAGCATGATAGTTGGGACACCCTGTATGGTGCTGCACTGCTCAGAATGACACCGGTGCGAACTAGTTGGACAAGGAAGGGAGAAGAACACAACACTGACTTGTAACTGTAGATTTATTTGCATGCAGCAAAATACTAAATGCACAGAAAGAACAGAGTGCAAGGCAGGGGTGACGAAAACATATAACACGAGGATTGAAGGCATAGGAGGGGTGCAACAGTCAAATGGTGTCAGCAAACTAACCTTCAAAGAGTAAACAGAACTGGAATGTTGGGGTTACTGCTGTGCCTTTCACTATTTCACTAGAGGTGTTTCTCTTCGATCCATGTCCTGTTTGCAACATTTCTGTTCTAAAAAGACAAATGCATATCTAGCTGTTTACCACAAGACATCTTTTTTCCGAGAGACAAAGCCAAGCAATGCTGAATGAACAGTTTTTTTTTTTTTTTTTCGGGTCACTGAAGCTGTGTTGATTCTAGCAGCACTGAAGCAGTATTGAACCAAATGACCTGCAAAGGTCATTTTTTTTAGTCAGTGTTGATGCAGATTTCCAATCACACCCACCATGAAATAGTTTATTTGCCTACCTTAAGGAAGGCAGTTATTGGCTGGTATAACTTAAGGATTGGTTGCTTATAACTTATTGCTGACGAACCACTGATCCTAGTGATAATGTAGGCACAGTGCTGCAAAACCCTTTGACAAAGTGTCAAAAGGAATTGGAATAGAACCATCACATTGTTCCAGCCAGCGTTTCCATAGAAATCCCCCTCTTTCCCCTATAAGCAAAGAGACTTATTCCCAATATGCACATATCTTATCCATTTCATTATTTCACTATTGCGTTGGGCTGGCTAATATATTTCAAAAGTTAATGGCACATATAAAGCTACGGACAAAACACACAAAGTAGGACTGGTGGCAACTTCCAACAGAGTTTATTCAGAACAAAAATTTGCATTTATGTTCAGATAAGTCATGTGATCACCATGAGCATATTCACTAGAAAGCAATAAAAGCACGAATGATCCAGAGTTCAGGGAAGCTTGTCGAACTGAAGACTCCAGCATACTACCTTCTGATATTTCAATGGATGTTACTCAACTGTACTATTCGATTCCTCATGGAGGCCTCTTGATTGCTGTTTGCAAACTGATAGCTGAAAAGGGCGAGCGGTCATTTCAAGACCAGGCCGAGCATAACCAACAACAGACTTTTATCACTTTTATATTTTTACATTGCAATCCCCCATTTTTTTATGAACAAGCAGGAGTTTGTATTGGCTCATCGCTTGCTCCTGTTTAATGTCACATTTATTATCCCACTTTGACAGACATATTCTAAGCTGGCTCAGTGATGTTCCTGTAGTCAGGGTGTACCACTTTGCTCATTATTTTCTCATATTCACTAAATCAACCAACGACAAGCTCGATTACATTACGTCTCACGTTTTGGCAATTTTTAACCCATGTTCAGAGGGCATGATCATCACATTTGAACTGCCACTTGAGAAAAGCATGCCATTTGTAGACATCAAGGTTTCTTTTAGTCCAAGGGCGCGTATTTGCTAGGTGCAGTGGTGGAAATACCCAAGAGCGTTTTGTAGCAGATTTTGTAGCAGGAAAAATGATGTTTTGGAGCAGATTTTGTAGCAGTCAACAATGATGATTCTGAATGGATATCCGCAGGACGCTATTCCTACACATCAAAAGATTATAGAGTACCTGCAGTGTACATCATTGCAAATATTCTCAAGAAATATAATCCGCGTATGCGCCCAATCACGAACAAATTACAGCCATCACATGACCACAGCGAGTCAACCAGCACGCTTGAAAAAGAAGGTATTGGGCATAACCAAGAAATAAAGCACGACACACAAAGGCACACAATACTCACGGCAATACAGTCAGATGGCATACAGGATGACCATTTGAGCAGTTTTGTTGTAGGCCTAATGACGTCTAGCTAGCAAAATGACACAGCTACAAATGTACTGCATTATGAGCACACACATATAAACGTGACATAGCAAATCGGCTAATAACATACAAAGGGGTAATTTTCAGTCTGCCGAGTGCACCATTACACAGCCATCATGCCGAATACGCGAAGTGCGCATCGTCGGTTAAGGAACACCTCTCCCACCAAGGACGCACCACCGATACGAAGTACAGATGCGGGCCTCTTCCTCTACAATCACTCTCTCTCACGCCAACAAGCATAATGTGCCATGCATGCACTACTAGGCCCGACAGAACTGCCTCCTAAACTGCACACAACCCACGAATATGGCACAAAGAGTTTCTAAATGGCTGACCATGAACATGCACGAGCATGCACCGGATTGGATAAGCTGAGTGACCCTTCAGCTCATATATAGCTTTTATTAATGGCAGGAGATGCGACAGCAGTCTTTGCATGGGATGAAGTGACCCACCTGACCTTCCCCACAACTACTCTTTACCCCTCCCCCCTCCTTTTACCCCATGGACCGAGTAGTACAATCAACTTAACCAGACTCTTCATGCACATCTTCACACTTCATTGACCCTAAACACACACCTCAGGCAAGCATCAATAAAGCGTTAGTTTGCTTTGCATGACAGTTTCAATACACTCACACTGTTTCCTCACAGCAACATGGCACGCTCTGACTTTTTCAGCATTGGTAAGCTGATATTGTTACGGGGAGAAAATATATGTATTTACAATATATACAGAGGGTTGTAGCTCTGTGGCCAGGGTGACACCATCTACCGAGCTCCGAGACACTTCAGCCTCTTCTTCCCCAACCAACGTCATTTTGTCCACAGCGGTACAAACTCGTACGTGACATGAACCCCCCGGCGGCTGAAGCACCGTCTCGATGCTTCTTAGGGTGTCGAATCAGCGTGCGAGTTATAGGGCTTTAGTCGCGAAACGTGCACGATATCAGTTCCTGGGGTGGTAGAAGACTTTGAATGCACAGGTGAGATCTCATATGTGAGGCTGGTGACTTGGCGAAGAACTCGGTATGGCCCGACGTATCGTGGCAGCAGTTTTGCGCAAAGGCCGACGCGACGGGAGGGTACCCAAAGCAGAACAAGGGACCCAGGGCTGAAATGAGCGTCCCGACGATGACTGTCGTAACGGTGCTTCTGGATAGTCTGAGATGCCAGAAGACGGTCACGGGCAATACGACGTGCTGCGGCCGCGCGAACAATGGTGGCGTCGTGAGCATAGAACGTGGTAGTGGTGGCGTCAGAAGGGAGCAGTGAGTCAAGAGGCAGGAGAGGGTGACGGCCATATAGTAGATAGAACGGGGAATAACCCGTAATATCGTGACGCGACGAATTGTATGCAAACGTCACGAAAGGTAAGGTGCAGTCCCAATCCCAGTGATCATCACTCACGTACATGGAGAGCATGTCCGTAAGTGTACGGTTGAGACGCTCGGTAAGTCCGTTTGTCTGTGGGTGGTAAGCCGTCGTGAACTTGTGGGACGTTGAGCAAGAACGAAGAAGGTCATCGACAACCTTAGAAAGAAAACAGGGGCCTCTATCGGTGAGTAGCTGACGTGGGGCACCATGATGTAGGATGACTTCATGGAGGAGAAAATCAGCCACATCAGTTGCGCAGCTTGTAGGGAGGGCCCGCGTTATGGCATAACACGTGGTATAGTCCGTCGCAACAGCCACCCACTTGTTGCCCGAGGATGAGGTAGGAAATGGGCCAAGGAGGTCCAGGCCGACGCGGAAAAATGGCTCACTGGGGATATCTATAGGCTGAAGGTGGCCAGCGGGAGACAATGGAGGCTTCTTGCGGCGTTGGCAAAGTTCGCGGGCAGCGACGTAGCTTCGAACAGAGCGATATAGCCCAGGCCAGAAAAATCGTCTGCGCACACGGTCATATGTACGGGAGACACCCAAATGACCAGCGGTAGGCGCATCGTGTAACTGCGAGAGAATTGTCGAGCGCAGATGCTGGGGAACGACGAGGAGCAGTTCAGCACCACGAGGATTCATATTGCGTCGATATAAGGTCCCGTCCTGGAGAACAAACATACGGAGAGAAGCGTCCTGTTGCTCCGAGGTAATGCGTTCAATGATGGATCGCGAATATGGGTCACGACGCTGCTCGTCGGCGATGCGTGAGAAGTCGGAGATCGACAAAACGCAGGTATCTGTATCGGTTTCGGTGCCATCCGGTGGGTCGACAGGGTAGCGGGAGAGGCAGTCGGCGTCCTTATGTAACCGCCCAGATTTGTAGGACACGGAAAACGTGTACTCTTGCAGGCGTAAAGCCCAGCGGCCAAGACGGCCTGTCGGGTCTCTGAGTGAGGATAGCCAACATAAGGCATGATGATCTGTCACGACGGTGAAATGTCGACTGAACAGGTAAGGGCGGAACTTAGCAATGGACCAAACAAGGGCCAAGCATTCACGTTCTGTTATCGAGTAGTTTCGCTCTGGTGCAGAAAGAAGACGGCTAGCGTACGCGATCACGCGATTGGTGTCCCGCTGTCGTTGGGACAAGATAGCGCCAATGCCATGGCCGCTTGCATCAGTGCGAACTTCGGTGTAGGCATGCGGATCAAAATGACCCAACACGGGTGGATTGGTAAGGCGACTGATAAGCGTTGAAAATGCTTCAGCCTGGTCGGGTCCCCAACGAAAAGTGGTGTCCTTTTTCAGAAGGTCTGTGAGAGGACGAGCGATTTCGGCAAAGTTCTGGATAAATCGCCGAAAATAGGAACACAGCCCTAGAAAACTGCGGACATCGGTAGGAGAACGCGGAAGGGGAAACTCCCCAACGGCACGAACTTTGTCAGGATCAGGCTGGACGCCAGAAGCGTCAACCAAGTGACCAAGTACTCGTATTTGGCGGCGGCCGAAATGGCATTTTGCAGAATTGAGTTGTAGGCCGGCACGTCTGAAAACATCAAGGATAGCTGAGAGTCGGTGAAGGTGGCTCTCAAACTATGACGTCATCAAGGTAGCAGAGGCACGTGGTCCATTTGAATCCGCGCAGAAGAGAGTCCATCATGCGCTCGAAGGTAGCAGGGGCATTACACAGTCCAAAAGGCATCACTTTAAATTGGTAGAGACCATCTGGGGTGACGAAGGCGGTCTTTTCGCGATCTCGTTCATCCACTGCGATTTGCCAGTAGCCGGAGCGCAAATCAATCGATGAAAAATAACTGGCACCGTGTAAGCAGTCCAGCGCGTCATCAATACGCGGAAGCGGATACACGTCCTTTTTCGTAATCTTATTCAGGTGACGGTAATCGATACAAAATCTCCAGGTATTGTCCTTCTTTTTAACCAAAACGACAGGTGACGCCCACGGACTGCAGGAAGGCTCGATAATATCTTTGGAGAGCATTTTGTCCACCTCCGTTTGGATCACCTGGCGTTCAGCTGCTGACACACGGTAGGGCCTCCAGTGTATAGGAGGAGCGTCACCAGTGAGGATGGGATGGATGGATGGATGGATGGATGAGGCTGAACCCTTTAAATCGGGCGGTGACATACGCCACCTAGCCATGACTATTAAGATAATTTGTACTTTGTGGTGGGTGAAATTTCACCCCTGCCTTAATTTTATCCACCAATCAGATAACCTCTGTTTGGTTATTTCTACCCGCTTAAAGTCTATTTTGCCTTCACTGTCCCTAAACCCCAATGCTTTGAAAAAATCAGCCCCGTTGCCTTGCACTGTAGGGTTAAGCCCCTTACAGAAAAGTATGAGGTGTTCAGCCGTTTCCTCTTCTTCTCCACACGCACAGCACAACGTGTCTATACCTTGGTACTTGACTCGGTACATCTTAGTCCGCAATACTCCCGTCCTGGCTTCAAACAACAAAGAGCTTCCCCTAGAATTATCGTAGATATTTTCTTTGGCAATTTCTTGCTTGAAAGTTCGGTATGTGCCCAGTGCTGATTTCGTCTGCATCCCTGTTTTCCACAGACCCCTCTCTGTTTCCTTAACCTTTTTCTTAACTGATGTTTCCTGGTTTGCACCCCTCCTGCAGTCCAAATATTTGATTGACAGTTTTCTGGTCAGCTTCCTCCATTTTGTATCAACATTCCTCATGTACAAATAACTGAAAACTCTCCTTGCCCACCGCTTTTCTGCCATCTCTCTCAATCGCTCCTCAAATTCTATCTTGCTGCTGGCTTCCCTGCCCTCGAATGACGTCCATCCCATGTCACCCTGTACCCCCTGATTTGGTGTATTTCCGTGTGCTCCCAGAGCCAGTCTACCTACCCCTCGCTGCTTAACTTCCAACCTTGCTCGAACCTCTGATCTCATGCACAGGACCGCATTGCCGAAAGTCAAACTAGGGACCATCACCCCTTTCCAAATCCCTCTCACCACTTCGTACCTATTGTAATTCCACAGTGCCCTATTTTTCATCACAGCTGCATTTCTGCTACCTTTAGCCGTCACATATTTTTCATGTTCCGCTAGGTACTCAGCCCCATTGTTTATCCACACTCCAAGATATTTGTACTTATCCACCACCTCCAGCGTAACCTCCTGTATCCTATGCTCGCTGCCCTGATTATCATTAAAAGTCATGACTGCCGATTTTTCTTTACTAAACTTCAAACCTAAGCTATCTCCCTCTTTACCACAGATGTCCATTAATCTCTGCAAGTCTTCCTTGCTGTCAGCCATAAGTACAATGTCATCTGCATACATCAGTCCTGGTAATGACTGTTTAATCCATTCTCCCTGCTTGGAATAGGAAAGGTTGAAGCCAAGTCCGCTCCTCTCTAATTTTTTCTCTAATCCTTGTAAATACAGCATGAACAACAGAGGTGACAGAGGGCACCCCTGCCTAAGCCCCTGCTGTATCTCTATAGGCCCAGATACCTTGTTTTCCCATTTTATAAGCACCCTGTTACTTTTATAGATATCTTTTAAAAGATTTCTTACTCCATCTTCCACCTCTAGAGTGCCTAGTATGTCCCACAAATCCTTTTGGATTACACTGTCATAGGCTCCCTTGATATCCAGAAAGGCAAGCCATAGGGGCCTGTGTTCCTTTTCTGCTATTTCAATACACTGTGTCAATGAGAACAGATTATCTTCTAACCTTCTTTGTTCTCGGAACCCATTTTGTAGTTCCCCCAGCACCTCCTCGCTCTCCACCCATGCCTGCAGTCTGTCCTTTATAATCTGCATCACCACCCTGTAAACCACTGACGTCACTGTTATGGGACGGTAGTTGTTTATGTCAGCTTTGTCCCCCTTTCCCTTATATATCATGCTCATCCTGCTCAGTCTCCACCCGTCAGGGGCTTTACCGTCCATTATCATTTTGCTCACTGCCTCTCTTAATGCTTTCTTAGATTTTGGGCCCAATGTCTTTATCAACATAATTGGGATGCCATCAGGACCTGTCGACGTGCTACTAGGAACCCTCTTCTCTGCCCTTTCCCACTCGCTTTGTGCCAGTGGAGCCACTGCACTGACTAGTCCATCCTCACCTGATTGAGCACATGCTATGTTTCGTTCTTTAAATTTTTCTGTCATCATTGTTCTTATATGTTCCATTGCCTCATCTCCCTCTAGTCGAACACCTTGAGCTGTAACTATAAACCTCTGCTCTAGGCTAGTCTTATTACTCAAGGAGTTGAGATGTTTCCAAAATTTCTTCGCTGCTTTTCTATCCTTTTTGTTTACTTCTGACAACCATTGGCTCCCCTTTCTTCTGATCTTCTCATTGATCAAATTGGATGCTTCCCTTCTACAGCTTAAGAAGTTGTTCCATTTTCTGCCTACATCAGCTTCTGGTTCACCCCTCTGCTTTGAATATCTGTGTTCCCTGGATGCTTCCTGGCGTTTCTCTATGGCCTTCTTAACCTCCTCATCCCACCAGCTCTTGGGTTTACGTCTTCTGTTCCCTTTTGTCCTGACTCGTACCTTAGTAAGCTCTAGCTCAAATAGTCCTGTTAAATTTGCATATGTCCATTCTGTTTTTGTATCCTCTGAAATTACTTCCTCAATTTGCTGGGTTGCTATTTCAAGCTGCTTTTCCGTGTAAAATATCCCACCTGGTTGTTCATCTTGCCTCCTACCTACTTTCATTTCCCTTCTAAAACTCACCTTAATACGTTTGTGATCACTACCTAGACTTCTGGAGCCATATTCATCTATGCTCATTACATTTAGCCTATCGTGCATCCTATGTGACATTAGTGCATAATCTATCGTCGACTGCAGGCTCCCTACCTCCCATGTTATGTGCCCTTCACACTTCTCAGTACTGTTGCATACAACTAAGTCATGCATTTCACACATATCCAGCATCATGTTGCCTGTTGAGTCTGTGTACCCGTCCATGTCTTCTATGTGTGCGTTCATATCTCCTAGTATAATAATCTCGCACCCTTCTCCTAGCTCATTAATGTCACTTGATATGCATTCCAGCATTTTTTTGTTTTCCTCTGTGGCATTTGCTCCTGTCCACAGGTATACAAAGCCAAGGAGTGTCTGCTCTCCTGCAACTTTCCCTTTTAGCCATAAATGCTCCTTGCATTCCTGTTTGACCCTTTGCCAGTTCATACTTTTATGAATGAATGCACCAATTCCACCCCCTTTTCTGCTTCCCTCTGTTCTATTGCAATATTCCCATGCATAGTCAGGGTTACAGGGAGGTTGCTCCATGTCCCTAAGATGTGTCTCCACAAACCCGTATACCATCAGCTTTTCTTGCCTTAGTTGCTCGTCTATCTCCTCCCACTTCAGCCTATTCCTGCCACCTTGCATGTTAATGTAACCTATGTCAGAATGACCTTGCCCCTGGTGCTTACGTCTATTTCTTCTACCGATTCTACGTTTCTTGAATCTTGGAGCCTCTCTGGGTCCGTCTTCGTCTACACTGGTGGTCTTAGGGCTCTGGGTCCCCCCAAAAAAGCCGTAGCTTGGCGCCCTATCCTACTACCTACGCTCCCGCCCGTGGCACCACTGTAGTGAATGCCATCCTGTGCAAAAGGCTGGGAGCCAGACTCGTACACTTCCCGGTTTACCTCCATTACACCGTACCCAAGTGGTCTGCTCAGACCCCTAATGACCCGGTTAGCCTCACGCACCCTCCATTCCATCGCGCTAGCCTGGCCCCGGACATGTGGGATTGTGCATATGGTCACATGCACTTTCGCAGAGGTTTCTCTGAGTTTACGCAACCCAACCTCTAACTGTCCGTTTAGGTTCTGGCTCCTTCCCTTCAGCACATCGTTGAGACCAGCATGGATAACGACCAGATGTTCATGCTCGAGGTTGTCCGATACCACCTTCTGAGCTTCTGCCATTGCGTCAACCATGCACTTCCCTGACTGGGCCTCCACCCTCACCCGCCCGTCTGCCTTCACTGTTGTAAGGACGCCCTCCTTAACCCTAGCTACGTTGGAGTCCCCCATCACTAGGACCCTTCGCTCTACACGTTTGCCTCCCGCCTGCGATTGTCGTCCTCCAGTTCGCGCCAGCTGGTTCTCCACCCGCCCTGCGCCACTGACACGTGACGATGTGCTCCCTGCCGTTCGTCCCTTCCCACCCGAAGCCTGCCGCACTACCTCGCTGTAGAGTTGTGGAACCGCCGTGTTGCCGCCGGCTCTCGCCTGCTGTTCAACGGCCCCTAGGCGTCCCTCCCTGCTCTCATGGCATGCCTCTGCCTGAGTCTCCGCGCTGTCCCCGCCGCCCGCCTGAGCTGACCCGGGATTACGCACCGCCTGTACCATTAGCGCCTCCACCCGCTCTTCCAGCACGGCCCGCTTTTCCCGTTCTTCTTGTAGCTCGCCAGCTATTCGCTTTACCAGGACGGCCTCGGCCCCCTCCCTGTGAAGCAACTCGCCGATCCGAGTTTCGAGCTCAATTCGCCGCTCTCGCTCCACCTTCAGCTCCCCTTTGAGCTCTTCCACACTGGCTGCCCATTTCCCTTCCATCCGCCGCACAGCTCCCTTAAATCCTTCACACGACCTGCACGCGAAGCTAGCCTCCTCAGCGTCGGCTAAACTGGCGAAGTGCGTCTCGTCCAAATAACACCAACGTTTGCACTCCTCGCACTGCACCAGCTCGTCATCACCCCTGTCCTTCCTAGCCTGCCGCGCCATTGTCCACCCGTCCACCTAACGAGAAAGCCCAATAGAATACCTGATCAAGGCCCCACGGTAAGCCGTACGGCAAACTCGCTATCCGGCTACCTCCGCTAGCTTCCCTAACGCGGTTTAAAACTGCCGCTTTACACTGCTTTCACCATGCAACACGTGCGCCACAACCCGCTTCCAAAAAAAAAATTTAAACAAATTGAACTATTCGCTACCTACTAACGTCCTACCAAACTAGCCAAGAAACTAAAAAAGCATGAAAAACAATATATATAGATAGCTCGGGTACCCTAACACTTCTATCAACCAAATAAGAATAAACAAAAATTGAACTTATTCACTGCTCCTGCTGCGCTGAGCTCCACTCGGCCACGACCGTCCTGTTCGGCTTCACTCGAGAGAGTGAAGCCGATGGGTGACGACACGGGTGCGACCTAGCGGGCGATTTCCAAAATCAAAGATGTCTTCATAGGACATCAGAATACGGCGAAGGGCGTCGGCGTAAGCAGGCCGTAGGTCAGTAGCTATCATGGGCGTAAACTTGTCGTTGCTTGAAGTAGGACGGTCGGAAGCTGCAGCAGTGTCGAATCGTGGTTCGGGCGTAAGAGCAGCTACTCCACACTCTTCCAAAGGGGACAGCAAAGCGAGAGATACACCCTCAGGAAGCACTTGCAGACACGAACCAAAGTTCAGAAGGGGAAGCCACGCTCGATTGTTAACAAGAGTGACAATGGAGCTGGGTAGTGCGATTTGGCGTGCCAGGAGAACGTCGCAAAGTGGGGACACCACGTAAGGACCATCTCGAAGTGGAGGAGAAGGCGACTGCCATTAGCCACTCGGACGGCAGGCGACTCGGCAGGTGTCAGGACTTTACGGAGACGGCTACGAAGATCTGATCGCATAACCGACACCTGAGCGCCAGTATCGATGAGGGCTGGAACGAGTACATCATCAACAAAAATTTCAACAAGGTTCGGTCGAGCAGCAGGGGTCAGCAGAGGTTTTGCAGTCCGAGTCGTCAACGCAGCCTCACCTCCGGGGGCTGCATTGCTTAGTTTCCCGAGAAGCGGCCCGCGTAGGATGGGGACGAGGGGCGTCGAGGTGTAGGCGAGCGGGACTGACGGCGTTGCGGCGAGGGCGAGCGGCTAGTGGTGTTTCCCCGAGAGGGAAGGCCGGCATGGTATGGTTCAGAAAGGGGCGACAGAGACCGAGGGTCTCGGTTGAAGCGGCGATCAGCGTATGGTCGGGGCGAGGAGTACCAGCGGCTACTACGGCAGTGGCGGGAGATGTGACCGACCCGGGAGCAAGCAAAGCAAATCGGCCTGTCATCCGGTGTTCGCCACTCAGATGGGTTCCGATATCGACTCGGGAACGACTGGCGAGGTGCAGCAGAGGCAATGACAGGAGTGGTAGGGGTGGGACGTGGGCGGACGGCAGACTGGATGTCCATGTTGGCAATTTCTTGGCGGACAACAGCTTGAATGAGCGAGATGGTCATGTTGTCGTGCGTATGGGGACAGTGAGAACTTGGAGCCATAGCCTCAAGTTCGCGGCGGATGACCTGTGTCAAGCTTGGCGTGGCAGGCGGATGTGATGCCGGAGGGTCGTTGCAGGAGGAAGTGGCAGCCGTATTGGGAAGTCGGTCGAAGCGTTGTACGATGCGTTTGCTCTTCGCTTGCTCAAAATTCCGGCATTCCTTTATGATGGATTCAACCGTTGAGCAGTTCCTGCAAAGCAGGAGGTTGAACGCATCGTCTGCGATGCCCTTCAAGATGTGTCCAACCCTATCGGCCTCTAGCATGTCCGCGTCCGCTTTACGGCAGAGAGCCAGAACGTCTTGAATATACGCGACGTATGATTCGGTTGGTGTCTGGACACGAGACCCTAGCTCTTGCTTGGCCTCCATTTGACGTCCCACAGGCCTTCCGAAAAGATCGCGTAGCTTTTCCTTGCAGGAGTCCCAGCTTGTAATTTCGGTTTCATGCGTCTCGAACCATACCTTCGCGGTTCCTCCCAAGTAAAAGATCAGGTTGGCCAGCAAATGTGTGGCATTCCACTTGTTGTGCTTACCGACGCGTTCATACGACGTCAGCCAGTTTTCGACGTCGACCTTGCCAGTGCCAGTGAAGATTCCCGGGTGACGTAGCTGGGTTAGTACCACTTCCGCCGGTGTCTGAGCGGCGGAGGCAGCGTCAGCGTCGGAGGCAGCGTCAGTAGCCATAACAGCGGAACCGATGTGACGCCCGCTGCGAAGATCCAGGGCCGGCTTGTGGCGAGATTACCCCGCACTTCCACCAAAATGTTACGGGGAGAAAATATATGTATTTACAATATATACAGAGGGTTGTAGCTCTGTGGCCAGGGTGACACCATCTACCGAGCTCCGAGACACTTCAGCCTATTCTTCCCCAACCAACGTCATTTTGTCCACAGCGGTACAAACTCGTATGTGACAATATGAAAGAATGGCACCTCTGACCCATCTGACCCCACCAAACTGTGCTTCTTATAAAGAAGCATTGCCACTTATACATGAACAGAAGTGCAAGTTGTATGACATTTGAATTTTGCACTATTGCATGCTAACACATCTTGTCCACTAAAGTACAACAAAAGCGCTGAAAAAAAAATAATTCGAATTTATTCTGTGCTTCAAGCATCCTGTCCCTAGCATTTCCCCTATGCTGTCGTTCGTGTCTTTGTTTGTTGGCTTCTTACGATATGACTAATAAAAATTGTTCATTACATAACGAGGTCTCGAATCTGGCAGCATTGATGCCTTTAGGTAGCATGTGTGGGTTCACGTACAAGTCATGCCTGCGGCAGAAAGGATTTTCCACGTCCGCCGTCAAGACCGTGAGTTGTGGCGCCGCCTAAAACACTCACGTTTAAATCTAGTAGATAAACATAAATACCCCAAAAAGTGGATGGAAAAACGGCGCCGCGGTAGGTCAAGTGATAAGAAGAGCACAGTACACGTAATGCAAAGACATGGGTCCGTGCCTCACCTGTGGCCAGTTGTTTTTTCATTCACTTTCATTTTCATTAATTTATCATTTCTTTAATTAAATTAATAAGTACAAGTAATTTCCCCTATGCTGTCCTTGGTGTCTTTGTTTGTTGGCTTCTTACGATAAGCATCCAGCCTACAATTCAAGAGTCCACTTTACACTTGGAGAAGCCATGTGCAATGAAATTTCACTTTGGCTATATTGGCTATAAATGAGTGGCGTATACTATTAGACCATCTTGACAAAGCTGCAGGCCTGGTAATTGTCCAAATTTCTTACCAGCAGCCTTATTAGCAGCTGGTGTTTAGCGGATATGTAAGTACCAGCACGTTGCCTCCTAGATATTGCAGTGTACCATGGGTGGAACTTAATCTCGGAGGTCATGTCATGGAGCCGCACTTTCTGCATCATGCACTGCTGCTTGTGGCAAGTGGTCATGGCCGTGTTTTACTATTTGGTATCAAAAATCCATTTTGTGAGTTTTTTACGACACACCCGTTTGCATTTCAAACATGCAATTTTGCACATAGGCTGCTATACAACACACTATTTGGGACTAGGCTTTTTATGCTGTTCAATATTTCGTATCAGTGAGCCTTTAAGTGTGCGGCTTATGCTGTGTACTTTGGCCGAGTACTGAGGTCGCGAAAGACAAGATTTTTGTTCCTGAATAATAAGGCCTTCTTTGGGCAATTGCACTTACATGGCTAGATGATCAGTGCAATGCTATATGAGCAGATAGCATCCGATGAGATCAAGTGAAACCTTGAAGGGTGTTCCACATGTCAACCATCATTGTGGTTGGGCTCTGTGGTGCATGTGATGATGCCATGATAAAATATGAATAGCACAGCAGATGTGTATAAAGATCACTCGCAAAGCAAGACAATTAATTGAAATTATCTAAAAGGGTTATTTCGTGCCAAACGCACAAGCCATTAGTTGACCCTCTTCAATGTATATTTTAAATGTTGTGCCTTACAGCTAGATTTATCCCTTCCATACCACGCTATTATGCTGAATTCTGACCAAGAATGACCAAATGATTTTCAACGACCCCCGTTGCTCACATATTTTATTTTCTCAGAAGAATAAATTCACTTCTGCTTGCGCTGTCCCCTAGCTTTAGCGCTGTCACCTTCCAAAAGAACAACTAAGCACTAGACACAAAACAAGGCTTGTCCATAGGATTGCTAGAAATGGGAAAGCACTGACGACAACCTCAGCTTTTCCTTGGTAGCTTTTACCGGAAACGCATGGAGGGGGAGGATGAAACATTTAATTAGAGAAATGAAAAAATGCAAGTGATGAAAGCTTCTGCTTATATTTGCGTCCGTGTCGTGCCAGTGAGGACGAACCCAGCTCATCCAAGGCATAGAAGGATTAAGGAATGGCATTCCAAAATATTTCTTTCCGAGCATCATTCAATCACAAGAAAAAGCTATAAGCATGTTGTACAATATATACATATATGTATGTATATATAAAATGCTTAATTTCATATGTGTCCCCTATATAGGCCTTCATTTTATTTTAGATGTATGTATTTGTAGTTAAACACCTCTACAATGACATTAATTAACTCTATAACAAAGGAATTCATATGTCCCAGCCGAATTCCCAATTTTTCATTTGTACTGTGGACACCTCTACAGTGAACACCACTACAACGAATTTGCCTGTACAACGAAGGAATATAGGCATCCCTGAGGGCTGATTTGTTTGTTTACGATGAACACACGTAGTGGCATCACTATTGCCCTCTGTAGCTAGCACAGAGCAGCGGTGCGCATTGGAAGTGCTGGTTGACACCACAACAAAGACTGTGCAAGAGGGCCTGGACATTGTAGAAGTTATGTGACCCCACATCCCCTACTTTAAACCGACGCGATGATCTGCCCGGAACTGCCATTGTCTAGGTCATCAAGAATGACGTGAAAGCGAGGGCAATAGTGACGAAGAAAGGGCCTGCAGACTAATCAAGAATTTTTACAAGGCAGGCAATAGCGGCATTCAATGCTCTGCAGCTGTACCTTACATTACTTCTGGCTGCTGTGACACATTCTGCTGGATGAAGTGTGCAGAAGAAAATGAGTGACTTAATTCACAGAGTATCTCTTGAGTTCATGTTAAATAAAGGTTTTCATTTGCGGAACGTGCTTTGCCTGCTCTATTTCGAACGGTGTGGTGCATGACCTTTAGAGCAAAGTGACCTGTATGACAAAGGATTTTGGATGTCCCAAGCACTTCATTTAAAGCCGTTTTAATGCACTGTTGAATCGAGGAGCACAACTTGGGACAGGTCTGGAGATCATAGAACTTATTACTTTGGTCAGTGTCATTTCATTATCTGATATTGGCAGTCAAATATAAATAGTTGGATAAAAGTGCTTTGTTATCAACAAACAATAGTAGGAGGGAATAAAAGGGTCCCGAATTCAAAAACATGATACTTTTGCTGCGTGTTTCACTGTAAATGGCATATTGTTTTGTCCTTATCTAAAAATTCCAATGATAGTTTATTGGACAGCGGGACACGTAATAACTTGATTATGGGAGTTTAATTAAACAATTTTTTTTTACACAAGAAAACGGTAAAGTTGTCCACCCACAACTTCACAGCAAAGCACGCCTACAGAGTAGCTTTCGTTGCAATGCCTCATAGTTTCCATATTACATTATCCAACTGATGGTACATTCGACTGGTTCTTACTGTGCTCCAACTTGATTTGAAGCGATGCTGAATATTTGCCCGATTTGACCGAGCCGAATATGCCAAGTGCTCCCAGAGCAATCAGAGTAGCCGTGTGATTGACTTTCTGCCAGATCTCAGTCGCATGTTCAGTCTGAAAGTGAAGAGTGCCTCCGAGTGCTCTGTATGAACAAGGTGAATGTGTTGCGCTCGATTTCAGCTAGCCAAATGTAAAACACACTGCGAGAGTGCTTTAGAGTTGAATGTGTCATAAGTGACGTGTGCCTAGATTAGAAATTTATGCTTTATGTGAGAGTTTCTGAAAAGGAACGGACCTTTTCCAGCTGCTCAGCAGAAGCTTCCTTCATCACAGCAGATGTGGTTTATGCCACATAGGAACCCCATGCTACCATACTTTGCGGGTTAACAGACCTACATAAATTTGTAACACGGGAAGTTTAATCAGTCATTTTCCCTGACTCAATAAAATAAGAAATTCCCTGACAATTCCCTCACTTTTCCAGGTGCTTAGAATTTTACTGTACTGACATTTCCAGGTTTTCCAGGTCGCTAAACAAACTGGTACCTTACTTGATCTTTGTCTGAGTTGGTGCTGTTTTGTCTATGAATGTTCACCAACTAGCCGAAGTTTCCCCATTACAGCATTACCTCCTTATGTGCAAAGCTGTTTTGCCAGTTTAGGCGAAACAACCATGTCGCAGGTCCAGCTGTAGCATGATTGTACTGATAATGTTTAATGCGTGCTCTTGTACGCAAGAGCAGGGAAGCTTGTGCTCGAAATGCTAGAATTGCAGCAGCAGCCTCCCATAAGAGGCTGTGCTACAGATTGCTTGGCTGTATAATATGTGGTTAGTGAACATTATTTAGGAAAGCTAAGACTAATTTGCTGTCAAAAAGGGGGTCACTGTTAACATCACTGAGTGAAGTGGAATTTGCCGACTGTATGGCAGAGGAAAGTTTTTTTTTCTGTAAGCTTTCAGTACACGACATTCCAGCAATACACGGAGTACCATCAGTGTCTCACCACATTTATCAGAGATAGGCGGCTCATCACCACTCAATAGGTAAGATTGTGTGCCATAAGTGTGGCTTATTCTAAGTCGACACACGATTACCTCTGTTCATTGTGTTTGTGTTAGTGGTGGCCAATTTGCCAACTGTGGTTTAATGACATGCAGGTTATTAGATATTTCAGTGTCCCATGAGCACTGCCAATAGGTTTGAAGGTTTTTCCGTAACAAAGGCGTCAAGTCAATGGCAGGAACAGCTACAGAGGAGTTACTGGCTTTTGCTGCTATTGATGAGGCGATTTCGTCAGCAAACACATTGTGCTCGATACCTGTGTGACCAGGCACTCAGCGTATTGTTACATGCTGGTTAGACATGTCTGTTGTACACAGAAGTGAGTAAAGGCCATTTAGTACCGGATTTTTACTTTTATTAAATGAACATAGCGATCTTACGACACTTAAAGAGTCAGTGTATGTACTGTTCTTTTGTAATATTTTTTTTCCTAATATGTTCTGCACCTGTTTCAGTGTGCGGAACGTCGGATTCAAAGAAAGAGGGCCTGAGTGCTGCATAAGACACGCCAGAATGCGACCTTGATGTGTCAGTGTAATACTCTAGGCAAGAGTATTTCGCCCGAAATTCTAGAAAGTGCATCTTAATAAGTGCCTCCGGAGCATGTTTAGTGACCAGAATAAATGATGTGTCGCATTCAACCACCTGCCACTGCCACAACGGCAAGCACTTCGCTGGAGGCATTAGATGGTGTTCCAGAAGAGGCACACAGATTTCGTTACTGAGCTTCCTAACACAATGTGAGAAGGGCTCTCTCACTGTGGGTCAGTTATGAAACTGTGTGGCGCTCATTATGTCATTAACAGGTGTGTAACAAGGATGTTCAGGGTCCGAATGTATCTTGGGAAAATATGTAAAGCTCGCTTATGTAGATACCGCTCGTTAGACTCAACATAGACACTCGGTATTGGGCTCGTTTGGAAGGCACTGGTCGCAAGCCGGATACCTAAGTGGTGAAGATGCGGATACCAGCATCTTCAGGGAACTCAATGTAGCAGACTCATACAATATGGTGTTGTAGTCTAAATGTGTACATGTAAGGCTCTTGCAATGGCTGGAGGCAGTTTCTGTCACTACCCCATGTTGTGTGCAACAAAAACTTAAGTAGGTTCATTATTTTTAGGCATTTGCCTTTGAGGTATTTGATATGGGCACTAAAGGTTAGGTTTGAATTAAGTCACTCATCATCATCAGCCTGTATTTATGTCCACTGCAGGACGAAGCCCTCTCCTTGTGATCTCCAATTACCCGTGTCTTGCGCTAGCTGATTCCAGCCTGCGCCTGCAAATTTCCCAGCTTCATAACCCCACCTAGTTTTCTGCCGTCCTCGACTACGCTTCCCTTCTCTTGGTATCCATTCTGTAACTCTAATGGTCCACCGGTTATCCATCTTACGCATTACATGGCCTGCCCAGCTCTATTTTTTTCGTTTAATGTCAACTAGAATATCGGTTATCCCCGTTTGTTCTCTGATCCACACTGCTCTCTTCCTGTCTCTTAACGTTAGGTCTAACATTTTTCGTTCCATCGCTCTTTGTGCGGTCCTTAACTTGTGCTCGAGCTTCTTTGTTAACCTCCATGTTTCTGCCTCATATGTTGGTACCGGTAGAATGTAATGATTGTACATTTTTCTTTTCAACGACAGTGGTAAGCTCCCAGTCAGGATTTGGCAATGCCTGCCATATGCACTCCAACCTAATTTTATTCTGTAAATTTCTTTCTCATGGTCAGGGTCCTCTGTGAATAATTGACCTAGATAAACATACTCCTTTACAGACTCTAGAGGCTGACAGGGATCCTCAATTCTTGTTTCCTTGCCAGGCTATTTAACACTATGTCTTCTGCATGTTAATCTTCTACCCCACTCTTACACTTTCTTGGTTAAGGTCCTCAATCATTATCTCTAATTCGTCCCCATTGTTGCTGAATAGGACAATGTCATCTGCAAACTGAAGGTTGCTGAGATATTCACCGTTGATCCTCACTCCTAAGCTTTCCCTTTCTAAGAGCTTGAATACTTCTTCTAAGCATGCATTGAATAGCATTGGAGAGATTGTCTCTCTATGCCTGACCCCTTTCTTGATAGGTGTCTTTCTACTTTTTTTGTGGAGAACCAAGGTAGCTGTGGAATCCTTGTAGATATTTGCCAAGATATTCACATATGCCTCCTGTACTCCTTGATTACGCAGTGCCTCTATGACTAATGCTATCTCTACTGAATCAAATGTTTTCTCATAATCTACAAAAGCCATATAGAGAGGTTGATTGTACTCTACAGATTTCTCTATTACCTGATTGATGACATGGATAGGATCCATCGTAGAATATCCCTTCCTGGGGCGGTATTCTTTAAGAGTCTGCCTAGTGGACTGTCCATTTCGGCGACCGTTGATTCGCTGCTCCTTGATGTGCAGGAAGGTGCAAGCCAGTCTCCTTCCTGCACGTCAAGCAGCAGCGAATCAATGGTCGCCAAAATGGACAGTCCACTAGGTAGACTCTTACAGAATACCGCCCCTGAAGCCAGCCTGTTCTCTTGGTTGGCTGAAGTCAAGTGTTGCCCTGATTCTATTCGAAATTATCTTGGTGAATATTTTATACAATACTGAAAGCAAGCTAATGGGTCTATAATTCTTCAATTCTTTAACCTCTCCCTTCTTATGGATGAGTATAATGTTGGCGTTCTTCCAGCTTTCTTGTACATTTGAAGTCATGAGGCATTGCCTATAAACGGCTGCAAGCTTTTCAAGCATGATATCTCCTCCGTCTTTGATTAAATCGACTGTTATTGCATCTTCTCCGGCAGCTTTCCCCCGGGTCATGTCTTTCAAGGCCCTTCTAACTTCATCGCTAGTTGTAGAAGGAGCCTCTGTATCCTGTTCATCATTACTTTAGATGAAAGTAGGTTTGCTGCCCTGGTCACTGTACAGGGGAGGTATTCTGTAAGAGTCCATTAGGTGGACTCTTACAGAATACCTCTCCCAGCTAGGTCAGTATAGAATTCTTCCGCTGCTTTTACGATGTCATCGAAATTGCTGATGATATTACCATGCTTATCTTTCAGTGCATACATCTTGCCTTGTCCTATGCCAAGCATTCTTCTTACTGATTTCATGCTGCGTTCATATTTTACTGCTTCCTAAATCTTTTCCACGTTATAATTTCGGATATCCCTTACTTTCTTCTTGTTGATCAGCTTCGACAGTTCGGCGAATTCTATCTGATCTCTCGAGTGTGACACTATCATGTTTTGCCGTTTCTTTATTAGGTTCTTTGTTAGTTGGGAGAGCTTACCTACTGGTTGCCTTGGTGCCTTACCTCCCACTTCAATTGCTGCTTCTGATATCAGCCTAGTTACGGTTTCATTCCTTACCTCTTTGTTGTCTTCATCTTCCTGTTCTAAAGCTGCATAGTATTTGTTTGCGAGCACCAGCCTGAATTGGTCTGCTTTTACCCTTACTGCATCTAGGTTGGCCTGTTTCTTCTTGACGAATTTTATTCTTTCTCTCTTCAAATTGAGAGAAATCCTAGACCTCACCAACTTATGGTCACTGCACTTTATCCTACCTAACACTTCTACATCCTGCACTATCCTGGGGTCGGCAGAGAGTATGAAATCTATTTCATTCTTTGTCTCTCCATTAGGGCTTTTCCAGGTCCACTTCCTGTTGCTACGCTTCCTGAAGAAGATATTCATTATTTGGAGCCTATTCCTTTCTGCGAATTCTATCAACATTTCTCCTATAGTGTTCCTAGAATCGATGCCGTACTTGCCAATTGCTTGCTCACCAGCCTGCTTTTTCCCCACTTTTGCATTGATGTCGCCTACTGAGTTTTCACCTTCCTCATTGCTAATTCAACATCTTCATAAAACTTCTATTTCTTCATCATCATGGCTGGAGGTTGGGGCGTAGGCTTGTACTACCTTCATTCTATACCTCCTATTAAGCTTTATTACGACGGCTTGTATACCCTCTCATTAATGCTGTAGAATTCATCAATGTAGCCCGCTATGTCCTTATGGACTAGAAATCCTACCCCGAATTCTCTCTTATCTGGAAGACCTCTATAGCAAAGGACGTGGCCGATAGTCAGTACTGCATAAGCCTCACCAGTTCTTCTAACCTCACTAAGGCCAATAATACTCCAGGCAATACCTGATAATTCTTCAAATAGCCCTGCTAAACTAGCCTCACTCGATAGGGTGCGAGTGTTGAACGTTGCCAGGTTCATGAGTTTCCAGTGGCGGCGCCTGTCTGGACCCAGAGATGCACCCTCAGCCTTGTCGCAGGTCTGACCGCCGCCTTGGTCAGGTCCCACGAAACACAAAACGTGTTGAAAACTTCTCGGAACGGCTACAAACAGCTACAGACGTCTTGGTCTATGCGAAAACGTTAAACAGATGTTGTTGGAAAGATTATGTAGCAGGAAGTACGGTTAATCAAATATGCTATTTTGTTTCAGCTGTGGTAACAGCCCACCTCTGGCGTCACCGGAGTATACTTTGGTGAACGCCTTGAGAGCGTATAACTCAAGAACTTTTTTAGATGTTTTTATCGGAAAATGTGTGACATGCTTGGGTGTGCGCGTGAAAGTGAAAAAGATTTAAAATGCGCGTGCCCGACGCGCAGCGTTACATTCCGTGCGATTAACAAGCCACATGCAATCCGTTAACATCGCATCATATAGCCTATCGCTGCTTTCCCCCTTTGGGTAAACAAGCAGAAAAAGCTTGCGGCGTTATTTGATTCCTTTCCGATTTTTTCACTCGATGAGTCTGTCACGACAGTCAAAGTTTAGAAAAAAGAAAAAGAAAACGGCCGGGCGCACACGTGCGCGCCCATTCAGCGTCCTTATCAGAGCCGTGCCTTCCTTTCCCTTTGCTTGAACAAGTGGTGAAGAAGCCGGAATTGCGATACCAGCTATCGTCACCAACAGATCTGGCCGCGTGCAGTCGCAAATGTGCGCTCCGTTTGAGCGAACTGCTATCTGCTCTTGGACCATGTGTCTTGGACCGCACCAGGGGGGCGCGCTGATGTTTCCGCGAGTGATTCAAAGGGCCGTGCTCATGCTCGCAAGCGTTCGCTCGCCAGTGCTCATGCTTTTCTTCCCAAGTCTTTTGCTTACGTTCAAGCTTTGACCAGCGCCTGCATGCAGATACGGTGCAGTTCCTTACGGTACGTATACGTTTACCTGCTACAACTTGCACGCCACTTTTGTTTTGGCGGGCCGGTGCTGGCGCGAAGTTTAGACTCGAATATATTTGCATGCACGGTATGTAGCAGAACGTTCTTTTGTGATCTGGGAGGTAAAGCTGGAGTTTCACATAATTGGTTGAATGATTACAAAAATTCTAGCTGCATGTGGCCTTTAAGATGGCAGCAGCGTGCTGCATTGCGTAGTATACCGGGACTTTGCTCTCTTGGCTTCTCCTCTGTGTAGCTTCCAGCACGCTAGCAGGCAGGAAAATAGTCTTGCATTGGTGTGGTAACTTCACTTATAGTTGGAGGATTGGAAAACTTTTTGCGGCATGAGATTCCTGAGACGACGTCCTTTAATATAGTGAGGCCATTCTATGATTAGTTAAGTGTTTAGGGTTCCCTTTAGGAAGAGAATGGTTTTATTGACATGTGGTACAATACCGCAGTGATATTGTAAGAGACAGTCGGAAGGAACAGTTGCCGGCCTTGGTTGTCAGGCTAAGCCCACCTGTTGCTACAACCCACCAACACCACTACTTAAATAAAAGTAGCATACTCTTGTAAGAGATTTGTTTGCAAACCATCTAACTGCTAATAACCTACTGCAAATTGTGTGTGAATCAAACCATTTGCCAGTTTAATTTCACTCTATAGTAGCTATTTCATGTCATATCTGCAACATAATTCTGAACGTCATCGCACAGCATAAGATTTTGAAAGTATTGCTTAAATTTATAAAGTAAATGTGACCGAGGTAAAACAATGGCACATATGTTGCTATTTGAAATACTGAATCGCACATCTTTATTGTAAATCAAGTGTGGCTTACTCACTTTTTTATTCACTGTTGTGTTACAGAGCGAACTTCTGTGGGCAGCCAGCGGTATCCAAGAGGGAAGGGACCTGGATTGCTGTGGTTACTGCAGCTACGTCTTATTTTATGTGGTCACCTTTTCTATTGTATTAAAAAAATTTGTAAAATAATTCTGCATTTCCTTTAATTTATTAGTCAACGAAGCCGCTTTCTCACAAGGTCAGGTAATTTTTTTCTGCATGTTATGCTCATTTGCTTTGGATGTGTATTGCACATTTGATATATGTTAAACAATTTTATGCAAGTTATTATAAATAATATAATGTAATGCTTCAATTTAATTTTCAGTTCTATATCGTAACATGTGTACTATGAAGCTAGTATACGGATGCATGGTATGCGAAAGTGGCCAATAATTTTGCTTACCTGGTCACTGTAGAATGACAATCTATAAATGCTGCTTTAAAGACAGCTATAAAAGCCTGCATATTGTTTCTGAAGCCATTATACGTTATGACTTCGGAAACAATATGCAGGCTTTTATAGCTTAATTAAAAATTTTGTTAGACGTCCCCAGAATTCTGTTATAATTTATAACAGAATTCTGGGAACGTCTAATACAATTCTTGAAGTTGTTCTTGTCGAGATGTTTATTAGCCAACTTTTAGCGTAACGTTAGCAGGGCTTACTGAAGTACCTGTAGACGTCCACGGCTAGAAAATGTCTCGACCAGGACAGCTATTAAACTTTTGAATTATCCCTTCAAGACATCTTTTAGACATCAAATAGCTGCTTGTGTGTTTCTTGGGGTGCTCTGCAGCCGCTGGGTACTGAGGGCCAAGGATAGATTGTAGGAGTCACGAGGGAGGTAGTGGCCGATTACTGCACCAGGGAGGCCATTTTCTTTTCTGGTGAGGGAATCATTTTGTTGAAGATTAGTGGGCCTTCCTAATTTGACTAGCACTCGGCGATATATATATATATATATATATATATATATATATATATATATATATATATATATTGCTGGTTGAGGCAAAAAAAGAAAAAGCCTGAAATCTAGTGCCTGAAATCCATGCCTGAAAATGTAGTGGACTGGAAAAAAAATTAAGTATAATGCCTAAAAATTTGTGTTCTTGCGTGGGCGTAGACAGTGAATTCGTTCCCTTTGCTCCTGTCTTTGGAGGGATCGCCAGACGTTTATGCGCAGCCGCGAGTACAAGAGCGTGCGAGAGAGAAAATCTGACTTTGCCTAGGTACTACGGCGGAGAGCTTCCTTTGCTCGTTTCGTATGCGTTTGTCCCTAGGCTAGCCGGTATGTGCACAGGTATGTGCGTTTAAGTTGATGGCGCCGTCCAGAAATTTTGCTCTTGTGCTTCTTGGATGTTGCTGGGCGTACTGGAAAGACGTGGACGATTGTTGTCAATTGGTCCGTGGTCTCCGGCGGAGGCGAGTATGATATCGTGTTCCCCCGTCACACTCGTCTGTGCTTCTGCATGGCTTCTACTGCTTTGCTCAGTATGTGACCTCTTGCGTCACACGGAGCAAGAATCGAGATTTGCCGAGTCGTTTGGTGCCCGTAGGCACCTGTAGGTTTTTAATCAATGCATGCTTGTTCGGGGCCATTTGAGGTTCCCTGCCGCTGCGCTGCATGCATGCAGAGTGGAAGCCCTAATTTTTACGGCGCGTTCTGACGTGGCTATCACGTGTTGGACCGACACGCTTGGCTTCATTTTTCTTCCCGCGCGATGCTCCCTTTAAACTTTTTGCTTCCTCCATGATGCCTACATTGTCAATCACGTGCTTTTTGCGAGCATGCCCGATATGCTCCAAGGGGAAAGGAATGACATTTATCAAAAGACGGGCAACATGAAAAAAAAAAAAAAATTTTTTTTCCCTGTGAAGGCGTACTCGTTGGTACCGGCGTGATTTACACGCAGGCGCACTGGTGCATTGACTGGTGACATTTATCGCTGGCGTGATGGTCAAATAAGTAGCCGCATTAATACTTTATAGTGGAGACTAGTGTATTAATTTGCGCAGTCACTTTCTTGCAGCTCTCGCCAACATAATCTTGCCCATGCAACTGCTCCCAATTGAGTCAAAATTACTAGTCGGAAATATGCTGGCCTTCTTGCCTTTTGACAAAGCTCGAGCTGTACGGGTAGTTTTATTGATTTTTTTTCTCCATCCACACCAAAACTAGAGTTTACTAGATTGGAGGAGTGGGTCCAACGAGGGCTCTGCGCTGAGGCATTTTTTATTGAAAATCCTGGTGGCGCAACCATCACTTTCTTCCTCATACTTTTCTGTAAAGGGCTTACCCTACAGTGCAAGGCAACGGGGCTGATTTTTTCAAAGCATTGGGGTTTAGGGACAGTGAAGGCAAAACAGACTTTAAGCGGGTAGAAATAACCAAACAGAGGTTAATCTGATTGGACATTGGTGGATAAAATCAAGGCAAGGGTGAAGTTTCACCCACCACAAAGTACAAAATAGGTTAATAGTCATGGCTAGGTGGCGTATGCCACCGCCCGGTTTAAAGGGTTCAGCCTCATCCATCCATCCGCATGAGCGGCCCCGCTCGCCGGCCTGACGCTTGTCGCGTCGGAGATCCTACCGCAGCTGCATGGAGCTTTGACAGGTGGATACTCGGTGGCGGTAACACTGAGATTATTCCCCACCGATCTGTTGTAAATAAAATGGAAAAAGAGCGGCGGAAAGAACTCAAACGACGCAACAACGACGGTGCGTCGAGCAGACGACAGCTACACAGCCCGTGAGCTCACCTGAGCCAATGAGCGCTGCCGAAACAGCCGGAGCCAACATTTATTGGCCGGAGATTCAGAATAAGACGACGGCAGCGCCGCCATAGAGTTTCAACATCTAGAGGGTAAACTGGCGCTACCGTCTATGCGAGTTTAACTTCATTATCGGCGCTTGCACAAGAAACTCTATGGCGCTTGCTAATACGTCCGTGGACCCACTCCCCATTACAAAACCTATGACTGGAAGCATAGAGTTAATATAACCAATATAACTGACTCAGTATATTAACTGGAAGTCTTGCCTGGCGGCTGCGCTCCTGCGTTTTTATGACGTCATAAAACGCATCACTTGCGGTACAGTGCAATAAACTACTTGCGGTGCGGTTTGTTCGTGCGTGCATGTGCCGAGAGTGCGCGAACTCAAAGCTGCCCGTGGTCTGCTGTCATGCTCGTGGTTGGCTCTGTGGACTGACATGTGCGGTTGGTTCTTCGCGCCGCATTGCTACCAGTTCAAGATGGTCCTAGAATGGTTGGGCTTGCGAGACACATGAGGTAAGCTAGAGTTATTTGTACTGTCGTCCGTCATTGTTGTTTCCACGTGCTTCAGGAACATCTAGCCACGTTTTTTCCGACGTCTGGAGGCTTATTCGGCCTCATGTTTTTGGGCGGCCGTAGAAACGGCGTTTTTAAGCGCTGGGGACTTCTGTTGGTGTCTTCGCTGTCGGGAACCACCTCTTTCCAGGAGGGTTTTCAACGTGCCAAGATTTGAGCTAGAAATTGAATTGTGGTCTTTGTGGTAAATGTGTGAGTGCGTTGAGGTCACTGCACTGATCGTATTTTTCACAGTGCTCTGACTCGGAAGTTGCAAAAGTTTGTGCTGCAGTTTTGTTTACGTGCTTCTGGAATGGCTCGTAAACCGGTGTCAACATTCGGGCGCCTTCTGCCGCGACTAATGGCTACTGCGTACGAAGTCGCTGGGTCATGCCGTGTTAACAGGGCAATGATTTTAAAGGGCCCCTCACCAGGTTTGGTCATTTTTGAACATACAAGCCCAGCGCATACCTTACGGGCTAACTACCGTGTCTGTAAAGTATCACAGCGCTGCGCGCCCGCGAGAGCAGTTGAAATTTCCAACCAAACACCGCGCGTGAGGAAGCGGCGCAAAGTGCCGTTGTCAGTTGGGAAGAGGACTTGTCACCCGTAGTCGAGCGTAGTCGAGCGTAGCCCGTCTGGAGTTAGTGCGTGCGCTCGCTCTTTCTTGCGGCCTGTGCGAGACCGATCCAAATGGGTCGCGAAGCTTCGTGCGAAAAGCAATCCAGAGCCGCTATTCTGGACATTCCGCCATTTTCTTCAAGGCGTGACGCTTACAAAATGGCGCCGATAGCCCCAATTTGCTCTCGTAACGTGCCGCAAATTTGACGTTTCGCCTAAGAAACTATAATGTACGCATTGAACCTAGCGTTCTTTATAAAGGGAAACAGTTTTCCTCCTCAGTAAAAATAAAGCAGCTAGCTCAAAGCGTACGATTATTCCATCAAAATCGTTTCTCGCTTCCGTCTGCGTGTGCACAAGCTGTCGTCAGCTTTATTAGCTAGGATCACGGTGGAAGAATATTTAGGTGTTGACACTGCGCGCGAGCGAGCGTCCAGATTATGTTCGGCCGCGCGCGGGCGCACCGAGTAGCTCTGCTGCGAGCAGATAGATGGCGCCGCGGCCAGCGGTCCCAGCTTAGCGGCGCAGGCGGCGTCGCATTCCTCTGCCTCCGCTAAATTTTCGTTCATAGTGGCGCCAGTAAAACTCAAAGCGCGAAGGAAATTCGTTATTTCGGATTAAGGTGATGAGTGTACCAGGCTGAATGCTTTGCTAACATGAACGTATAATGTGCAGGGCGTGACCCAGTGAACCATTAATGTACAGTCAACCACAAAAGTTTGCGGACCACGCGAGCGCGTGGCCAAGAGCCTCTTCGCGACACTTCCGCTACGTCACCAGCGATCGACAGCAGCGCTACGTTGAAGACGCATCCCTCCTTAAATCTATGGCCTGTCTATTTTCGCACTGTGCGCAAATATTTTCTACCTATCTCTTTCAACGTGACGCGCTCTTTGTTAGCCAGGGCTACTTGCTTATATTTTGAGAGCAGAATATCAGTACAAGTAATCAGACAGCGTATTCTTCGGCTGTTATCAGTTCTATTTTCGCGTAGCCACGCTGTTTTTTTTTTTTTTTCGTGAGTGCGTGAGTGAGCGGTGAGGCAGCCATGGGACACAGATGCTTAGTCAGTAGGCAGAATTTTTCCGTTCCTCCCCCATCGCTAAGTGACAGTAGCGGCCGGGATTTGATCGCCTGCGCCCAGGTTTTGCTGCGCAAAGCCCGAACCACCGCGCTGCTATAGTGGTTACATTTAGAAAAATAAGAAGTAATCGGGTGCGATGACTCTTTTTATAACCCTTTGCGACACGGTGCCTCGTTTGGGGACTCGAACTTCGGAGGCGCGTCCCACGCCACGTGTTTCTTCAAATGACCTAAAACTCAGTGTGCACATTCGTGTCCGCTTCCTGATGGGACAACTAGCGGTCAGTTAACTTCATTGTCCTGCGTATTGCTGCAGATGATCACTTTGCTGGAGACACTACCATGTTAGACAATCGTTCGACGTGCCGCGTTCCAAGACCAACGTCAAGAGTATTTTTTTTTCTCCGGTCGACACGAATACAACCGAAAAAGCAAGTGTGCATGCGTTTCGGGCCTAATAGTTGATTCTTTTTATGCAAGCATTGAAGCTGACGGATTTCAGAATAATTAGATAATGAGTTATACGCTAATTAATTTTTTTTACTGAAACTTGCACAAAACAGCACATTGCTTTGTCTTCTTTCTTGGAATGTAATAGTGAGCGTCTTGAAATGATGCCATGCGCATTTGACGCATTTGCAGACAGTGCATCATAATTCGTGTCTGAAGGGGATGAATTTATTCACAAGACATTTACAGAAGTGTCATGAAACATAGGTCTCTCAATGATCTAGTAGGAAGTGAAATGTCCGCCGTTTTCTAGCACCTTATTGATGCGTGTGGGCATCGACTCGTACAAAGATTCAGTAATCTCCGGTCGACCGCGCAGGCTTTCCCATTCTTGTGCGATCGCTTGCCACAGCGTATCGGCCGTGCGGCCGCGGTTGGCTCGTGTGGACAGCCGTTTCTTCAACATGCCCCAGACATTTTCTATGGGATTCAAGTCAGCGCCACATGGAGGCCACTCAAGCTGGCAAACAGCATGTTCTTCTAGCAATGACTGGACGATACGTGCTTTATGGATCGGGCTGCAGTCGTGTTGAAAAAAATAGCAGCCGTCGCTGAAGGGACCGTCCAGCGCATACGGAACGAGGTGTCTAGTGATGACGTCGCAGTACCGTGACGCAGTGAAGGGCCCTTCCAGACGCACAAGGGGACCAAGGCCATCTTTGCTGATTGCTCCCCACACGCTCACGGAACACCGTCCACTGGATAGAACACTCTGTGTGTAATTAGGCAGATATCTGCAAGAAATAGCATACAATTGGGTTCCAGCGGCGCGTCTAAAAATGTTGATTCCTCTTGCGTATGAACTTTATAATGCTGTTATAGAGTTGCAATAGAAAACGTGCAAACATCATTAGATAGTACTGAAAGACCCACTGGCAGCTTTTAATTAGCTTCAGAGTAAGTAGTACTATGAAACAATCGTTAATGTTTTCAACATAATACCACTACAGAAAAATCTCGTAATGTCCAAAAGCTCATTTTACGTGAAACAAGTTGTGATGCAGAATTAGCTTCGTGAATTAACTGCCAATACACTGTAAACACACCTGCAGTTTAGTGGACGCCAAACCCGCTTCCGTTGGTCCCAGCGCGTGGAAAAAGTTGACTCGTCGCTAAAGATGACATCGCCCCATTTCTCTGTTGTCCAATCTTTCATTGCTGTAGCGAACATGAGTCGTTCTTGTAGCTGGCTGTCTGAGAGGCAGGGCTTCTGTGCTGCTACGAAAGACTGCAGGCCAAGCTCACTCAGCCTTCTTCTTACAGTCTCAGACGATACCGTGAGCGAGAGCGCTTCTCGGATATCCTCTGCACTTTGAAAAGGATCAGCCACGATGGCGGCCGTAATCAGGCGGTCCTCTTCCTCAGTCGTGGCCCTTGGACGCCCACTGCGCTCCATATCTGTGAATCTGTCATCGTCGCGGAAAGCTTGAATAATCCTATTCACGCACAATGTGCCTTCTTTCGTCAAGTGGAACACGCAGCGGCATCTTTCCAAATAGGCAATCACCACGTGGCCTGAAGCAAGTCTACTACGTTTTCAGCGACTGATGCGAAGATGCGCCTATGTGTGAAAGAAAATTTTCTATGCATCCGCTTTTTCTTTATTTTTGATGACAGTGAAACACCTCCCTACCCTTTCTCTCAAGACGCAGAAGCAGCAACACTCATTGGACCAAGATGCTGCCAACCAAAGTGCGCCAGTAAACGTCGTGTAAAAAAATCGTCGCAGCGCTTCGTGAAACTTATCTACCCACTGGCACACCAGTCGACAAAGGTAGCAGTGATTGCTCCGATACTGCTATCAAGCCAGATATGTGGCGGTCTTATCGCAGACAGCGCTCTGCGTCAACACAACGAACTAACAATGTCATGCACGGGAATAAAAAATTAACAGGCAGGCGAGTACCAAGAGGGCTCATATCCGGGAGAGCGCCCCTGTCGCCGCTAGGTGGCGTACCGCTAGGTGGCGCGGATAGGCAGTCTGGCACGCGCTCGCGTGGTCCGCAAAGTTTTGTGGTTGACTGTACCATAGATGTCCATAGAACATCATGTTTGAGACATTGCACACATCCTATAGATATCTATATTTCTCCAAACAACGTTACAAATACGTACCATGGATAATCTAAGTCCCATCCAGATCACGTTGCTCTAACGTTGAAAGGATGTCGCAGCTGGACATAAGTAACCTCTAATAGATGTTCTTTTTGGGGACGCAGGAGGTCCATAGAACATCTAGTGGATCTTTCCTGCTGACGCTATAATGAGCTGTATACCTGCGAGTGCCACAGTAGATGTACTATTGAATACAAATGAAATGCGAACAGCAGAGTGTGTGGCCAAAACGTAACTAAAAGCACAGTGTGTGGCGTCGGCCAGCAATGATTGTACACATGCATGTGGTTTCGATGCGGAGTGCGGGGCTGCTTGTCCTAGTGCGTATTACGTCACCTGTATTTTGTTGGAAGCTTGTATTCTCACCCCGCCATTGCAGTGCCATTCCTATCTGTGATTACTTTTAAGGTGGCTAGCACTGTTGTTGCGCATCCAATGCAATACATTTTTCGTGTTTTCAAATTACGATTAGACACTGGCAGCTTTGATGGTGGTAACAAAAGCAAAGCAATGCACGTTAGCAAGCTGGGTGCATGCCAGCTATATCACGCTACAGATGTAGCGATGGTGCTAGTCACCATAACACTGTACTGCCAGGTGGGTATGGCACTGCCCGAGGAGAGATGAGAAAACAACTTTCAGACAAAATACAGGTGACGTTTATCGCAATAGGGCGAGCAGCGCTGCACTCTTCCTCGAGAACTACATCCCCACGCACGTGCACAACGACTGGCCGACGACATGCACAGTATACCTTTAGTTATGCTTCGGCCACACACTCCGCTGTTCGCATTTAATTTGTCCTCGACGGCACATCTGCTGAGGCACACTAATGGCACAGTTACCCCCATTGTCGGCATGTAGCTGGTGGCTTTGCTTGAAATGTTTTGTTAACGTGTAAACGTGTGAATGTGAAAATATAAACTGCAACACTTAAGGTGAAATCCTTAGATGGCTCAATGGTCGAAAAATCCGATGTCCAGCGTCGCAGCACCAAAATTCAATGGCACCAAAATTGGGGATTTAACCTTCGGCCTTTGGTGTTAATTAGGTCGAAGCAAATTAAGGCACAGTTCATTAAGATAGAGTTAATTGAGGCACTCTAACCCACGGCCTTTGTTGGGAGTCGGAACCACTTGGAGATATGGGCGAACTGGCCACATCTCCAAATTATCTCCAAGTTGGATTCCAATTGACATGGTGAAGGTAGAGTCGAACCCACTGCTTTGGGTGTTCATTAGAGCGAAGTTACTTAAGGCAAGTTAATTACGGCAGAGTTAATTAAGACACTCTAACTCTCGAACTTTGGTGGAAGTCAAACCCACGACTTTTGGTGTTAATTAAGACAAAGTTAATTAAGATACAATTAAGGCACTCAAACCCTCGACCTTTGGTGGGAGTAGAGCCTGCAACCATTGGTGTTAATTATGAAGTTAATTAAGGCACAGGTAATTAAGGCAATCGAGTCCACAACTTTGGTAGGAGAAAACAATAGAAGTAACAACGCATGCGAATGACAAATAATTTAATTAATGCTTCGTGAGTGCGCAGGCTTCTGCCTTCATCCTCTTCAGTGTTCGCTAAAGTGACTGTCAACTTTTATATATAGTTCTAGCGCTCATCAAAATGCGAAAACTGTGCTAAGAAAACCATAAATCCGCATTTTGATCATTATGCATCATTACAAATCCTGCAATGGATAAATGAAAAATAGTGAGTTCAGTAAGCACTAGGTAAAGCACACCAGTGAAACTCACAATGTCATACCAATGTTACTTTTTTATTTATACAACTGATAAAGCTTTATTACAAAAATGATCGGCCTCCAGCCACGCACATGTATGAAATTATTCATTACATGTTCTCGCTGTATACAAACAGGTTAAACGCGGATCTAAAAAAAAAGAACACGTAATCAAAAACATATTCTTGAAAATTAAACTTTATTAAAACACAAGTAACGAGTAGGCACAAAATTACTAGTAGGCACAGTTCCACAATTATAATTAAAAAGGATAAAACTGATTAGTAAGAGGTAGTATCACATACTAATTAATGACCAAAAGTGCATGGCCTGCTTGCCAGCACCTGCTTCTGGGGCCACCGGATTCAAGATAGAAAGCCAGTACTTTCTAGCTGCATTGAAAAATATATGGTAAAATAAATTCCACGCAAGCAGAATCCAGAGATGGAATGTTCATCTTGATAGGCAACTTGGTCAGGCAGCTTCTCAGATCACAAAAGTGCCAATAACATAATGCTGCCAGAGACTTAGAGATAGGCATTGCAAATGAGAAATATCCCTGACACTTGAAGAGGAACGCTGGAAACCAAGCGATACAAACATGTGCGAAAATTAACCATCAAAACATTGCCTCCAGAACATTCCCGTAAGCGCTCCGCAAGGCGAACAAACGTACCACAAATAGCAGTCAGAAGCACAGCTCTAAATTTCAGCACTCAACTGTACAGTTCTGCCTAGTATATACGTACTTGGGCCATGGTCAACTGCACAAAAGTCGAAAAGACACAAATAAAGCACACGCTGCTCGCGCCTGGAACATTGCTGCGCACTTGCATCGAGGCGCGTGTTGCTGAATTGATATCAGTGGCGATGCGAAGTCAAAGCTATTGCGAGTTCAAGCTTCTTTTTTTCTTTATAAACTGTCGTAATACATCAGCAAGTTAAAGGTTACGTATTTTCAACAATGTACTAATAGATATAACTGAAAAATAAAGCATCTTTGTATGTAAGAAAGAAAATGACGTAACCGAGAACAGAGGCATAGCGAAAAAATGGCGAAAGTATTGGCTTTTGCTCGCGGTGTCCGGCAGCAACGTTACTAGACCTCCAGCAGTGCGTGCAAAGGTCGTGCTAAATTGCAAAATAATTAATTTAATGCTTTTGCTCTCCTAGCTTCCCATTGTTAGGCATTAGAGACAATTTGCTTGTATTTCTGCGGCATAGTGCGTGCATCGACTCATAACGCACGATGTACGATAATGCACGAGAGCTTTGAATGTGCAAGAGATGTCCAAATCATAAGGACATTTGACGTCCTCTGGATGACCCTTGACTGCCACGTACTAGTCGAACATACTATAGATGTAAACTGGACGTCGTTAAATGTCTTGGATATTTGATCTTTTGTGGTACATCCAATGGATATTTGTGGTTCACTGGGGAATGACGTGAACACGGATCGATCGGGCAGCACTCAACGCCCACTCACATTCCGCTTGCGCGCACAATTTGTTGCGGCCGATCTAGTCATGCATACAAGCATAAAAAATGAAAGCGTAAGCCTGCGTGCTACCCCTCGATTAGAAGAAAATAGTGACTGCAGCGGAAAGTTCAAACTCATAAAACAGTTCATGCATCGTCACGCGAATTCAGAGTGGGCGCGATATAATTTAAGAAATGAAACGGCGCAAGCTTGCGATATGCAACGCACTAGAGCTAAGTGGGTGTTCATGGCTAGAACCTATGATGAGAAAGCACATAGCTATGTAAAGAAATCTTTCAAAAGATAATTTATCAGGCGGGACGAAGCTAGGCGTTTTATCTTGGATTACAATATCACTAATACAGTTTACTTGTGAAAACATTTTTTATTTCAATTCCACTTAACATCGACTGTGTATATTATTCCTTTGGCTTTCGTCGTTTGGGCAGTGAGTGACTCTTGCAAGATCTAAGAGGTGACTTTTTTTTTAAGTATATATGAGCATGTGAGAATGTAAGATTATTTGGCCCCCCCAGTGCATGTCCACAAGTACACTTACACCACAAGAACACCAGAATAAAAAAATGTGCATGAAGCAGCTCAATAATTTTAACAGCAGATAACCATTCTAGAAGCTTACGCTTTCATGCACTCCCACAAGCAAAAATGTGGAATAAAAATATCTAAGCGTTAATTACACAACATACGCGCATTGTAAAAAATAATTAGCTAAGATGGAACAAATCTAAAAATCAGGTACAGATCTGCACAGACAACAGCATCATTATATATATATATATATATATATCTTGTATATGCAGCAAAATTTGCACAGGTTGCGACGCATCGATGTTGTCGAGTTTCGGCCGACGTCGCTTAGGTGCTTGCGCAGGAGGTTCTCTCTTCGTCGGCGGCTTTCGTAGTTTACTTGACCGTGGGAGGTACTTTGGACAGTTCGGAAATACGGTCGGAACCGCATTTGCAGACAGAACAGGCCTCTTTGGCGCGTCAAGTAGCACCCTTCCATCGAGCTCCGCGTAATATGTCATCGATATCATATCGCCTGAAAATGCTTGGCGCCGACGTGGTCGGTAGGCATTAGAGTTCTGTCTGCCCTCGGAATTGACCTTTTTCAAAATAGTGCATGCCCTCTACCGAGCAGCGGCCGAAACATATTTGGATGGAAAACAGTGCCTGAGCTGCCGTGCTGCCTTGCGGAAGCCATTGTTCGCTGGCGCCTTTTAAAGACGATAGTCTTTCTTGGGGAACTTAAACGCTGAAAATTTGGTCTGTCTGTCTGTCTGTCTGTCTGTCACCCGATTCAGCCACCCGGCCAAAGTTGGACCACTTGCTTACCGCCCACACTACTTAAACTGGTACGGCTGTTCATACTTGTGAACGTTATCGATCACAAAGTAAATATTACGCATATCTGAGGCGCAACATCGCTAGCTAAGTATTAGGAGGTGTGTTCCTTTAATAGAAAATACATAGATACGTAACTCTAAAGACCCTAGTTTCTTAAGCTGCGCTGAAAATGCCATGCTATGCGCGCCGACGAACGACGTTCCCCGACTGCGTGCCGACGAGCGCCCTCTGCCATGGAGGAAGGAAACCCTCTGCACAAGCTCATGTTTCCCGATGTATTGCCAGACGGCGTCCATGTCTCACGCAGCGCCTCCTCAATTTTATCAATGCCAGCCAGTTGCGGCCGATTCAACATAAAGGAAGCGCTGTCTGAGGCAGGGCAAAACATAAATGGCCCCTTGATGAAATAATGCGGTAAAATGAAATCTGTTCAAACAAACCTTCATGCCAGGACGGAAATGGTACGAGAACAGCATCACGGGTGGCCGCGGATCAGACCAGCACTCATGTAGTACGGCCGGCAGAAGACTATCGTCTTTCGACGACATTTGCAGCGAAGCACGCAGATACGCGGCAAATGTTTTTTTTTCTGATCGATTTAAAGTGGTGCTTCTTGTTGCACGCCTTTGCCGATGATCGAGGAAGATACAACCCCGTTCTCCTTTTCGGAGATTGGATGGACAGGCGCTTTTTCGCAGTGCAAAGTGACAATCGACGACGTTTGGCGATACCTGCATTCCAGCACGCACAACGTTCGCCAGGGGCTGGGCCTTGAAGGAAGAAGACTACATTCGCAATGCGATGATGAACTTGGAAACAGGCGATTCGAGCTTTGGGCTCGTTCGAGCGGCATGCTCACCATCTATGAAGAGCGGCGTTTACGTCAAAGCTTCACACGACGCGAATAAGCTCAAAAAAAAAAAAAAAATGCTTGTGTCATACCGGTGTCACACGGGCACTTTTAATCGCGATCAACACCGACCCGGATTAGGTTTGATCAGTATTAGCTGCTGCTACACGGTCAGATTTAATCGCGGTCAGGCTTTAATCGGGATCAAGACGAACGTGATCTGCGCATTGTGATCTGGCTCAGATCGCGATTTGGCTGACGTTAGCGTCAAACTCAATCTGTATTAGTTTAAACCGCGTAACGACGACCATTGTTGATCGCGATCAAAAAATTCGATACGGATCGGCGTTGATCGCGATTAAAAGAGCCCGTGTGATAGCGGTATTATTGGCCGTGTCACTCAGTGTGAGTAAGCGTCGTGCCTCGCGCACAAATCATCTACTGTTGCTGTGCGCACCCACGAAAAGCATCACGGAAAACTGCGCGCGAACCCGCGAGTTCTGTGTACATGTGCAACAACAACAAACTAGGTGAACAGCGCACTTAAACTCGATGTGCTGCCGTTTCAACCAGCGGCTGTGTCGTCGCACAGCAGTGTCGCCAGGAGTACGCATGTACGTGAAGACCGTCGGAACGTAATCAGGGTGCTTCACGAAGTTAGACGGCCGGCCTAGGATGGAAGGAGGACGTTGTCATCTATGACAAATGGTGCGAACGAGAATAAAATGAAAAAAAAAAGAAACTTGCGATGAAATGCGCGCTGCAAATGCGCGAGGGTTCTTTCGGTTCTCATGCCGAACTGTCGGGATTCAGGCGTCTGATAGCCGCAATCCATGCTGCTCTCCTTGCCACCTTATTCTTGCTCGGAAATCTAAAAACACTAACCTTATTTATGCCATAAAAGTAATTCGTGCAGCCGTAAGCAACACAATGAGTTGGCATTGCTGAAAACGCAGCCACATCAGTCGCCTCTTAGCATTCAAGCCTGCCCGGCCGGCGGGAAGCGGTTTGTTTTCCATCCAAGTAGAGGGCGCGCCTAGCGAGCTGTTTTCTCGCGCATGCGCACAACTATTTTGCAAAAGGTCAATTGCACGGCGCCACTGCTCTAAACGACCGCTGTCAGACGGCGCTTTGAATAGAGGCACACGCTCTGCACAAGTTCGGTATCCAGAATTGCAATTCGTGACGAAGCACTTTCTACCCATTTCAAACTCTCAGAAGGCCGCTTCCACCTTGGTCGAGGGCCCGTGGCGACAATACACAAGCACAAGATGATGAAAGGCACGTGAACAAAAAGTGTGCCTTCAAAACAACACGGCCGCACATGCAAGCACAAAGCGCACAGACAGCGAAGCACGCGCCTTCCCGCCGAGGCTGGGACCGCATACCGCAGCGCCCTCTACGACGCCGCCAAACCAGCTGCCACCAAGTTGAACATAATCTGGACGCGAGCGAGCGGCACTTTCGCGCGCGTTGGGGGGAGAGTGTCAGCACCTCTCCTTATTCTTACACCGTGACTAGGATGCATGTCCTCGGGAAACGGAATGAGTCATCGTATATTGGCGCCCACGCGCTTGCTTTCTAGCTTGAGACAACATACGCGACCTACCAGTGATGATGAGTGCACGCTCTAGGCCCCGTTATCGCTATCTCGTGAAACACAAGTGACTCAGCCCGACTCGTCTTGCTGATGAAGCGGCCGAATATCATCGATAGCGTTGCGCGCGCCACAGATATCCGCTTGCGCGACGCAAGCGCCGGCGCTGCCATCTCTTGTTCACTTCGCTGCTTACTCGCACTGCGAGAGGAAACTTCAAGGCGCCGCCTTGCATACATTTCTTTTTATAAATTAAGAAGTCACCGTTGTCATAGCCTTTGATGACGCGAAAAATTGTTAATATTCATCACATTACAAACGCCATAATGAAAACTGCTAAATGTCGCCGAAAGTTTGCTAGTTTCAACCAATATTAATTCAAATGTGTTTTTAATGTGAGGACGAGACTGTGGCGAGAGGCTTGACACGAAGGCAGTAACGTCGACGCAGGTCGACATCTTTATTAAAGTTGGTAAGGCATATGAAACAATACAAGGGCTAGCGCGCAAGAGCGCGACTCAAGACAACAGTCCTACAAGGCAGCGAGGCACTCACTCAGCTCTCCTCTCGAAGCTCAATGCGGGAAAGCAGGGGAGAACGCCAGACAGGTGCTGCCATTTGTCGGGCGGCTGGCGAAGTGGACGTGGGAGTCTCGGAGGCACCTCACATTAATAAAAATGATAGTTCAAAACACAAATGCCAACACCACCCGAGAGCGATGCAAATGCTACGAGCACGCGTTGTGAACAAAAGATTTTCATGACCCCAAATGACAGAGAAAATGCGGCGATACGCATGCTTCTCGACGGCCGTTGCATATGGCCGCTCATTACCATAATTCGCACGGCTCGTCGCACCACAAATTATGGCGGAAAATCTCTGCAATGGCGGCCCAGCGGAACATCACACAACGTCAAAATGACGTTTACGAAACAGCTCTTCCGGTGACGCTCACCACGGTATATTCCTTCAACCAACAAGCTGACATGCTGGCTATCTTGGAATGCCATCACATGTTCGCAAAATTGCAGATGCATTGCACGGGCTTCTGCACGCTGCCATCCACTTTCTTTTTAAAGCGAGTCGCAATATAGGTGCCAAGGACCACAAAAAAGTATTAGTCGATACAATTCGCAGCTCCATGTCACGTTTCGTCATTCTGACGAAAACGCAAAATTGCATTTTGCTAAACTTCCGTTTCCCGGCACAAATTTCAAAACACATGACCTCTGGACAGCCAGGATGGCAGATAATGGCGGCCGTGCAGCCGCCATGCGTGTCCAGAATAGAGCCCCAGAACCAATTGTCAACTGCATCAGCAAGGGGAGTTAATGGGAGCAGCGACTGAAGTGCGACTATGTGAGGAGGGAACAATGAGAAACAAAAGCCATTTTTTAATTAAAAGACGCAGTTTGATTTCATTAAACGAAAGCAAAATTCGTAAGCAGTGTTACATACGTGTGGCATGGACAGAAAAGGAAACTCTACTTTATCATTAGCAATAAATCTTTCTCAGCGGCCGCTATAGAAGAGGGTGTTTACACCGTGAGGTTCAGCATAAAGTCCAAGGGCGATAAAATCGTTGCCACGCGCCGTATTCGCGAGCAAAAGCGTGCGGGGGACGCACGCTATCACGGAGAGCGAACGCACGGCGGAAAGCAAACGTGACTGTCACGCGAAAGGCCAGGGGGGTATGGGAGGGAGGGGGAGGGTGGCGATGCTGTGCTCCGGCACCAAAGGCGTATCTTGCAACCGGGTGCAAGGGGAACTTGCCACTCAATCTCCCACGCGAAAGCAAGAAAGCGGGAAGGCAGCGTGGGAGGGAGCGGGGGGGTGGGTGGATGCAGCTTCTACTCTGCCAACAACCGCGCTCGTACTTTGCCCACCTGTGGCGGTCGCCTGCACCGTCTCTTATCTCCACACGGCTCTGACTTTTGTATGCGCTGTGCATTCGCCGCTCAGTTTCCGTTGAAGCGATAGACCGCATGAACCTTCGCCCGCTGTGGCGGCTGTGCTTGCTGCCAGCGTTTTGACAGTCGTGTGCGGTCATTCAGTTTGATCTATTCATGTTTGCTTGTGCGCGCAGACACCACGCTTGTTAATTCGGTTAGTAACCGAATGTGTCCAAGTTTATGCAGCCGATAAAACTACTATCCCTACTCCGAATAGCTCTCTACTAATTTGCTATCGCAATTGATGCTTCGCCTTTCGGGCTCAACTGCGACAATCTTTTTTTTTTTTTTCACGAGAAAAGCTGACTTTGGAGTGTGGTGTGTAAGCTTGAAAGTTGTGTTTTGGGTCTGTGAGTGTGAGTGTCAGCCAGCAACAGATACACTCAAGCAATCACGGCACGAGTCTTCGTCGTCTGCTTCAACGTGCCATGGAAAAACACAGGAGCACGTCTGCATCACTAAAACAGATACAGAAGTTTCGTAGGCTTTGTTATGACACACGTCGGCAGCACAAACTTCCGGCGACTCGTAACAATGCAAGTTCAAAGTTTGCGCCCCTCTGCTCCGGCGAGCTGCAGAACCCCTGATTGGAGGTGCAAAGGGAGGTAGCACACTAGCAGCATGGCTGCACTTCCGGCTTCAAAAACGTGACGTCAGGGCCTCTCCTGTTTTGTTTCTTTCCTCCATGCTTGGCGCATACGACTCTCTCGGCCTGAGTACTGTTTACGTTAAGCAACGTGGTCATTTCCACACACCTTTTAGGATCCCAGATGACTTAAACAAGCATTTTGAAGTGTGAGCGCATGTATATAGCACATGCAAAGGAAGTAACAAATGGCTGAATACGTCAGGACAGCATTTATTCCTCGCGAATTATGTTTAAAGCTTGAGCACCTTGCGGGAAAGTGGCTTTGTCACGGACATCTTGGCTAAGTCATGCTTGTCCATGATTTTCATTGCGTAATTAACAATTAAGGGCCTGAAAAACTTCGTCAGAATGATGTTCAAAAGCTTTTCATAGTGCCCTGGTTGTGCACACATGAGAACTTCTCTTTCTCGGAGTACCTCGGTGGCCTTAGCCACGTCATTGAGGAGATGCTCGAGATTTCTTCCTTTGGTGAGGGCAATGTTAATAAACTTGCTCAAGCAGTACACTACTGCGAGAAGCTTCTCATAAGGGTACAGGAGCCCACCTCTATCCTGGCACTTGATTAAAGAACCTGGTGGCACCGAGAAGGCAGGCTTTGGGATGAAACTGAAGCATTTGACGCATGCTATGTGCTCACCGATAGTTCTCTCCAAGTAGCCCTCTACCATTGCCAGGGCTGCCATTTCAGGTGTGGGGAGCAGTGATTTGTCTCAGCCAGGTCGCTTCGCTTGGGAACTGTTCAATAGAACTTACTTCTGGGCAAGTGTCTCATCGCGTGGCTATAGTTGACATGCTGCTGTCTTCTGCCGCCATCACATTGCTGCTGCATGGTGCCATAGCAATGCCTGTCTTTAGTGCTTTCTCTATACCAGACAGCACAGCTCGCACATCTGTATGATCGTTGCTGCCTTCCAATTTCCAGAGCCACCCAAACACCATGTCTATCAGGTCAGACCTGTTCCTGGTGAGAACAAAGTGGAAGCCCATTTACTTCAGTAGATAAATGACACTTGACATTCGTGCGAGTAGTTATTATTAGGGCTTCATATGTCTCCTTGGTGAGGAAGTTCTTCTCCAGGCACTGCTGCTTCATTCCTGCCAAATACTCTAAAAAGGTTGTAGCAAGCCATTCTAGATGATTATTGCTGTCATATTCAAACTGCTTTCAGTCAAGGTTCCTTTGGTGGAAGTGCTGGGTACAGTTACTGACATCCATAAAAAAAAAAGAAGCGCCTAACCTTGCACTCGGCCGTGCAACGCTTGAAACAGAGAAGCTGGGCGATCGTAGCCCAGCATTTTCTGGAAGTGCACGCGAACTTTTCATCTTATTACTCACGATGATGATAATTTCTTTTTGCACATCTTGGACTTATGGCCGTCACTGCGCATTGCATAGCGCAGCTTGCAACACTGATACCGCGTTCCAATGCCGACACCGCATTCTAGGAGACCTGCTCCGTCAATGCACCTCTCTCTCTCGCTCCCATAGCGCGCAAAACCTCTTCACCTCGCAGAGCACTGGCGTACGAACGTGCCAGCTGTGGACGAAGACGACGACGCTTGAACGCAATCATATGGTTCGCGTAAATGCATGTTCTGCAAGCGTAGCTGTGTAGCCTAGTGGTTACGCCGCTCGCTTTGGGACTGGGGGTACGTGGATTCGAATCCCGCCTCGGCAAGAAAGTTTCTTTTCTTTCTTGGTAATTTCTTGATACGCACCACAAATTATGGCTGGCTTAAACAGCTTCACTGTTAAAAACCAACGGTGCATTGTGTCCATGAATAGCACGTGAGAAGCTAGCATTGGATGTGTGGCCTGCTTGTTCTTGCAGGAGCTTGAGTGCCACACTGACTGCAGATGACAACAGCTGCACTGTTCTTTTGACATTCATTGTTTCCAGGTTGGTTGGAAACACATGCTCGCGTTGAAAGGTTTTGCAGAACGATAACTTGACATATTATCAACTTCGACGATTTTGCTTTTTTTCTCTCCAAACTTTCTCTCCAAACATTTTCACTTAGAGCAAGATTGAAGAGCTAACATCAGTTTCATTTGCCTTTTCAACAACTGAAAGAAATGTGGGAACATGACAGCCTTCCTTTAGTTTTTGGAGTTCTTCCTTGTACTTTCCAGCTGTTTTCGTGATCCTCTGTATCGGCGCTTTAAGGTCCCGCTCTTTATGCTTCCAGTTCCTTCGCTCGACTGCAGAGACCGAGTTGTAAGAGGAAACTAGTGTGGATTGATGGGTTTTCATTGTCGCTGATTTCCTACTGTGTCCACGTGCGCTTTTGTCCAACAGTGATAAGCTTTCATTCTGTAATTGCACGTGGATTGCAGCTGTAAAAGTTGGCGGGAGGGGGTCATTGCATTGTGGTTGAGACGGCTCCCATTGAGAGCATTTGAATGCTCGCCGTTTTGGCGCTAGAGAACTATGCAATGCACTAGCTTCCTGTTTCCTCTAGGCTGCATCACTTCTTTCATTATTTTTCTGCTGCTGCAGATGCGAGATATTTTAAGTAAACAGACTCGGCACGGGCGCCCTTTTGATGCCTTTTTATTTTACTGCCATATACCAGGTGTTTCAGTGAGCACTTTCAAAAAATTTTAAAGGTCGCCTGTGGCAGATAGCACAATTCTAGTGCATGAGCTGCTCTACTCGAAGAGGTGGACATTACTTGCACAAAAAAGCAAAATGCATAATCAACTAGTTGACAAACATTCACTAAATAAGCTTTTTAACTAATTACTTTATGGCCCATATTGCATTTTAAAAATTGTGGCCATGGAGCTGGCAAGGCGATCCCACTTGGAACGAATTCTCAGGATGACACCAGTTTCGAGATATTAATTCCCGAACTTTGCGGAGAAATGCATTGACGTTCCAGTTACTTTTCTGCTTCAGTGCATAAACAACATGTTGTTACGAAACGTTTTTTTGCCAATGGCTTTGATTATGGCTCTAAGTAGAAACACTCCAGTATAAGCGAGAATATCGCATTCTACTGATGAGACTTTCTCCTAGGGCTCTTTATTGGCTTTGAATTCTTCAATGCCCTCTTTAAGGCCTGGGCCTTAAGGCCAGGGCTAGGTGCAGGCCATCATCAGAATCATAGCTCGATGACTTTGGCATGTGCAGAAATTGGCCGACACAAATTAGTTTAAGTGTGCACTTTACATCATAAGCACCTAGGAAAGGCTTCCTCATACGTAAGATCGAGAAAATGTTCTCAAGGCAATCCTCCATGAGGCGGCTCGTCAGGAGATGCTTGTAACCACGCATGCTCAGCTGCTCTGCAGCTAGGCACAACACAGCTGACTTAGAAATCTGAAGGCCAGCTTGGGAAGGCTTCCAGTGCGCCGTTGGCCCGATCTTCATGTGTTGCAGCGTATCCTGTGAAAGCATTAGCGTTTCTACAGCCCTTGATACTTGGATGTATCAATCTTAGTTAAGCTAAGACAGAATAACGATATGACATGAGACTACCATTTCCCGGCAAGCTAAAAAACCATGCAGTTGCCTCTGCCACTGCTGGAAGGTGCCCTTTCTCAATTAGGAACTGATTCCAGCAGGTGCCTCACGAAAAAAACCTGAACGACAATACTCTTTCATAGCTGTAAGTGCCCAGTGCTGACATGACATTTTCAGTCGTGATTGATGACTGCCTGGACGTCACTGATGTCGGTTTTGTTCCCAGGAAGACCGTGATCCTTCGCTGTATCTTCAGCTAAGTAAAAGCATGTTGCTTGAAGGAGTTGAGCCCTGAGGTTCCTTAAATATTAGAACATGTGCTGGATCAGCCATAAAGCAGAGCTCCCTGCCTTCAAGGTGGGGGTGTGGGAGACTGTGAGCTGTTTCAGAATAACTGTGGCTTGACAGGCCTAGTAAATGCCACACAGCTCAGTTAGCTGCTCCCACATCACTGGTTACAAAGAGAACTCGGCGATATGCTGTGAAGCATTCCTATTAGGAAGAAGATAAGGTCCTTCAGTAGTCATGCATCAATAGACCTGCCTGTGAAGTGATATGCCACAACTTGCTTGTAGCATTGTTCAGACCACCCACAGCAAATGCAAGAGCATGGTTTGCTACAGTGTCTAGGGTGTTGGGAAGCGTTGTGCTGCCAAAGAGATAATTGAAGGAACAATCATCTTCCTTTGCTTGCACAATCTCCATTTCGACCATAAACGGGACATGGTCTTTTTCTATATCTTCCATGGCCTGCACTTTTTGCCTAAGCACGTCAAAGGTCTATTGAAGTGTCACTACTCGAGATGTCTGTGACATCTTTTCGCCTAAGGACCTCCGACTCCAGTGTTGGAAATAAACTTGACTTGAAACTTAAAAACTTCATGGAGGACACCTGGCAGAAAGTGAATATTTTGAAACCTTTGGACGAGGGTTCTGTTTGAAGAAAGAGAAAATGATGATGACCTCACATGTTCATAGCCAGAAGTGCCACACACATGCTTTATTTGGAGAGCTGTTCTAATTGCTTTTTCCAACCACACACTTTCTTTGCTAGCCCTTGTCAGTGCTCTCTTTTGGTCACCATTCAAAAATTTTGCATTCAGAAACCTTTCATGGTTCTGCTGTTGGGACTTCAATTGTTGTTTCAGGCTTTGAATACAAGCTTTTGCCTTTTTGTGCAACATTTGCTGCCTCTTTTTTCTTTCCTTGCAAGGTCAGCACACTTCTTACGAAGTTCTGTAACGCTACGATCGACATGTTTCATTTACACTTTCAGTTGTATCCTTTCCAGAGTATGTAAAAAGAACTTAAGTAGGGTTGAAGCAGCCATCATAGCTCTCAGCAGCAGCCTGCGGTGGTTTTTCTATTTGCCCCGCTAGAAGTGCTGGAACTTTGTGTTCTAATGTAGTGGCACCCTGAGAAGTACTGGCATTGCCACTGTCCAGACAAGTCGAACTGCGCAGTTCTACACACACGCCCAGGTAAAAGGCAAGATACAAAGCTTTGGTCGTCAGCAGCATAAGTGTTTTCTATAGCACCTTCGATAGCAGACATAGTGTATGTTTAGCTTCAGTGCGCATATATTTATACTGAGTGCATGTGACAACATAGGCTCAATAAGTGTGGTTCTAGTGTCCTGCAACTCCGCATCAGCTTCCTGCTCAACACTGCTGCAGACAAATGCACATGTTGGCAGGGTATCAGTTTGCTTGCATAACAAAGATGAAGAAGCATCAACATAGCACGGTGTACTTTCTGTAGCAGAGCCGAGCGAGTAGTTGCACACATTAAAGCTTGCAGAAATTGCTGCAATGTCACTAGAACTGATGGGATGTTCATGTTGTCCCAAAATGTCAGTTGCTGTTGTCGCAGGGCATGGACTCCTAGCACCTGCAGAACGATCAGTAGGCATGCAGCTCGCCAACAGTCCAGTGGGCACCGCAGCAGCAGATGCTGTAGACGGAAAGAGACGCTTTGGAGGCATGCGGCGCTTTGGAACAACTGTAAAAATTTGGAGGTGTTCGTTGCAAGAAGCAGCAGTCAAACATTACACAAGCCTTTACCCGTGTCACTGTACTAGCGCAGATAATAATAGATACTGAATAAAGCCGGGGGGGGAAGCAGGCAATGTGCCTTGTGCAACTACAGAGAACATCAGATAAAACCATTATGGATGGTGGGCTTGCTTTGACACCAAGAAACGCAGCACAGAGTATCTTCTCAAAAATGTTACCGAATTGCTAGGCTCGCTGCTCACGTGCACTTTCGTGCAGGCTAAGACTATGGCAAATTCTGTATGGTATATCGACTCAGACGCTCTTTTTTCCACATTTCGTGATGTGGGGAAGATATTCGAAAAAAGTTTTTTTCCAAGCCCTGACATCTCTACTGAAGATATAAAAAATTTGCTGCTTGTTTCATATAAGAAAAGGGAAAGGTCAGATTAAAAAAAAGGATAACCACTTGGTAAAGATGGGTGAAACATGCATGGGTGAAAGGTGATTCCTCAATTGTCACTTGCAGGTTAGAATTTCCATTTTCTCAGATTCATGCCTGCCATCTGAAGAAAACATCTGGCTTCTTTGCATATATATGTGCATTGCCTCCTCTTGAGTATCAGCACCTGTGACCAAGTCATCTACATACACGTCATTGCTTAGCATGTTTGTTGTCTCCGGGAAAATGTCCTCTGTGTGTTATAGATAAAGCCTTAGTGTTGGGGCAGGAAGGAATGGACTGGATGTTGCGCAGAGCTGGACCCTCGTCATTGGTGCTCTCTGATTGGAGGTAGTGCTTGTTCCTGTTTGGTGTGCTTTCGTACCAGAGGAAATGATGAGCGTCACAGCCATACCTTTTCAGCTCAATCTGCAAGAATGCTTTCTCTATGTCAAACATGATTGCCACATTGTATATTTAAAATTGAGTTGGAATATCCTACAGATTTGGGCCCACAATGGGTCCTGCAAACAGGGCGTCATTTAGAGACAGTTTTCCTGGTGCTTTGGATCACTCAACGAAGACAACTCTTAATCTTGTGGTCTCGCCATGTAGATGGGCCATGCCACGGTGAGGCATGTAATAAACGGGCCCACTTGGGGACTCACCCAGTTCGATTACTCCTTCCGTGTATCCAGCAAGCACATAGTTCCAAACTGCTTGGTCATAATTGCGCTGAAGGTCATTGTTGCCCATCAATTTTGTCTTCAACGACGTGAGCCTACTGAAAACCGTGGCTTTGTTGTCTGCCAAGTCGGCTGCAGTCTCTTTCCAGCCTAACATGCACAAACGCCGTGATGTAAAATGCAATCCTTGGAACGTCGCTCACCATGACACGTTACTTTGGTAAATCGTTCAATGCGGAATGTGCAACGCCAGCACTGGAAATGCACCCTGCAGCAAAAAAAGGGGGGAAAAAAAAAAGAGGCGGGGCCCGTCACGTGAACTCGATGCAGTTCCTTGGCTCCGGTATGGGAGAAAAAGGGGAAGGAACATCGCTTGCGGACTCTACTTGAGGCAGAGGGAAAATGTCTGTTGGCAGTCGATCTTGCCTGCTGGCATTGAGTTCCCTGGTAACAGGGCATTCAATTTATTCTATCTCCTAGAATAACTAACCTATTTGAAAAATAATTTCGGTAAAACCATCCCTAGATAGCGTTTCAGAACTTCCATTGTTTAACTAAAATTTGCAATTGAGTCTGGTGAAGGGGCCCTTTAAGAGGGAACTGTCTATTTTGCCGGCTGTGTGGATTGTTGCCTGCGCTTCATCTCCATTGGCCGACTAAAGTCATGTGACCGAACTGTTGGCATTTTTTTGCATCATTAGTATTCTGCCGGCGCAGACCTTGTGGAAGTTTACCGGCAGAATGCTTTAGGAAAAAGGCAATGCGTGTGGTGGGCATAGCAATTCTGATATTTGTAGACAGACCGAACTGCTGGCATTAACAGCTTGCACTTATTATGCTGACAGCCTGCAGCATAGACAGAGTGGAAGATAACCTGTAAAACACTCCTGGGAAAATGAATGCCGGCATTGCAATCAAATGTAAATTGTAGATAGATTTCATTATAGATGTTTCTATTGTGTCACAGTAGGTCACTGTACTTTTTGCAATATTCATAAAGACCCACCCAACATAAACGTGACGTGACAACTCATTTGTTCAGCTATACTGTCACATTTTTCACCCCGAACTCGCGGCCTCGCAGACAGAATCTGCCCGTGAAGCACAGATTAGGGCAGAGACAATACTGACACAAGCAATGGCTGACGCAATAGGGCAGAGAAAATAATTGCTGCCAACGCCCAAGATAACAGTACGCAGTGCAAAACAACTCAAGACGGAGGGAAAGTTCTTGTATTGTTTATGTCTGCCAAATTTTTTTGGCTGTATTTCTTATGCTAACAGTGAATACCGCTTCTTAAATGTTGACTGTCAGCAAATACTTGACCTGTGTTCTGTGCTATAATCCCCTTGGTTACCATATACTTTACTCAATATATCTCCAAGGAAAGATCCGCACCACAGAGACGTATTTCAAATGAAAATTTGACCCAAAATGGGTTACTTACAGTTTTATTATCATTTGCACACATAAGATAACAGAAGGCACAGACTCCACGGCAATCAGTTATTTACAGGTGAAACATTGCCAGACTTTGGCTTTTGGCTGCTTTCTCAGATGTATACTAAGCAAGTGATACCACGATGAGCACCACTTGTGGATGACAGTCGCAGGTGTCTAAATCGTCCTTGCAGATCCCACATTCCCATTTCTGCAGAGCTTGTTAACAGGCTTGTTACTGTTGTCCAGGCATCCTCAGAAAAGAAACTTTGCGCACTGTTCATGTGAACGTTTTCATCCATGACATTACAGTATACAAACTCTAGGATTTTCTCAACATCACTGTCCTTCAGCTGCTTGCCTTGAATCGAAGCTTTTGCATTATCTTCCCCGACCAGCCAGTTCAGAATAATTTCGCTTTTCTCTCTCATTGAGAGGAGCTTGAAAGGGCCTGGCTGTCGGGTGGCATTCTTTTTCTTCTTTTAGGAAGGCTGATCACTGTCAGTGCATGGTCCTTTGACACGGCGGCACCTCTTGTGCCACCGTGTTCAGGTTGAAGGAGTGCCTTGGTACTCCAATTTCAGGCCAGTATGCGTCGGACGTGAACACCCCGCTAGCTCGAGGTATCCATCCGGAAGCATACCAGACTGAGCCACTGCATACCACGTCAGGTACGACAGTCTGGCTTTGTTTTTGCCATCGTTGAAGTGTCCCTTCCACGTGGCAACCTTGGGCCCTGAGGTCCCAAGGATTTTTGACATGGTCTTGTCCCTCCACTGCAACAGGCCGACGGACTCGCCCTTCTTCCCGATTTTGACGAGCGGGTCAACAGGGAAAGAGCGACATGCCTCGGAGGTCAGGACAAGCCCGACCTCGAAGCAGGCTGAAGTGCCGATGACACTCGCAAGCTCTCTAATGGCGCTGTAAACGTCGGCCTGCCCAGTGGGGGAGTCTCCGACCGTACCGGCCGCCCCAAACACCGCGTCCACAAGAGCCCGAACATTGAGGGCAGGGGCCGCGATGTCTCAGTCGGACGATCCGATCACAGGGGCGAGCTGGCCAGCGAGGTCAAAGAAAATTTGACCGTTGCTTTTCACCTCCCGGTCAACCAGGACCAAGAGGACGTTGACCTCACCATCAACCACACACAAAGAAGCGTTCGGGATGGTGATGAGGTCAACGACCTCGGGGTCGTACTTGCACTCGAAGACATACTTGGTCCTGGCGTTCCAGTAGAGGGAATTGACAAACGACAGCACGTAGGGTGCTGCCGATCGCAAGCCAGAGAGGTCACTGCGGGGACAACGGCTGTTGTCGTGCCCCACGTATCGCGCAAAAAATCGGCCAGGTGTGCTTGCTCCGGGGAGCGGCCGGTATACATAATCATGAACCGGGCCAAATTAACGACTGCTACCCTTCCATTTGGTGCAACTGGTGAATAGTGCACCATCAGGCGCTTGACATTTTCAACCCTGAGGTCCCCTGCTGTCCGGACGGGTATCTGGGTCAGCAACGGGGCCTTAGATGCCTTGACAAGGCGCTCAGAGATGAGGATCGCCCTTAAAAAGGGGGACTCATCCTTCGTGCCCGAGACACCTTGGGCCAGCGCCGTTACGAGGTAGGCCATGGACTTGGTGTCCTTGGCCATGGAAATGGTGAACAGCCGATTGGCCTGGAAGTCTCCAATCGGGGTATTAGTCATGGCAGCAAATTGCTGAAACAACGGTGTGACGCCGAGGTCGTGCGTTGGTCCAGCCATGTGCTGCGCGTTCTTGGCGATGCGCACTGGCAATTGGGGCGCTAGCTCCGTAGTGCCGGCTGCTCCGGCAACAGTTCTGACGCCAACCAGCCTTAGAGCCTCGGCCCACTGCCAGTACGTATGCAATCTAGGGGCACCACCGACGGCCTGGTGGGCCTGTTGGTCCTGAAAAATGGGTGTACCACTGTTCAGAGGTATGACTGATGGTACGGTCTGAGCCCAGGCGACCTGAGCGACCTCAAACAGGGGGTGTTGCGTTACGGCATCTGAGGTGACTGTGGGTTTCTCAATTTTTCATGAACCCGGTTTTGGAGAACCGGAAACTCAGCCAATGATACATAAGGGAGGGGGCCAGCCTCCCCTAGGGGCAAGGAGCGGTACTAGCGGTCTGCCTAACCAGGAATTAAAGAGGGGACAAATAAAGAAGACAAGAAAATTTACAAGGGAGGAGCAAAAGTGGAGGGTACCACTTCTGGTGGCACTTTAATTTCACTGAGGTTATTAGCAGACAAAGTCCTAGCATTTGTCATCAAGGTATCGAATAAAAAAAATTTTTGGGGGATTCAGCTTCAGAGTGGAAAAAATAACGGTTCGAACCAGTTCGCAGCATTCCGAACCGGTTCATACGACTTCAAGCGGGCTAAACACACACTCACACATGCGCGCACACACTTTTTAAACGGGTTTTTCACAGCTGCACTTGTCAGCACTTGAATTTGGGAGCTGCTTGGGTGCATAAACCGATCTTTCCGCTTGACAACAGTACGCCCTTATAGGGTATGCTCAAGGAGATTAAAATAAACTAAAAAAAGATTGGGTCTGCTTCTGGTGCAGTGTCCAGTGATGCAGTTCACTGAAAAAACACAGCACCACGTGGTCACTGTTGCACACAGTGCTTGTGCTGGGAGCAGCAACGTCTGCACCCTACGCAACAGGTCTGGCACACTGAAAAACCAAGTGGCGTGCTTATAGAATAGATAGCTACAATTTCACTTCAGCAATAACTTTTTACTATTAACTAACAGTGGGGAAATGGGGTTAAGTTTACTCGCCACACGTAATCTAAATACCAATTGTTTCCTAATGTTCACACGGATAAATGGTAACACCTGCATGAGTAGCAGCTGTTTATCTGTGTAGAAAAGTTATGTGCACACTTAGGAGCATGTGCTGGTGTGGTCATACTTAGCTTGACATGCATGCATTGTTTTTGGTTCCCCTTGAAGAAGAAAGTGGAAGTTCCAAGTGAGGGAGGGCTGCAAGTAGCAGCCTGTTATGTTTCGTTCCCCAAGCCTAACCTTGTTTCTAAAATACATTCCTCTTACAAAGTGAGCTACTGTGAATCGTGACATGCATGTTCAGGTTAAGTGTGACAGCAACACTGCGTGTACTGAGACAAATTATTTTCCTTATATTGTGTGGATTGTGTACCGCCGATGTACTTCAGCTCTACCTTTTGGAGCATGCTGTGTATGAGCCCCGCATTTGCTTCGCAGCAGGTCTGGTAAGTTGCTAAATAAACAAAAATATTAATAGAATAAACTTGTGTGTCTTTTAAGGCAATGGTCTACTTTGGTGCTGAGTTTCCTTGGGCAGCAGGAAAGAATCGGTTTTACTTTTCCACACATAGAAGTGCCACACAAATTACTCACGTCATCTGATTGAGGCACCAACTTCCTCGCCACCTTCACCTTGCCCCTGTGTAGGACAGTGGTCTCTGGTTCCATGTCGATGAAATCTTCTAGGATTTCATTGTAAATCTGGATAAAATCTGAAACATAATCTGCACATAGTACGTAAACACAGATGTCACATAGCCCTAGTTGCAGTTACTACTACATAATACAAAAAAAAAAATCGGTGATAACGGAACACACATAATGACTGTAGCCGGATCACATTGATAAAAACATTGTTTTTAAACTCGGGGAGGAGACCATGACTTGACAGAACCCGAGGCTTGAGGGCAAATAAAAAGTTTACTGTTCACACACCACACCGACCATGCAACGCTGCCTCGTTCCTTCATAAGTACTTCCTACATTTTTTTTGGTATTATTCCTTGAAAAGCGAGTCCAAATCTTTTCAAGCTATAAAAAATTTGCATGGCACTTACCAAGGTGCTGTCTGTGATCATGGTAATTGCAGACAGAGCTGCCACAACTTCGCGATGGTTGCCTGCTCTCATCGTAATCTTTTTTCTTTCACCGGTTTTGAGAATTGTGAGGCATACGATCTCGTCGGCCATCTCGACCCGCTCACGCACAGCACGTGTTAACACTTGCTCTGAAAAATACCGTGCAATCACAACGCGAGTGTGCGAGACGAGAGCAACGAGAACGAGCACACTCGCATCCGGGACAGTTTTCTTTGTGTATTTTAGGCAACAAATAGAACTTGCCAGGGATAGGACAGAGTGGGACGAGTCAACCTACTGCATTATCGCCTAATTTCGTAGCTTTTGCGAGCCCTTTTATGGTATCTTCGACAATTGCTTTAAAATCTGTGGTAGGATCACAGTCTAGGCGCTTATAGTATGTCTCATCATTTAGCTGTATCTGGACTTCGCTTATATAATCCGTTTTGCTCATGATTACTATGACACCACCTTTGTCTGCTGGTTTTATCTCAGTATCAGTGCATTTAGCCAATGACGGGATAGCTTTCCTTTCTGTAATGAAATATTTGTTTAAATTAATTTTGCTTTTCATAAGCTTTAAGGACGTCGCGTTTGATGGTGGAAATATACATGTCTAGGTATTTATCATGCTGGACCGGAAGGGTCCGCTTGCTTGAAGGCGTAACTGGCGGTGTGTCAGAAGTGGTTGGACGGTTGTGGAAATATTCCCGTAGGCACATGTTGCGTGAAAAGTTGTCCAAATCTTTAGCAAATTAATAATCGCCATATCCTCCAGTTGCAGGACAAAAGCTTAGGCCCCGTGATAGAATGTGAAGTTCATCCCCAGTTAGGCTTATATGGGGAGAGGTTCACTACATTAGAAGGAGGTGGCATGCTGTGCGTCCACGAAGGATTTTATCGGGACCACCATTATTTCCTGCCTTGGAAACAATGAGCGGTCCACGCCATCACGAAGCAACTTTTTACATTTTTAAAAACTAATCTTGCTTAGCTTTTTAATGTGTAAGTTTCTAACTCGGCGATTTTATACGTACTGAAGTCACTACTGGCCCACAATTGTCGTTCCATGTTTAGCGAGTCCTGGAAAGCATGCTGATAATGATTGTGAATAATGTAGGTAAAATCTAGAGGTCGTTCTAAGGGTTGTTCACAGATGCGAGCAAGCGCATGCACGCAAGTGCGCGCGCACACGCACGCACACGCACACACGCACACACACACTACGCTGAACCCGTAGAAAAATGGAGAAAATATTATGAAAAAAAATAACAAAATACTATTATTTTACTGATGTTTCGGCCGGTGGTCCGGCTTTCATCAGAGTGAATGGGAATGCACAAGATGTTCATTCCCAAAGTGTCGGAAATTTGCGTGGAAAGGACATGTGGCTCCAAAGTGTAAGGGGAAAAAATAATAAAAAAGCAACTAAAACATCTTTTTTTTTTAATGAGGGACTAACACATGGACAGAGCACAACACATGGCTGCGATGAGTCACGGCCGAGGAGGCGTTGTCCTCACCCTCGAATAAGCGGAAGGAAAAAATAAAAGTCGTTTCCGCGGTGGCGGGAGGGGAGAACGAGGGAAAAACATGTGGTTAGGCAGCGCATTCCCCAGTCTCGAGGGACCATCATCATTTAAGATAAGACCACACTCTACAGACATGCCATGCGAAGGGGGCATGCGACACAATAGCGGCTCCAGAGGGAAAAAGAGAGAGGATATGTGGACGTGTCTAGGTCACATTGGCGGTGTCACATGTAAAACTTCCTTTCATTTGAACAGAGAAGTTGGACGCAGTACTGATTGCTTTCTGTGTAGTCCTCATGTGAGGACTAACCTGGCAATGTTATTTGTTGTAAGGCATACAGTCTGTGCCACGGCTAAGATTTAGGGTTGACATTTTTGTCAAAGTATCGCGTAAATTAAATTTTTCCTATACGCGATGTGGGGCGATTCTACAAATATGCGCTTAAGGCAATCGCTTTGTGCAAGGATATTATGGTGCTTTTTAAGAATAGCTGAAACCTTCTGCACTGACGTAGAGTGGCAAGGATTAAATTTGTGCATTGTTCATTATTAGGTGGTCTAGCTTGAAGTATGGCAGCACGGTGGAACTTCCCAGCTCTGGTTATAGTATCAGTTATCTGCTCCGGGTATTTCTGCTTCAGAAAAACGGCTTTCATTAGCGCACAGTGAGCACTGAAATCTTTGTTCGAACATGTACGCTTAAAGCGGTGAGCTTGGCTGTACGGAATGCCCGTCTTACAATGTCTGACATGACTGCTATAGAAATGCAAATGCTGGTGGGTGTCCGTTGGCTTCCTGTAAAGTTTCTTGGTTAATCTTCCTCCAGACAGTGAGACGCTTACATCCAGAAAGTTAACACTGTCCTGTGAGTAGTGGTGAGAAAAGGAAATACTGGGATGAACACGATTGAAGTCGCTTATAAATTTTAAGAGATCCGTTTCTCCATGAGGTCAAATCATAAAGATGTCATCAATAAAACGCTTGTAGAAGAGTGGCTTTAAGCTGCGAGGTGCGAGAAATTCTCCTAGTACAGCCATAAAAATATTGGCGTAGTTGGGACCAATTCTCGTTCCCATTGACATTCCACTTAATTGCACGTAATGGGCCTCGTTAAACTCAAAATTGTTTCTTTGTATGACACATGGCTGTCCTCACCCTCTGAATCTGACAGGGGTTGGCTTTTCTCGACTGGGTCCTTTGGCTCTGCGAGAACAGCCACCATTTTCACCATGCTTGCTGACAGTGTGGTGACTTGCTCAGTTGTTTTCTTCTCAGAGCCTTACAATGGGGTGGCGCTGGCTCGAGTGATCTCTAGTAGTTGTTTCAGACGCAGGTAGGCCCTCTCATCTGGTGTGAGGTGTGTCGCTGCTTGCTGGATGTTTGTGAGTCTGAACAGGTGCTTGCCCAGTAAAGGGCTGGTTTTCTTCCGTACGTAGTCTCTAGTCGGTCTGACTCTGCTGACTCTTCTGGTCAGCTCGAGCACGTTATCCAGGGCCAGTTTTGTCTTTAGAGCCCTGTCTGCCAGGCACCTCACCGTAACGGACTGCGACTCCCATCTTTCTGTACCACTCCAGTTCTTGATGGGTACGAAAGGCCGTGCGATTGGGGGCCTCGATAGGCATAGGTGGCGAAGGTGTCCAGGGTCGAACATGTCGCCAACCGTCCCAAGGCAGCAATCCGAAACCACTCAGACTCACTGGAATCTTGGCCAGGCGTCTGTCAATGTGCATTTTAATGAGCGTCTTCTCTGTGACATAGCCTATGAACTCCAGAATAAGCTGTGGAGCCATGAGCCTGCAGGCCAGGACTCTGCCAAGTTTCGAGATGTACGTGAGTAATGCATCATCAGTTGGTGGCCTAACGCTCCAGAGCCTCCGTTGATGGAGCAGCAGGATGGTGCTGCAGGGGTAGGCCCGCGCTCTATCACTGGGCTCAATCAGTAGAAACTCTGTACGACCGGTCTGCAAGGTGAATTTACTTTAATTTGCTTTGGCGCCTATGAAGTCGTAACCCAACTTCACGGCAAGTACATTGTGATAGTTACCCAATACAACTTCTACATTGTCGCCCCACACTTTCTGCCAGGTGTCTAAACGCTTGTTGGGCTGCCGGAATGCATTGGCCAGGTCGCAGGCCATCTCCCCTAACATGGAGTTCTACCCGCTTTTGACTGCCGAGGTGGACCACAGGCCTGACATCAACCCATCAGGGACTGGGAAAGCCCTCTGATACCCCAGCCCTGGTGGAGAGGTGATTGTGGCATGTTTGAACCCTTCTTCGAGGAGGCGGTTGAAGAACAAGACGTCGGCCACCTGCCCTACCCTCACAGAGTGGAGCGTGCGTTCGAAAGTTATTTGTTGGAAGGTCACAATCTCATCAGTTGTTGGTTGGTGATCGAATTTGGCCAAGTCATACAGTAGCTTATAGCTGCCAAATGCCATGCACATGAAGGTTCGTTCATTGCGTGTCATTCTCTCCCGGGTGTTGTTCGGCCAGGACAGGTATGCGCTGCCAGACTTGGCATACAGGTACGGTTGCTGCAGGTACATCTGAAGGGGTGCGGAGACGGCCAAGCGGATTTTCCCAAACTCGCTTTTTACAAGTGCCATGTTGTCAAGGGGATTGTGCGAGTGCACTTGGTTTACGAGCTCGTCAAATGGGACTACATCCAAGACTAATTTTTCTGTGCCTTGAAGCTTCCCTTCCTACAGTCTTTGCTTCCAACAGTTGTTAGTTAGTGATCATTTGAAGCTAAGTACAAGCCAGTTGCACAACAGCGTGCATGTGCAGTCATTGCAAGTTCCCTGCAAAATAACACAAGAAAGTGGAGTGGCTGAGAAGGCATTTATGTTTTGCTTATATCCGCCAAGACTGAAATCACTCTCGCTTCACACTCAGCAGCCTTCTGGTGGAGTACAAACACTCGTTCGCGATAAGGATTTATTTTTATTTAGATTTCTCATACGCAATCCTCATTTTCCTTTGCTCTTCAATGAGCTGTGCAAAGAGGGATTCTCTCTGCATTTTTTTTCCCCACTGGCATTTTTCTGCAAATGCCAGAAGCAGGTGGTGGAGGTGACGCATCTGGCTCGGCTGTTGGTACGAATGCTTCGTCATTGTTGCCGCAGTTGACTGTCGTCTGTGGCGATAGTAGATGGCTGGAGAGGCTCGCATCAAGCACAGCATCCTCCGAGCTGAAAGTGGTGCCATGCCTCGTCTCATGAACGGGCTGATACACACACAGAAATGTTAACACGAGAACAAGACATTGCGCTGGAAACATTCACGAGCGAAGAGTGGACATGGCATTTACCTCTTTAACGGTTGCATTTCTGCAGCCAAACGTCCAAGAGCATGTGTAGAGCTATCCTGTAGTGGAGCAAAAGCAAGCAAAAGGAATAGAAAGCTACAAGTGTGATTGACCTCACTAATTGCAGGAAAAAAAGAGAGGGGATACCAACACAAAAACCACCAAAAGTGCTGTAGTGTGTGGGTATGACTGTCTCAAACTTGTCAAATATGAAGCAGATAGCACGCATGAGTGCATTCGCTGTGTTTTTTACAAAACACAGCATTTGAAGCTAAGTACAAGCCAGTTGCACAATTGCGTGCATGTGCAGTCATTGCAAGTTCCCTGCAAAATAACACAAGAAAGTGGAGTGGCGCAGTTGACTGTTCTCTGTGGTGATAGTAGGTAGTAGCAGGGCATTAAAGAAAACGGGAAGGCAGAACAAGCACTGACTAGTGTGTTAACCATTCACTGCCTCGCTTATTGCACCATCTCAAAAGGCAGAATACAGTCAAGAAGATAACACTGGACATAAACAATGATACGTTCACATTTGAGAAAATGCAAATAAGGCTGCTGCACTTTTGGGCTGCACTAAAGCCCCTCCATGCCCGTTTTCGCCGACCAGGTTAAGTACCGCCAATCTATCCTCCTCCTCCGTGCTCCTGCCTCGCTCACCCCCTCAGTTTTCGGAGTCAAGCGAAACTTACGTAGTCCCAGCTTCTGGTTTTAACAGAAGCGACGTCACTACGGTGTGGAGGTACAAGTGTGCAACAAGTGAAAATTCGGGAACCGGTAATCCTGGAACCATAAATAACGAAAACCCTGGAAGCAGAAATTATGGAAGTGGAACTGGTTTGAGCGACGAATCGGGGAACAGTGGCGCACATCAAAGGCTGGCGCTACTTTGCAAAAGCGGCGGTGGCGCGTGGATGGAGGGGCTTTAGGCTGCACAGAGCAGAAACAGTTTAGGGTGAGAGCAAAACAAGTGAAGTCTACTTACTCTAGATGGTCAAAAACACAATTTTAGCAAAGTAGAGAGCATTGCTTGTTGAGCACGACAGTCATTAGACTCAACACGTAACCCAGAGTCATGCCAACTGTTGAGAGATCAGTCGGCGTTCTGGGTTTCTATTAGAAAAAGTGCCAATTGTCGCATACCTGCCCACTCGCCCTTAATCGTACACTCTCGTTTCAGTAGTCATGCTTACTAGCTGTTCGATCAGACCCTGAACCTGAAGCATTCGTCAAATTTCGTGCAGTATGCGATTTGCAGCCTTTACCACTGTGTTCAGCGTACCATTACAGGCTGCGAATGGAACACCGAGTGTGCCCCATTGCCTCACACTTTTTACAATGTGTATTAGCTGATGCAAGTTAAAAATCATACTTTTTGCCGTACAGAACTTGTGCAGGAACATGGAACTCTGAAAGTAGCTCTTCTGCTTAAGTGTGAAGAGATTATGCCGTGCATTAGCAGGATGTGTAAAGCTTCAACAAGGCAAGCACGCTTGTTTGATGCATGATTTGTATTAAATTCTATATAACACGGGTAAACTGTAAAAGAGAATACAAAGTTGGTCTCTTGCTTTCCACCAATTTCTTTTGTTTCCCTTGGCAATTGCCAGTCTTCCTTTTGTGTGGAAGAAGTGCTTCTATAGCCTTGCATAAATGGTCTCTTGCTGCTTCTGTATGCAAAAAAAATTGGTGCATACCACCTATCCTAGTTTCTGAAAACTGCCTTGCCACTTACAACAAAACGAATAGCATAATAAAAATTGCAGTAGTTTAAGGAGTGGAAGGACAGTTTCCACATCTCTTTCAAAGTGCCCTAGTTAGTGCAATTTCTACATCCTCCAAAATTTCATTTTCTGGGTATTTTGGGAGCAAATATTTTTGAACCGAACACTTCATAGCCCATAATTCTTTCACCCTCCTGCAGGCACCAGTTCCAGCCATAGTATGCCTTGAACTGCATGACACCTCACATTGGGGCTCTCGCAACTGAATCTAGTGCATCGCAAATACAGTATGCCCTGAATAGTTCATGCTCCATAATAAAGCCATTTTGAGACAAATCATCCATTGTCTCCATGAATACATCTAGAGATAGGTCCATGTTCGGGCGTTTTCTTTCCAAACCACAGGGTAGCCAACACAAGTTTGCTCCTTGCACGACAGGCATCTCATTAACTAACAATTGTTTAGGCTAAATTGAAATGTTGGTGAAAGTGAAGAGTGGTACACCATCCACATTTAATGTGAGGCTAATCCTGTGCCCCTCAGCCAGAACTGCAGCAGAATGTACCCCAAGTCGCTGATGAGGTTTTGGCCTTTTTTGAAATGCCCATTCAGTGACGTCATGGTGCTTGTGACGAGGCATTGAACACTACTCGTAGTTTTGTAGTAGTTGAGTTTTTGCATCACAGGGTGGTGTGGGATGTAATACACTGGGCTAAGTGTCGCAGCCTCTGTCATGTGCTCTGCATGCGCAGATTCCAAGTAGCCTCTGATTGCTGTGTCATATTGCTTGGCGGGTTCTTTGCTATGACAGTCGCTCCGTCAATTTGTTTAGCTGTTGCACCACCATGCTCCGATTGCAGGCCAGGTCTATTGCTTTTTTCTTTCATGACAAACGCTACTTCACAGCACACATTTTTCTTGTGTTGGCAATGTCTAAACACTGAGTTCCATGCTTCTGGGAACTCGGTGTTTAGACATTGCCAACACAACCAAAAAACAGGTGTGCTATCATGGCGTCCAATTCTCAAAACTTCCGCAGTGTCGTTTATACTGTCTCTGCAGTATCCATGCTGATCTAACATAAACATTTGCTGCGATGGAAAAGGTGGAGTTTACACTGAAAGGGCCTTGGAATGTCCCACCAAATGTTATGTTGATAATTGCCAGCCTATTGCTTTCTTTGCAATGCTGAATTCTCCCTGTTAGGAGATCCCAGAGATGATCAGCTCAATTAACATTCCGATTCTGGGAACAGCTGGCATGTCCTCATAAATGAATTTCTCGGCAGTTAATGCTAACTCCTGCTCAGCTGCTGTACAAAGGCATGTTCTACAGGAAGTGGTAGAACGTCCTTGCATATGAAGGACATCTTGACGGCTTCTGCACTTGTTTCCTTCCCTGTATGCCCACTCCAAGTTCAGATTTTGACAACATGGCGACTCAGGGCGTTAGCCACAGCACTGCCAAGAAACCTCTTGGATGGAATTCCTCTGGCTGCTGCCATGTATGACGCCTCTGATGTGGCCTATTTGTTTTCCCCGATGGCCCAAGTAACGAAAGTTGACATAGCCACTTCGTTGCTTGTTTCTTCTTTTGAGGTTGCATACACATTAGTTGTGATGACTCCTTCGGCTTTATTGCTCTTTAGTCGGGATTGCAAGCAGAAGAGGCATGTCGTCCATTGCAGTGAACACAGTTTACATTTATTGTACAGCGCTTGTACAGCGCTTTTACTGATGCTCCCATCTTGTTCGACTTAACTTTGCATTCTTTTTTTCCAAAGGGAAGGGAGCTGTGCGAGCCCCAGTGTCGTGTTACTCTCACTTGCAGGTGAATCACCTCCTCACCCGGTCCAGGTACACTTAAAGAACTGCAACATTTGTAGTCTGGGAGTGGTTGAAGCCTGTCATTGTTTTCGTGGCATGCTTGCTTTCCTTGGCTACAGCTCTCCTTCAGGGAAATCACAACCTCCTTGCACCGCTCTCTGGTTTCTGTCTCAAAAATGAGAAACTACACTGGCCTCCATTACTTGGTAAGGACGGTGCTTATCCTGATTAACCTGTAGACGCGCTAGGCTTGCTCACTTGGCTTGCTTGTCTGTGGAATCCAACTATCGCATCTTGGGAAGCGATGAAAGCATTGACACACAGCATCGCAGAGGACACGGATGTGGTGACACCTTGCCCTTGTAGACCACAAATGTGCATCTGGATGTGGTCGAACAATCGACGCAGTCCCCTTACGTCGGTTGACGAAGTTACTTGTAGTAGTTTGCTTAATTTCCCAAGATTCGTTCTTTGTCGCCGTATCTGCTGCAGTATCTGATTGTGCATTTTTGGTTACCACTCCCCTCTAATTCCTCATAAAGTAACAGAAAGGCTACCACAGCATTCAAAAGTACAGACGTCGACAAACTATCAACTTGAAGTGAAAAATCAGCTTGAATCTACAATCGGCTATCAACTCGAAGTGAATAGCGAGCGACAAAAGGTGAGCACGCACATGGAAAAGTGGTAATGGAACTCTTCTGACTTTGATAGACAGTCATTGTCATGCACTGCCTACACATAAATGTACAAGAAGCTTGCCAATCGAATAGCTCACCCGTGAAAGTCTCCAAATGTAGTTTGGAGTATCTGCCCCAGGTGGTCAAAATTAATCCGGAGCCCTCCACTACGGCGTGCCTCAAAATCAGAACTGGTTTTGGCACGTAAAACCTCAGAAAGAATCGCAGTATGTCTATATTGTCCTTGTAACATGTTCTTTCGGCTGTAGTCCTTTAATGGTGACCATAGCTGGTTCCGCGAGTAGCGACCTTAGGTAATGGAACTCTTCTGACTTTGATAGGCAGTCATTGTCATGGACTGCCTACACATAAAATGTACAAGAAGCTTGCCAATCGAATAGCTCACCCGTGAAAGTCTCCAAATGCAGTTTGTGGAGTTTTACTCAATGCTGTTGGACTGCTAAAGGCATTGTTTGCACCTTGCTTGTTGAGACGGTTGTCCCGGCAGAAGCGGTGATCCTAGCTTTGTGAAGGCCCATGGTGTGATTTGCTGTGTTGTCATACTGCACGAATTCAGCATAGTCCACTTCATGGATATCACCTGGCAAGCACTTTTCCATGTGCGTGCTCACCTTTTGCCGTTCGCTATTCATTTCAAGTTGATAGCTGATTGTAGATTCAAGCTGATTTTTCACTTCAAGCCTTGTCTTCAAGTTTGTCTACGTCTGCACTTTTGAATGCTGTGGTAGCCTTTCTGTTACTTTATTTATTTGGGATACCCTCTGTGCCAAGGAATTAGAGGGGAGTGGTAACCAAAAATGCACAATCGGAAAATAGTACACAGGACCAATTAAGAACAAAAATTAATGGCATTAATAAAAATAAAAGTAAGCATGATACGAATAATACGAAAAAAGAAGCTGGCACAAAAATTAGTCTTATTCATACAATGTTAGGTAAGGCAGTTTTAATGTAGTTATGGTTTTGAATCGTTGCAATTTCCGCTGGAAGGTGATTCTATTCAACAGATGTGCATGGAGAAAATGAAAAGGAGTTAGTTCTGTAGGGTGGTATGCCGACCTTGTTGGCATACCACCACTTCTACTCTGCCAACAACCGCGCTCGTCGCTCGACCGCACCGTCTCTTATCTCCACATGGCTCTGTCCTTTATGCACTGTGCATTCGCCGCTCAGTTTCCGTTGAAGCGATAGACCGCACGTACCTTCGCCGCTGCGGCGTATGGGCTTGCTGCCAGCGTTTTGACAGTCGTTGTCTGCAGTCATTCAGTGTGATCTCTTCATGTTTGTTTGTGCGCGCTCACACCACGCTTGTTCATTCAGTTAGTAATAGTCAGGCCACATTTTCCAACGCACGCTACACATGTAATGCTGCCCGGATCGGCAGTGCAGCGCTACAGGTGTGTCCCTTTGCATGCGCTGCCCACGGGAAGCGCTTCTCATCAACACCACCGTTTCACACGCGCCTTCTCGTGGTCATCGAGTCTCTCTTCATGTCGGTCTACTTACGCCGCAGCACACCTGCTTACTTAATCAGCTCATGTTTACTACAATTTATATTGCTACCAAAGCCGCTCACCTTACATCGTATGACATTGCTGTGTTGCTATCGCATTCATTGCTTCGCCCTTAGGGCGAAACTGTGACATTTTTGTCTTATTCTAGTTAGCAAGTGTCCATATATACAGCAAGTTTTAAGCACTTGGATGTGGAACAAGGGCAGGAAAAGAAAAGCATGTAAACACACATAAGAAATGCCCGCTATTCTGCGTGACGATTTCCTTACAGTCTGAGCAATGTTCGCTGGAAAACTGAACGCAAAAAAAAAATGGAAGAGGACAAGCGCTTCTACCAACTGCTTTTTTTTTTTTTGTATTAACACCCACCAACATGTAAGCTTGCTCAAGCATATGCGTCATGACACTCCTTCATATGAAAGTGTGAAGGAATATCGAGAACTTTTGCGCATGTCAGATACAAGCATTCAAAAACTCAAGTTCAGCCTTGTGCAATGCAGTTGATGGCACGCTTATGCAGATAATGGAATGCTTGTTAATAAAGAAGGCTTCCAAAGCCAACTGAGTTTTTAGCCAACCTACCTAGAATGTGGGTTTCACGAAACCACGCCCCGCAATCACACGCCGTAATATGGGCAACCAAATGTGCCATCGTATCGTACTTGCTAGCTTTTAGAGCATGCTCTCTAAGTTGGTCGTTTAGTTGCCATTCTGTCTGGCTGGTGTGAACCTTTCCGCTTGTCATGGAAATTGAATATACAACCGCTTGACGAACACTTCATCAAGCGGCATTCATGCTTTGTTTGGTAACCTAGTTTGCTGTCATCGCAAATCTGCATCAACGTCTCTCAATATAAACTTCCGAGGAATGAGAATTGGTCAGTGTGGTAGTGACTGCATACACCTCGAAGTACATTAGACCGAAACAACAGTTTGACGTCATTTTGGAGCTGTTCAACAATCTCGAATGATACTTCAATCTCCTGCACTTCCATGGCAAGTACTATCAACCTCACATGCAGATGGTGCTCTGTGACCTGATTGGTGAGGTAGAGATTGGAAGGAGCAAATTGAAAGGTTGACAGTTCAAGCACCAACTCTTCATATGGCTAGGTAGTGCCTCTATAGCAGACAGAGGCCCTGGGGCAGTTTTTGTAGGTTAACATCTGACAACTCCAGGAGACTGTTGATGAGTCCTCAAGTCTGGGCAAACATCTCCAGGATTGCTGCAGTCATCCCACCAGAGCCGATCCTACCACATAAAGCCACCAGTACCATTGAGAATGGTTCAAGATGGACCTGATATGGTGATGCGATCCTGTTGCCAATTGTGCAATACTCAACCCGGATATGAGGTGAACCTCTCGTTTTGGTGGCTCATCCCAAATGGAAAAATTTTACCATTGTGAGGAGAAATCTAGAGGCTCTATTCTTAATGCAAACCCAGTTTCCTTGGTCCATTTGGAGGAGGTATCACTGCTGGTTGTCTTTTATTGTACTTGCAGGTGCGACGAACCTCACTGTCACAGTAGAGAGCACCATTCAACAGTTCTGGATGAATCTCCCAAACCATTGACATGACTGCTGTCTCCTCTATCGGAATCTGGGCGATGGTCTCGTAGTGTGACACAGTATCCTTGATTTGCTTTATTTTCTCGAACCATCATTCAAGCCAAGCTTGGCATGCACCTAATATGGACCAGGTTATAGGCACAAACCAAGAGATTTTTGGCTTTGGAGATCTGCCATAGGGTGTTGGACCATCTGTCGAGAAGAGCTAACGGAATAGGTTGTCGAGACAGATATTTCCTGATAGTTGCCAATCTCTCTACCTAGCAACACTTTTGATGCAGCGTGAAACGTAACATGGACACAAGAAGGCACAACTAAAAGGACAACACACAGCGCTACTAGCAACAACAATGTTTATTCTCAAAACCAGACCGCTTAAATACCACATGCGCCATAGCACACATAGATCACGTGGAAGCACTGAGAAACATGCGCGATTGAATTCACACTATCGAACCATATTTAATGACCCGCGACAATCCGCCAGAAGAACTTGTCACCGCTTACGCAGGAAATGCAACTCCTAGGAGACGGCGCTGTCAAACGCTTGCTAATGCACAATTCAAGTGCGTCGATAAGCTCTGCCTCAACAATCAACCGGATGATCTCTTCTGTATATCGACCAAGAATAATGGTCTTGTCAACCATGTGCCTGGGTATGGACGATGAGAAACCCATCAGGCGGCAGCTTTTTTGTTTTTGTGCTCTCTCAACTGCTCATTTATGCACCGATGTATTGTTTCCCACAAGAGAAAGGAATGCGATACACTACAAATGCCTTGCAATCTACAAACTGTGCGCTCAACTTATTCTGTCCTAGAAGGATTTGTCTTCACACAGAGCCCTCCAAGCTTATCGGGTACTACCCGATAAGAACACAGTCCTCATCTAACACTTTATCTGCCATTGCTTCTGCTGCCTTCTGCCCTCCTGTCAGCCATGTGAGCAGCATTATTTTGTTTCTCTGACAGTCAGTGCAGTGAAAGGTTGTGCACTGCCGGTTCGCCTTTGCTTTCTAGGTAGGCAATCACTGTAAGCACCTGGCCTTTTGGGCGGCCACACGTTTTCATAGCCATTGGTACCTTGATTTCTTTAAGGCTGCTTGAAGATTCTTTTGTGCTCTCTTCGTCACCAGTAACAAAATTGTCTTATTTCTCAACATATTCTGTGCTGGTCCTTGGACAGTCAAAGCCATCACTGTGCTTGTTTTCTTGCTCTGTGTTGCCTGACTGAAGAGTTATTTGTCATATCACAAGAATGACCAATATAAGTAATAAAAATTGGGCCCCTCCGTTTCCCTTCTGAGTGAAGTGTCACTTATATGCACATCTACACTTGTGTGTGAGGAAGTTATGCAAGTGACTGGTCGCACCAGTTATTCTTGCGTGATGCTTCCTTCATTGCCTCGGGAAAATGATGAGAAACATCAAGACTGCCTTCCCTTCACGAATTCTCAATTCAACTTTTACAGAGGAGCTGTTAGAACCTTGCTATAATGATTATTCCGTTGTCCGGGGGGAGAGAGAGCTGAGAGAAAGTGAAAGCAGAGTATGAAAATAGCATCGTGCAGCATTGCGAATGCGAGGTGGAGAGGAGTGAGGCAGGTGGTAGTGGAACGCGTAGAGCTGCTGCGAACGCCGACTGAGTTTCTCTGCATTCGTGCCTGAACGCGCCCAGTGTCCATGACTGCAGCCGATGCCTCTGGCGGCGGCTCGGCAGGTTTCGACCAGAGAGCTGGACACTCATCGCTTCCGAAAGACTGAAGCGACAGCTTGGGAAGCTGAAACCAAGCGTCGCAGAAGAGAAAATCCAGAGTCTAGATTGAGGGAAGCAGAGAGTTCGCAGTAGGCAAAGAAATGAACATCCGGAGGCTCGCGAAAATGCGTGGCTCTGCTATCGCAAACACCAGAGACCAGCGGAGATGGGGGAAGCCCAGCAAAAGTTAGACTAAGTGTATAGTTTGCCACTACTTCGCTAGGATTTCCCCAGCTCCGCTGCTCTCGGGTGTTTTCGATAGATAGCAAAGCCACGCATCATTTTTCTACATTTTTCCAGCATTGAAGTATGCTTTTGAGCACTCCAAGTCTGTCTCTGAATGTGTACATTGAGCCATCTGATGTGAGATGAGCCAGTTTTGTGGCAACAGAAGCCACCTTTCTGAACTTTTGGTGACTGGACAGAATCTTCTCATTTCTGCGACTGCTGACATGCATTGCTTCAACATCCTGGTTAGATTTCCGAGAAGTGCTACCATTTACATACACTTACATGTACCAGACAGGGGTAATTGGAGATTGCAGGGAGAGGCCTTCGTCCTGCAGTGGACATAAATGTAGGCTGATGATGATGATGATGACATGTACCATCCTTCTATACAATGATTTTGGTCAAACTTTGCCAGCTGGAGGTGCTCACGTACCACAAAAATGCGACGGCATGGCAACATCATAGCCTGTCGAGAAGAGCAGATGCAATGCATATCTGTCGCACAAAATCTTTGTGCGCAGGCAAGAGAGTCTGCATGGCTGGCTGCTGATGTCGAAGCCCTCAACCCTTCTTTTACGCCATCATAGGCATACAGTGTCGACAGCCTTGAATAATGTTCACCAGCCTCGTTGATAGAAGCTAAACCCTTTCGTTTCTGCAGTCCAAGTGCTGCCTTGCGTGCCTTTTCATTTCTTGAAGTATTAATGAAGGCAAAGAATTTTTCTACAAACGATTCCAATGAGCTGAACTGCTCCAGCAGTCTGCTTCAGCTTGGCGTTCTTGCTTTCTGCATGGTTGTTTGTGCTATCAAAAAAGTTACCGCACTGCCATTTGGACCCCATCACTCACTCTTCGTGAATGAAATGCCAGTTTGAAATAATAAATGACTGGTCTCGGCGCACATTTACATTAAAGAGCATAGAGCTTGTCAGACTTAGTTTTTTGTATACACCATCTGCTGAAGAATATCTAGAGCTGTTTATTGCTCAGCGTTCGCAATTCCTAGCTTGAGGACACTTCCCTGCAAAATGCTTAGTGTATGGAAGGCACAAATGTGCAGCGCTGCCGAAGGGAACAGCTCCTTCACAACATGTCGCTCCTTGACATCTTTGTCAGCCATTGAACTGATGGGCATTTAGGATTCATCTCCTTAAAAACTTAAAAAAACCAAGAAAGTGTTGCGGCGTCCTCTGTTGCGAACACTCCGACGCAGATGACTTCACTTTCACTGTTGCTGTTCTCTATAATAACTAAAGGATATGTCATTCTTGTTTCTAATATGTATTTGGCATCAATGAATAGGACTTCTGGGCAGTCTTCGAATGGCCTTCTCATCTTTGCATCCTGGAATTAAATGCTTTCTAGCACCTTGTTTTTGTTCGTAAGTAGGCGAACAGTTGCCTTGCGTTTACTTTCAAGAATGTTCGCAACATCGGTTAAATCATTCCTTTCATTAGGTCCTTCATTTTTGCAGCAATACTTGAAAGGTCTTTTATTTTAACAGCCTTTCCGCCTTCTTTCTGCAGCTGCTCCCTGCCATCAACTTGTTAGCCTTAGGAAGACGAAATTGCAGTGTTAGCGAGCCCTGGCGCGGGTGCGGAGGGGGAACGTGACAGTGGGTTACGGCGGCGTAGGTTATCGCTTCTGGCTGAGGCTACGGTGATTAAGCCTGAGTGACTGCTGGGTCTCCTCTCAGACAATGTCAGCAATTGGGGCTACTTGAGGCTGCGTCGAAGAGAATAACTTGCGCAGTTCTTCACATACAATGGCTCTGATAGTCTCTAGGAGCTCGTCAGAGCCTAGTGCTTGAATTTTGCTCTTTGGCGAAGCACTTGGTGGTTTTATTGCTGAGTGCAAATTTTCAGCATCTTCTCGATGCCCATGGCTTCCGTTAAAAATTCTGCAACGATTTGAATGGATTGCGAATTCATCCAGTGAAAAGCTCTTGCTTCACAATACGCATGAGAAAGTGAACTTTCTTCTCCTCACACATTTCCGGGTGGGCATGGTGGAACGGGACCCATCTCTTCCATGCAGATCGCAATGTTCTTGTTTGGGAGCTGCACATTTTATTACAGTATCGCTTCTGCCCTCTCTTTGCGGATGATGCTTATCAAGGTGTTCAAGAAAGTGCTGCGGAAGAGGTCCCACATTGTCAGGGTGGACTCGCGATTCTCGAACCATGTCTGGGCTGCGTCTTCCGAGAAGTACGCATGGTGCAGCTTGTCGTCGGAGTTCCAGCTGTTGAATGTAGCACCCCTTTTGTATGTTTCCAGCCAGTTTTCTGGGTCTTCAAACGATGATCCGTGGAAGGTCGGTGGTTCCCTGGACTGTCGCAGCACGATGGGGGGTGCGGGAGCTGCCATTGTGGTTGTTCACTTGGTCATTATTTCAATGGTCTTCGCGGGAAGTGGTCCATACTTTGGTAGCAATCCTTGCAGCCTGCAGCTTGCTCGCTGGTCCGTGGCGACGTTGGTGTTGTCTTCGTGGTTCGGGCTTGGATCACGGCTTTGTGGGGGCGCCTGGTACATGAATGCAAGGCACCTCCACCAGATGTCATGGTGTAGTGACGGTGAGGAACACAGTAGCGAAAACTGTGAATAACGGAAGTAACTCTTTATTGGGTGAACCTGTGCCCAGAAAAAAACAAGCACGATGGCGGCGAAAACAGATGACGATTGTCGAAAATATGATCTGCGGGGCAAGCGCGTCGGCTTTTATCAATTACTCATCGAACATTCTAGCGTCAGTATGTAAACTTATGACAGACAGACGCAGCCTTGCTCAGGCCCTGCTCGGTGACCTCAAGGTACTTCTGCCTTAGCTGAGCTCTCTCCTCGGTCACCATCCTGCTGTTGCTGGAACTGCTGCACCGAGCTGCACAGTCCCAACAAAATCGTGCTGCATTGCGCAGGGCCTCCAAAATCTGAATGTGTTTGAATGTGATGCACTACGCCCTCCTTCCCAGTGCCCTCTATTTCTTTCATGTTGCACATTTTACTACATAGTGCTTGCTTACTTTCGAACATTTTCTATCCTTTCTTTGTTGACAGGCAATTGGCTGTTCTTGAAGGAAAAAGGAAGTTGGTATGGAAATCCATAAGTGGTGCTGCCATCCATCCTTTATTTTGGTGTCCTTTGTTGCTTACCAAGTCCCATACCTGTGTCACACGGGCACATTTGGAAGGCCTTCCAGTCGCCGGCCTTCGAAACTTCACAACTGTATCGACTCAAAGGAGTTGTCGCGCTGCTACACGGCACTTTTGAAAGGCCGTTGAGTGGTTCAGACATCTCTCGCAAGATTGTGTGGCGCTGCATATCTTTATTTTCGTTTTCATGTCACCAAAAGGTAAACAACATTAAAACCACTTAAAAGCACTATAATTTCTTTTATGTTTGCTTATACATTACAAAAAAATTGTTTATACATTACCATACATATATGTTTAGTTTTAAGTTGTTGGGTAGCGAAACTGTGGCAACGTTTGCGGCCGCTTGATGCGGCTGCCATTTTGGTGCGAGTTTACATTCTATGAGTGCGCTGTGACTGCATTTTTGCTCTGCCGGTCTTTATTCTATGCTCTGCCGCTATGGGTGACAGAGAGACAGAGCAGCAAGATAACAAGGCTGCTATGATATTCTGTATGGCTGCGATCATGCAGCTTGATGCCGGGATTGAGGCGGCAAAAGCGGAAGCCAACGCCATCGAGGAAGAACTGCTGATCGCAAACAGTTTGACAATAGACTCGGTGACCGAACAAAGCGTGAACAGAGATAGATGGTCGTTCTCTCGCCGGACGAGGTGGTTTGAGGAGGCTGTGCCATTGCTTGGTGAGAAGTTTTTCAAGCGTGCATTCCGCGTATGGCCGGCGACTTTTCGCTAGACCGTGGACGCCGTGAGACCACTGCTCCAGCGTCAGAACACGAACATGCGTGAAGCCATCGCGCTGGATAAACGTGTCGCGATTGGCTTGTACCTGTTGTGTTCCTCAGCCGAAGACCGTAGTGTCGCCGAATTGTTTGCGGTGGGACGCTCAACCGTCAACGTGGCCTACAGAGAGTTTTGCGAGGCCGTTATCCACACCATGGAGGCTGAGTGGATCAAGATGCCCACAGCTTCGAGCATGGCCGAGCACATTCGCGAGTTCACGGTCACATTGGAATTCCCGCAAGCCATGGGATCACTAGAGGAGTGTCATTTCCCCATTTCACCGCCCAAGGAGAGCGCCACCGACTACAGGAACTATAAAGGATGGTAAGTCGTAGCTCTTGCATGGTGTGCACTTTCAATACATCACCTACATCTTTCAAGTTTGGTCATATTGTCACGAGCAATGGCGAAGACAGACGTTGTAGCGGGGCTAGGTCAGAGGCCCTCCTGTCGGACTGAAAACCGGCTGGAACCTGTGTGCTCTGTGCAGTCTTGTCTAGCCAATTTTTGGAGTGCAGTTTTGTCTATTTTTGGAGTACGGAGAATGGGTAATTAGTTTAATGCATGTAGCATAGTCTGCCATCTGCATTGTAATACGAAGAACTGTCAGGAGAGTTTATGTACATGCTAAACACTGTTGTGTTTGTTCTGCTTACGATGAGCCTGCTTTGTGGCTAGAACAATGATACTAGCAATTCGAATTAATGAGATTTTTTTTATGCCGGTACAGCATCATCCTCCTCGCACTCGTCGACCACAAGTATAGGTTCCGATACATCAATGTGGGTTCTCCTGGCAGCTGCCACGATGCATATGTGTCACATGTAAGAGGTCGCCTGTGGCGAGAAAAGATGACGAAGGATCGCGGAGCATTCCGAACGTTGCGAGCGCTCGAGGCACGTGAACCGAGGTGTAATCCGCGATGGAGAAGCGACGAAACAGCATTATCGACGTGGCTCTTGGGCCAGAAGGTTGCTTCGTCAGCCATGCTCTGACGACGGGAGTGCGGAGAGCCCGGCCACAAAGCTCGTGATGTTGGCAAGGCGTAACTGTAGACCTCGGAGACGTCCGGGCGAAGCTCCTGGGACCAGCTGCTGATGTTCACGGTGGTTCCGGTTCTCTTCGGAAGGATCCCTCTTCCTCGGCCGAGCTCGATCAACCGATAATCACCGGGGCACCGGGCCGTCACGCAGATCGTCGGAAGGCGAGGAACGCTTCATTAGGCCTAACCCAGCAAGTGACACTCAGCGGAGGCTACTGGAGCTCCAGCCACATACTCGGCCAGGTCAGTGGAACCGCGAGTCGTCGGCACATACGCATCTGCGACTTCCCGAACGAACAAGTCGTGAGGCCTAACCCGTCGAGCCTCCCTGCCACGTCAGCAACAGTGACCGGGTTAACCAAGTTTTGGAGACGAACGAGTGGACGGACCGACTCCAATGTAGCAATGTTTATGCGACAGTCGGCAAGTACAACGACGTTGAAGATTTGACAAGTCTCCAGCCGGGAGGATACGCGCATCGACGAACTTTGTAAGAACGACTTTCTTGTATCGTCACAACAGTAGGCCAGTGATGCCAGACATTGTTGTAGGAAACGCCCAGGACTAGCGTAGGCGAAGTTAAGGGCATTTACGTGGATAGATTTATTAGGTTGTATATTTTTGTTAACATTTATTTATGCATTGTGTTCTAGTTCAGTGTGTATTTGAGTTTTTAGTTTGAGGTTTTTGGTTATGAGGGTGTGATTAAAAATCTGCTTGCTGTGTAATTGCCATGCGTCTTCCAATCCCATCTCTATTAACACTCCCACGCCCCCGAGATCAGCGACAACAATAAACATCAGAATATGTATACCACTGATCAAGACTAGCAGAGGCAGTCCAGGGCCCCCTGTTTTGCCGACCACTAGTAACAATCACTGGTAGTCAAGAGTTCGACAGAATACCGTCTGGTCAGGTAAAAGCATTATTTGTGAAGCAGGTCACTGACCTGCTTCACAAATAACAACAATCAGTGGTACAGCTGTGCCGCCCTTAATGCTATGTAATCAAGCGTTTCCGCTCACTGTAAACATGATCAAGCCATTCAGCCACAGGGCACAGTTAAGCGTCGAACAAAGGTTATTTAATTATAACCTTTCCAAAGTTTGATGGATTGTGGAGAATGCATTTGGTAGGCTCAAAGCAAGATTTCGCTTTATCTTGAAAAGGATAGAGTGCGACATCGACAATGCCCGTCTTGTCATTCGTGCCTGCTGTGTTCTGAACAATGTGTGCGAGCATTTTGGCGACACTGTGCTCCAACACTGGTTGGTCGAGGTTCAGAACAATGGCGGCAGCCTCCATCAGCCTGACTGCAGCACAGACGTTGAGGCAGGGACAGGCTGTGATGTGAGAGCAGGCACTTCCAGCAGAGCTGAGAATTTTATGCTGAAGTTTTGTGGATGTTCATGCTTTGGTATTGATTTTTTTCTTGTGCTAAGTGCAGTAGGACGCCACAGGGATGAAACGGACACTGGATATGAAGCGGACACGAAGTGACACACGGGAGCGCAGACTACTGGTAGTTGGCGCTCCCGTGTGTCACTTCGTGTCCGCTTCATATCCAGTGTCCGTTTCATCCCTGTGGCATCCTACTGCACTTAGCGCAAGAAAAAATGACTCCACACCAACTAGCCCAATTCATAGCTCTTCTGAATGCTTTGTTAGGTCAGTGAGTCCACTGTTATCATCAAATGTGTGCCTTGTGCGCTTGTGCGTGTAGCAGAAGTTAATTTATTCTATGCGCACAAGTATTTTTTGCACTCAAAAGAGTGATTTAGCGCACACACTGAAGAAAGTATTCTGTACAAAACCCACAAGATGGGCGAAGTAAGTAAGAAATGGAAAATGAGGCGTCCATACAATCACAGCAAATTCAACTTTATTTGGAACTTCTTTCCAAATATTTTGCCATTGAATTAAAAAACTTTTCCTGCATTTGTATAAGTCTCTCTCTTTGCTCAAACTCTCTCTGGCGGCTAGCCACCAGCTGCTCCCTCAGCAATACATGCTCAGCCAATATCTGGTGCTTGAGGTCATCGCCCGCCTTCCTCTTCTTCGAACCCCAGCTTGTAGTAGCCACACTAGCAGGGTTGGCACTGCTGATAGCAGGGCTGGGAGAGGCAGGGCTGGGAGAGGCAGGGCTGGGAGAGGCAGGGCTGGGAGAGGCAGGGCTGGGAGAGGCCGGACTGCACTTTGGGCAGGGAGTTCAGTCCGGGGCTGTCTAGGGGTCTGATGGGCGCATTCTCCTCCCATTGCAGCTCATTGTCATTGTCGACGGCAGCACTTTCGCTGCCGTTTATCATTTCCATGATGACCTGCATAATGATTTAATGTTACTTGCATCTTTCATAACTTCAGAATGTTTTGCAAGATGACATTCCATCATGGGTCTCAACACTGTGATGCAATCATACGCACACCAACGCATACTCTACTGTAAGTGCTGTAGTTGAACAGGAAGCACCAACAAAACGGGAATGCACCTCGTCTCTGTGTTACGTGATTGCAATGACTGGGTACCAGCAAACAGCTGTTATTTTTACACGCTTATACTATCCTGAGGACTGTACATGCACGGAAAAGTAGTACCTGCATCCAGTAGTGTGAGCCACAATTTAGGACAATGCTGCACTTTCATCCTACAAAGTAGCATGTAATAGAGCGAGTTGTGCACATTCAGTTTAAGAAGTCATCGAGCAAGCGAATGTCTTCACAGATTATTCTGCACTTACTGAAGGCTTTTCAAAAATGCTATACCTCTTCAACAGTCACTTGGCTCTCTTGAGCCCTTGATGGGTCGTTGACCGGGAGTGTCCCCAGGAAACTGTGTAAACGCCAGAAATGTGCCCAGGGTATGGTGCCAGCACCGGTTTTCTGATTTTTCAGCCAAAACCTGAAATGTTATAAACGAGAAGGTTTGATTAATAATAAAGATGCATCGGTGGGCACAGATAAAAAATATACTGATCAAGTTTGCCTAACTGAGAGAAAAGTGGAACAGGAACACCAGACAGTCTTGTGTAACCAAATTGTTTTTTGAAATCCTCGTCACGCGACTATAGTCACATTAGTCAATTACCTTGAGTTTAGACACTAACCAACTGCGTCTTGCGCAACCAATATTCTTGAAGTTATGCTCGTTCGAGGCTGAGTTTACGGCTCATTAAAAGTGTCATGGGGTCGCGGAACAAATATTCCACGACAAATCAAATTCTGCGAAGATCCACCTGTTCATTTCTTTTCTCAATACACACCTCTCTCTCTCTCTCACGGCCAAGCCCTGGTGAGACACAAACGGTTAATCGTAAGGTCAGCGGACAAATTTATGAAAGTCGCTTACCGATAAGTCTGTGCAAGATTTTCGATCTTGTGGTGAACTTGAATGCGAGTTCTTTCAAAGCCCGCCTGTCGCAGAGCCGAGGCGATCTCGTCGTAAATTCCGCTATTACGCTTCTATTTATTTATTTCAGTACAATAAAAAAGCCCAAAGGGCATTACATAGGGGGATTTTTATACAATCATAATAAAGTTGCAAATACAATCTAAAAAATGCAAGATACAAAAAAACAAAGCAAAAAACTATAGAGATGGAGCGTTTGCAAATCAACGCAGGAAAGTACAGGCGACATCTTACAATCAAGAGGCATACTATATGAAATATCGACTTCATGCACATTGACGAGGTTAGGGTTGCTGCGTGTCGATTCTGTCAAGATACATCAGCAATTCTGTCTTAAAGGACGATATATCAGTAAGGGTAACTATTTGTTCCGGCAGATCGTTCCACTCTTTTACTGACAATACAAATGGCGAGTTCTGATATTTCAGCGTTCTTGCGAAAATTGGTTCAACTTTATAACTATGATCTCTGCGTGAAGAGATATCATGCGCCTGAAGATTATTTGTAGTTGCAAGAACTGTATTGCTGTGATACATGGTGTGAAAAAATGACAAACGAGATATCCTGCGTTGTGTGTCAAGATTATGGAGATGAAGTTTTCGCTTCAACACCGTTACACTTTGATAAGATGAATATGAAGATAAAATGAACCTGGCTGCCTTGTTCTGCACAGATTCAAGCTGGTTTGAAAGGTCAACGCTATGTGGATGTCATATTATAGAAGCATATTCTAATGCTGACCTAATCAGCGTTGTGTAGGCATGCAGCTTCGTTTCGGCATTGGCAGCTGACAGACGGCGCTTTAAGAGACCTAGTTTTTTAAAGGCTTTACTTGTTATATGCTCTATATGAACGTTCCACGTTAGATTAGGTGAAAAGTGCACACCCAGATACTTAAAGGACTGTGTTTTTGCGATTATACTGTTGTTAATCGAATAGGTATTCGCAGGAGTATTAGTGAGCGTAGAAAACGTCATCAGCTTTGTTTTGTCTATGTTGATCTCCATTTGCCACAGTGTGCACCACTCATGTAAGCAGGTTATATCAGCCTGTAGGCGTGTTACGTCAAGTGGGTTAGTTGTTTGTCTGTATATCACACAGTCGTCGGCGAAAAGGAGTGTGCTAGAAGTTATGTTGTTAGCTATGTCATTTATGTAAATTAAAAAGAGAAGCGGCCCTGTACTGACCCCTGTGGCAGGCCCGATATTACCAATGTACAGCTAGAAATGTGATCTCTAATCTTGACGTGTTGAAAGCGACTGCGCACAAATTCTTCGATCCAAAACGTGGTATTGTCGTCAAGTTGCAGCTTACGAACCTTCTTATTTAATCTTCTGTGGGGCACCCGATGAAAAGCTTTTGATAAATCTACGAATATAGCATCAACGTAGTGCAAAGCATGCAATGAGTCATGAAGATCGCTTACTAGTTCAAATAACTGTGTTTGACAGGACTTTTTGTATCTGAATCCGTGTTGTTGTTCAAGCAGCAGATTGTTATCGTTTAGGTGGGACATTACGTGCATGTAAATGATATGTTCCAACAGCGTACAGCAAACCGAGGTCAGTGAGATAGGTCTATAATTGTTAGGACACGTGCTTGCGCCTGACTTGAATATCGGAATGACGTGCGCTATCTTCCAGTCGTCGGGAAGACAAGCCGATTCCAAGGACTGCTGGAATATGAGTGCTAATAAAGTGGCTGACGTGTGGCATGTTAGTTTAAGTAGCTTATTGCCGATACTGTCAGGACCCGGACTACTATTCTGCGGCAGTCTCTCGATGGCGCATGCCACACCAGCTTCGCTTATTATAATCGATTGGCATTGGTGAAGTATTACTGGATCAGCGTCATCGGGTAACTTGTGTAGTGGAGCCTCTTTTGTAAATACTTGCGCAAAATGTTTGTTAAATAGTTCGCTTGTGGTTTCAATAGAGAGAATGTCACCGTTTTCATCCTTTAGCGTAAGTGTCTTGAATTCGGACTTGCGATTTATGTATTGCCAAAATTTTGCTGGCTTGGTTCTCAATAAACTGGGCAAAGTTTGGTTAAAAAACTCGTCTTTCGCTGCAACAATTGAAGCCTCTTCATAGTTTTCCCAGTCCCGATCTGCGTTTGTTTGCTTGGCCCTGCGGTATACTCTTTCCTTTCTATTTAGACACATCTTTACCTCTTTCGTGAACCAAGGAGGGAGACGTTAAAGAATTGAAGAATTACAGACCCATTAGCTTGCTTTCAGTATTGTATAAAATATTCACCAAGATAATTTCCAATAGAATCAGGACAACACTTGACTTCAGTCAACCAAGAGAACAGGCTGGCTTCAGGAAGGGATATTCTACGATGGACCATATCCATGCCATCAATCAGGTAATCGAGAAATCTGCGGAGTACAATCAACCTCTCTATATGGCTTTCATAGATTATGAAAAGGCATTCGATTCAGTAGAGATATCAGCAGTCATAGAGGCATTGCGTAATCAAGGAGTGGAGGAGGCATACGTGAATATCTTGGCAAATATCTACAAGGATTCCACAGCTACTTTGGTTCTCCACAAGAAAAGTAGAAAGATACCTATCAAGAAAGGGGTCAGGCAAGGAGACACAATCTCTCCAATGCTATTTACTGCATGCTTAGAAGAAGTATTCAAGCTCTTAGACTGGGAAGGATTAGGAGTGAGGATCGATGGCGAATATCTCAGCAACCTTCGGTTTGCAGATGACATTGTCCTCTTGAGCAACAATAGAGAGGAATTACAACAAATGATTGAGGACCTTCATCGAGAAAGTGCAAGAATTGGGTTGAAGATGAATATGCAGAAGACAAAGATAATGTTCAATAGCCTGGCAAGGGAACAAGAATTCAGGATCGCCAGTCAGGCTCTAGAATCTGTAAAGGAATATGTTTATCTAGGTCAATTACTCACAGGGGACCCTGATCATGAGAAAGAAATTTACAGAAGAATAAAATTAGGTTGGAGTGCATACGGCAGGCATTGCCAAATCCTGACTGGGAGCTTACCACTGTCGTTGAAAAGAAAAGTGTACAATCATTGCATTCTACCGGTGCTAACATATGGGGCAGAAACTTGGAGGTTAACAAAGAAGCTCGAGAACAAGTTAAGGACCGCACAAAGAGCAATGGAACGAAAAATCTTAGGAGTAACGTTAAAAGACAGGAAGAGAGCGGTGTGGATAAGAGAACAAACGGGGGTAGACGATATTCTAGTTGACATTAAGCGGAAGAAATGGAGCTGGGCAGGCCATGTAATGCGTAGGATGGATAACCGGTGGACCATTACGGTTACAGAATGGATACCAAGAGAAGGGAAGCGCAGTCGAGGACGGCAGAAAGTCAGGTGGGATGATGAGGTTAGGAAATTCGCAGGCGCAAGTTGGAATACGCTAGCGCAAGACAGGGGTAATTGGAGATCGCAGGGAGAGGCCTTCGTCCTGCAGTGGACATAAATATAGGCTGATGATGATGATGACGAACCAAGGAGCATTGTCGCTTGTTTTAATTGTTAACTTTGGTATGCAGGCACACTCAATTTCATTTAGTTTGTCACGAAACAGTAACCAGTTTTCATTAATTGTGCGGGGGAGGTAGGAATCTTCAAACGTCAGGCGAAATTCCTGCAACATACTATTCATTTTACCGCAGTCGGCCCTAGAGTAGTTCAAAATTGTTTTTGTAGTAGTCGATTTATCAGGAATCAGAGCTGGAAGAACGCAATGCACTACATTATGGTCGCTTAGTTCCTCTAGCACGTGGGTTTCAGAATTATCAGGTAGATTTGTCAGCAACAAGTGTAATATATTACTGCCACTTGTCGGGTTTTTGACAAGTTGATTGAGCTGATACATGCTTAATATATGTAGCAATCTGGAACACTCAGAGCGATTTTCAGAGGAAGTGATGGACCGTGTGACCCAGTTAATACCCAGGTAGTTAAAATCACCACCTAAAATTATGATGCATTTTGGATATGTTTTAAGTATATCGTCAAGTGACTGTTGTAAATGATCAATAAAATCGGAAGAGCTTCTCGGAGGGCGGTACAAAGCGCCCAAGACGTAGGTGATGCCCTTAAGTCGCATAATCACGCAGATCAACTCCAGTGGGGTGTCAAGTGAAACCAAAGCTGGCTGATAATCACTTCTAATGGCAATCAATACACCACCTCCTCTACTCTCATTCCTATCTTTACGAAATATCGCAAAGTCGTTACGCAGAGATAGCTCGCTGTTTTCAACATCTGCAGAAAGCCACGTTTCAGTTCCAATGATGATATCCGCAGAGCACGTGTTTATAATTGCGTTAACCATATCAGTTTTTGGGAGTATGCTGCGGAACTTGGCGAGGATAATAGATAGCTGTCTACCATTTTTTATTTCTACTGTGCACTGAATTTTCTGTCGCTGATCATGACGCTTTCCCTGAGCGACTATCTGCTTTACACTTTGTGAAACCGCATCGTATGTGTAGATCTTGCCATGAATATGTAGTTAAATGCTCAATGGGATTACAAGCTCAATGTTACAAGCTCAATGTTACAAGCTCAATGGGATTAAATTCGCAGTGGTATGGCGGGAGCCTGAGTACAATGCAACCGGCCCTTACAGCTGTGTTGTCTACGATGTAGCTCAGAAAGCGTGACTTTACAGATGCCACCAGCTCAAGCAGCTGCTTCTTTATCATCCTTTCACAGTAGGTGATGTTCTTGCTTGTGAGCCACTCCTGTATCTTTTCCTTCTTCCAGGCTGTCGTCAGCAATTTCTCTTCTCGCCGGCTATGGTAAGGTGCATTGTCTAAAACAATGACGCTACCAGCTGGCAACTCCTGCAGAACGTCATTGAACCAGCCCTCAAAGCGATTGCCGTCCATTTCCTCGTGGTAGTCGCCTGTCTTTTGGCCTCGGAATATATCCAAGCAGCCGTCGACGAAACCATCCTCGCTGCCGATGTGCGTCACGATCAGGCGCTGACCTTTTTCCAGAAGGTTGTTTTAGACCCATCGTCAGGCCATTTGCTCGAGCGAACGCCTGTTCGCGCTTCTGCACCACGGTGTCTGTCCACACGATCGACCGAGTGTGTCCCGCCGGCACCCATGTCTCGTCCAGGTAGAAGATCTTTCGGCCTTCCGCCCGGTAGCGCTCCACGTCACGGAGGTAGCGATTCCGCCAATCGGTGATGTCATCCCGGTCGATAAGCAGCGAGTTGCGGCTTCTCTTTTCGTGCTTGAAGCCGATCTCGGCAAGCAGGCGACGCACAGTACACCGCCTTAGTGATGGTAGTTCCATACGCTCCGAGAACTCGGTAGTTACCTTCTCGACCGTCGGTATCTCGTTGCGGCGAAACAAATCGTGCACACATGATCTCAGCGCGCACAACGTGAAGCTGTCAAACTTCGCGCTGCGTCTCCTCTTCTCCGCATTGCGTGGGTGCTTTCGCGAGGGCGTCGTCAGTTTGCAACCCGAAAAATGCGAAGCTTTAACTTCCTGCCTCACCCTGAACACAGTCCTTTCGCTTACACCAAGCATGTCGGCGACAAACTTGCTCGTGTCCTCCACACTGCGTTCAGGCTGCCTGTTACACCAAAACGTGTAGCAGTGGAAGATCATGTTGTGTGAATCGCTGTTCAGGATGTGGCCGCTCTTATTCTTGCCGAGGCTCCTTGGTGGTGTGGTCATCAAGGCGACACAAGGCTCGTTCGGCAACAAAGGATTGCGTTCCGATGTCACCTCGCTGGGCTCCATGGCGGAAAACTGGCACGGAATGCCCCGCGCGCGCGCGATCGTTCGCGAACTCACGAGATCGCAGGTTCGCAACCGCGAAAAAAAAAAGAAAAAAAAAAGATTAATTAAAAATAAGCCCAACACATTAAAAAAATAAGGTTGTGCAAACACACAAAAAGTATATATGAATCTTATGCTATTAAGCCAGCGACTGCTACGCCCGGTGCCGTCGATCTTGCTCTGTAGCAGACGACGCACAGCGTTGTAGAAGGCATGGAGTTATTTTTCTCTCGCGATCCGGCATGTGCGGTAGCATTTCCATCATGATAGTTTACTCGTCAAGATACACAAATCTTATTTATACCGACAAATACGTGTTTTAGAAGCAGTCACAATTTTTTGAGTGGGACTATTTCTTTAGTCGCGGAGGAATTGGCTGCTGCGCTTCGGTCAACTGGGCGGGGCCTCCTCCTGTCTACTAAAGTTGTACCCGACTATAAGTGTAACACGTCCCTAAGTTTGGATGCATTTCTTAAAATCTGATCCTTCATTTTTTAATTGAGAAATTTAATAATAGGGCGCATGAAGTTGGTCTGGTAAGCGCCAATGCGATGGGCACGTTCGATGTCATTAACTTTCAAATTCAAATTAGTATTTTTAAAGTCTCGAACTTTTCTCTCGGTTGACACATAGTTCTCTCCGTCCGAATCAGGCATGCCCTTTACGAGCAGGTTGTTTCGTCTTGATCTGTTAAGGTCGTCAACCACGCCACTGAGTTCCGTGTTCGTCTTTGACACTGCTGATTTAACCTCGTTCACTGAACCCCTAACCGAAGACATCTTTTTTTAGTTCAGAAACACCATTCATGTTTTGCTCAATGAGGCCAACCTGGACCCCTATTTTGTCAACATCCTGTTTGATTTTGTACAGAATCTCGAAAGTACGGCTCCATTTTTGTTCATTCACAGCCATGAACTCTTTCAAAAGGTTTGACATCTTCAGTCTTAGGCCCAGGGTTTGCCTCAATGTCACCAGCGCGAAGAAGCAATAAGGCGAAGCATGCGGCTGAGAGCAGAAAACAAGGTCTTGGCAGTAGAAAACTAACAAGTGCGGCTGCCACATTGCAAGGACTGATTCGTATTCCCCTGCCGCACCGCCGAGAAAAAAAGGGCCCAATTCGGGCTCGATCTGTACTAACATCGACACCCATAGTGCACTTTGTCATTACAGAAACTATAAAACAGCTTAATTGGGACCAGCAGCCACAGAAATTGTTATCAAAACAGAGAGAACTTTCAAACCTACCTAGAGCAAGGCAGAACTGTTTTTAGCGCTTGCCACGCGTGGCCGCAAATCCGAGATTGAGCGGTGCTTCACGGCTTTTATACGGTCAGATGATTGTAGTACTTCTGTCGGCGTAAGTCCATAAGGCCATCCTCCCACAAATCTATGAGGAGCGCCGTTTCGCGCTCGCCCCGCAGCTGCCGCGCCTGCGAAGGCGCTACCTTTTTTTTTCTTCTGGGGCTGGGCGTGCTCCATTTCACACACAAACAAAAAAAGTCACTCGCCCGAGAAAACACTAATTCACTTTGCAGATGAGAAAAAAAATGGTACACAAATCATTACGTTAATTATAAAAAAAACTACAAGATCAACTAAACACGTGGAAATGATAAAGCAAAAAGCAAGAAAGGTACACATGCAAAAAAAAAAAGAATGCAGAGAGCAAAATGGCGGCGATATGATGGCAGCCGGCAGCACATGGAGTAGAGGGAGAATGTACTAGACAACATGGAGGAAGGAATGAACACAAGCACGTCACTGTTGTCGAGAGTACATGCAGTTCGCACATATCAAGTGGTAAAAATACTTTATTGAATAATTAATAACTCGTATATAGTATTTTTAGAGCATTTTTGTTTGATTTGTTCTTTCTAACCGTGAGTACGAGCACACTGTAAACGAGAGGGCATGTTCGCGCTGTTTCCGCTTCAATTGCTCAAAGGCCATTGAGATTTTGATAGAGTTGTAGAGTGCTCCGTTGACTCGATCGACTATTGACTCGACGGCCTTCGAAACCGCCTGTCTAGCAGCTCGAACTTCAACTTTGAATCAACTATCGATTGGAAGGCCTTCCAAACGCCCATGGGTATCAGATTTTTCTGGTGCGATTGAACTTCTTTTCCTAACCTCAGTTATGGCTTCTTGACTAAAGGTCTTCCTCATGGCATTTGGCTGGCTGACTTTCAGTTTCTACCCTGAGACTGAGCCTCCTAGTTTTTCAGCCATGTCACTGCCATCTGGATTGTATGACAACCACTATACACGCGTGGTATTTAAGGAAACAACGCTTGCACAGGCCACTGTCCTTTGCTGCGAGCTGCTCTTTTTTCTGGGATCCCTCATCTTGCTATGGTTGCCATCGTAATGGCAGCCTATGTAAAAAGCTTGTCTCATTATATTGGGCCCTGCCGCATCAAGTGCAAAGTCAGTATTGTGCCTATGAAATCACTCTACTAACAACTAGGCCCCTATCTCCTGCAATAACGAGTGACATGGTTTGTTTCGTACAATAAACCGTCGATAATATAGATGACCCAAGCCCACTGGGATGGTTGCTGGAAACATAACAATACCGCCATTGAAAGATCTGCGGGCATGTTGGCGTTCAGTGGATAGACTAGTGTTGGTCCTGCCATGTCCAGAGAGGCTTGGGCTGCTGTGGATTGGGTCTGTAGTCTGTGGTCTACAATCCTCAGCAGCACTACTCGAAGGACTTTGAGGCCTGGATATGTGCATGTCATCTACACCAGGTATCAATGGTGGCATCTCCTCATTTCAATACATGGCATGCAGCACTGATGCAGCTGGCGACGTTGAGTCTGCCATAATCTTTATGAAAAGAGGTATATTGTGTTGCTGAACACTACCTTTGTACAGCCATTACAGCAGCTCCAGTTCTATTAGCATATTATAAGACTTTATAAAATCACTCTTCACTGTAATACGAAATCTAAACAGTGTAATAGCCAAACGTCAAATTTTTGGACCTTTGATTGCTTCACTATGCTTTATACAAGGTGTCGGCATTAGGGAGCAGAGAAGGGATGAACCTGGTTTGGCATTCGTGGCTACTATAGCCATTTCATAGCCTCACCGCTGCCAAGTTTCAACTCTCAATTGGGAACACAAACTTAAGAATTTGAATAATAAAGGGCAAGAGAACTGCCCCCACTTGTTAATAATCACTGGGACTTGTCATGAAGCTGCTAATTAAGTCATCACACTTATCACCACATTGAAATGGGGGTGATTGTCTGAATTCAGCAGCCCCGAGTTCAGTCTGATGTCTCAATTAGGAATGCAGTCCTTAGTCTATCTTGCACTCACTGACTGTCCAAGTGCAAAACATAATCAGGTTAGCTTAGTAGGCTAGTGACGTTGGTCTTCCACAACACCCATGCAGAAACCCTCTGGACTGTGCCTTCTTATAAGATAAAGGAGCTTAGCTCTTGATAATGCCTCATGATGCAGTGATCATTGCTGAAGGTGCAACGGCCACTTTCATCAGTAATACCAAAATGGGTTGCAGGCAAGTAGCAACCAGTATTGATGTCCCTACACTGTTGTGTTACTTTGTGCCTTATCGACATGGCGTGCTAAGTAATATGGTCTTGACACCATTAGTGTCCTTGCAACCATGTCACTCAGAAGTTCAACTCACCTGTACATCACATCTAGGATTGCTCATCTTGCCATTAATGCACTTGATTATAATGCTGAACTATTCATTTGGAACAGTTGTGTTCACAGCCTAGAATTTAGTGCATTCCACTTTCTTTTTCTTGTAGAAAATGTCAAGCCCGTATTTTTTCACTGCCTTTGTAAATGAGCTGCAGATGGGCTTTTGAACCCAACTCAGGTGGCTGCAAAGCTAAATGCTCATCTGAGCTCATTTCTCACACTGTGATGTCTGGGTGAATTGCTGCAATAAAGTTGAAATTTATAATGCCAGCAACCACAATCATCGTGAATGTACAAACATGATGAGGGCTTGACCAGCACTTCCTCTATTTTTTCAATGCCAGTGCAATTGCTCGCTCTGCAATTGGAGCCGTTGGTGCGCCTTAGTTAAGCGAGTTGCCGCGATGTGATGCTACCCAGAGGGTACGACTGCTTGTGTTACGCGTGCGTCTGAGTGCGCGCTGCTGCTGTTGCGGAGGAGATGCGGTAGATGCTTCACGCGTCTGTCAAGATTACTTTCTCCGACTTCCGTCGTGAGGCACCACCGAGAGGGTACTCTCCCTCATGACCGTAAAGCAGGTGCGAATGCTAGCCGACGGGGGAGAGTAGGAATAAACTGATAGGAGAAGGTGGTGAAAGGTTGGATCGGCCGCATCTGGCTGGCATTGAAAAAATAGAGGATGCGCAGTGCCAGAAAAGCTGGCTTGCATGTGCCGAGCAGTGAATGACCGAGGGCACAAAGGTCATGCCTGCACGGAGAAGCACGCTATCCCTTTCATTGCGTATAGTACCGGGGTCGTTTACCACATCCCCGTGTCATGTAGGAAATGCTAAATCCGCCAGAGTGGTTGTTGTGTTGAAGACAGATTGAGAGAACACCGTGTGCTAGTCCGGGCACTAGCGGGATCCGGTCACTTAGACAATTGTTAATGATGCCACTGTGCACCAGTATTTAACAGCACACGTGTTCTAGGCAGGTACAAGGACGAAAAGTGCAGTCTGATTATCGAAGCTTTTTTAATTAAAAAAAGAACATTGTAAATGTATCAGTACCGCTTCCATCACTCTGTCAATGAAAGTAAACATTTACCTCAATCAAGCCCTGTCTGCCACGCATCTTTGATAAGTGGTTTCAAGCATGCACTATAATTCATTTTCCGCCGTCTGTTGGTGCATGATCACTGAATGTACCATCGACCAGAAAAGTTTACGGACCAAGGGGTCTGACAAATAGTTGAATATTGTCACGTAGCAGTGACAGTGAAGAAAACAGTCATGTATGGAGAAACTGGATGTTTATTAGGCGAACCTGTGCCCACAAAGGCAAATTACACTCGAAGCGCAACGATAGCGGCGAACACAGTCGGCGACCGTCGAAATCTGATCTGCAGTGAAACGCGCCGGCTTTTATACATGAGTCATCAAATGTTGCAGATTAATCCCTGGTACCCACAGTGTCTTCCAGAAAGTTCTAGACAATTCGCGTTGGTCATACAATCAGATAACATAAGCGTCGGTGAGAACAGGCAACGGAAAGAAGCATCGATAACGTTCTAGAATCTTCCGATACAGGCGCGTCCTGCACCGAGCGATAACGTTTAACATTTGTTAGCCGGTGGAAATCGGCCACCGGTGAAAGATAAACATGTATACGTGTCAATACCCTCCTGTTAAAGAGCATCGTCCCGATGCTACAAACGCGAAAGCGAAAACAAAACACATGTAATAAACAAAAAAAAAATAATAAAGTACCGAAGCTCCTCAGCGGGCGTAGAAAGGCTTAAGACGCACCATGTGGATGACTTCAGGTCGCGTGCGGCGTCGCTGTGATTGCGAAATGCCATCTGGCACGACCTCTAGTCCAGTGCGCCAATACGTCGGATGATCTTATAGGGTCCGAAATAGCCATGTAGATTAAAAAGAAAAGTACTTCTAAAAAGTGATTGTCTTACGCTGTATTATTAATTAAAACAATCTTAATCTATGTTTTTTCAACAAAAAACGAAAATATTTTTTATTCAAGAGTGTGGCAAGTCAATGCCGGCCAAGAAAAATGCCTAGCCAATCCAGAACGACATAGCGGCGTGCGACGAGGCGGCATTTGATCCTGCTCGAACAGAATATGAACGCGTTTTAGGCTATTATTTGTGTGCAAGAGGTGTTCAACCACTAAAATGAACTTCTATGTCCTTTTTTTATGCATTACATTTTATATCATTGAAAACGCTGGCGACGAGGCTATGCACTCGTGCAGGAAAGTGCGTTCCGTGAACGCACTTTGACCGGAGTACACACTGCAGCGAGTTACACTCCACTTGCGACGTTTAGATTTGACAAAGTGCACTTAAGCCGAGTGACACTCTCCGTAAGTGCACTTAACTTGTCCGCTTGACAGGGGTATAAGAGTTTCTCGCTAAGTCCTCGTCGGCGTATCGGAGTCCAGACCCAAACACGGTCTCCGGGCTGGTACTCGACGTAGCGTCGTCGAAGATTGTAGTGTCGGCTGTTGGTTCTCTGCTGGTTCTTGATGTGCAGGTGGCTGAGCTGTCGACCTTCTTCGGCACGCTGCAAATAGGTGCCAACATCGAGATTTTCTTCGTCGGTGACATCCGGTAGCATGGCGTCAAGCGTCGTTGCCGGCTTCCTTCCGTAGACCAGGTTGAACGGCGCCATGTGCGTCGTTTCTTGCATGGTGGCCGTGTTGTATGCAAAGGTCACATACGGAAGGATGGCATCCCACGTCTTATGTTCGACGTCGACGCACACTGCCAGCATGTCGGCGATGGTATTATTTAGGCGCTTGGTGAGGCCATTCGTCTGCGGGTGGTAAGCGGTGGTCCGGCGATGGCTTGTCTGGCTGTAGCGCAGGATGGCTTGAGTTAGTTCAGCCATAAAGGCCGTACCTCTGTCGGTGATGAGGACTTCTGGGGCACCGTGACGCAGGAGGATGTTCTCAACGAAGAATCGGGCTACCTCGGCGGCACTGCATTTGGACAAGGCTTTTGTTTAGTCGTAGCGGGTGAGGTAGTCCGTAGCTACGACGATCCATTTATTGCCGGACGTCGACGTCGGAAGAGGCCCCAGTAAGTCCATCCCGATCTGCTGGAACGGACGGCGAGGTGGCTCGATCGGCTGTTGAAGTCCGGCTGGCCTTGTCGGCGGTGTTTTGCGTCGCTGACAGTCTCGGCATGTCCTTACGTAATGGGCGACGTCGATAGAGAGGCGAGGCCAGTAGTATTTTTCTTGTATCCTCGCGAGCGTGCGGGAAAAACCGAGGTGTCCAGCCGTTGGGTCGTCATGGAGAGCTTGCAGAACGTCTGGACGCAATGCTGAGGAATACCACGAGGAGGTAGTTGGCTCGGAGAGGCGAGAAGTTCTTCTTTAGGAGAATGTCGTTTTGCAAGAAAAACGACGCCAATCCTTGCCTGAACACCTTCGGCACAATGACGGTCTTGCCTTCCAGGTAGTCTACAAGGCTCCTTAGTTCCGGGTCGGCTCGCTGTTGTTCGGCGAATTCGTCGGCACTGATGGGTCCCAAGAAAGTGTCGTCATCCTGGTCGTCTTGTGGCGGCGGTTCGACGGGGGCGCGAGGCAAGCAGTCGGTGTCAGTGCTTTCGCCCTGACTTGTAAACGACGGTGATGTCGAATGCTTGAAGTCTCGGACTCCATCGTGCGAGGCGACATGAAGGATCCTTCAAGTTAGCTAGCCAACACAAGGCGTGGTGGTCGCTCACAACTTTAAAGGGCCTGCCATAGAGGTAGGGGCGAAACTTTGATGTAGCCCAGATGATGGCGAGGCACTCCTTTTCGGTTGTGGAATAATTTGCTTCCGCCTTCGATAGCGACCGGCTAGCATAACTTACAACCCTTTCTAGTCCGTCAGTCCTCTGCACAAGAACGGCGCCGAGTCCTACGCTGCTTGCGTCGGTGTGGACTTCGGCATCGGTGTTTTCGTCGAAATGCGCAAGTATTGGCAGCGATTGCAGGCGTCGCTTCAGTTCTTCAAATGCTTCGACTTGCGACGTCTCCCACTTGAACTCGACGTCGGCCTTCGTGAGATACGTCAGTGGCTCAGCGATCAGCGAAAAATCCTTGACGAAGCGCCTGTAATAGGTGCACAGTCCAAGAAATCTACGCACTGCCTTCTTGTCAGCGGGCGGAGGAAACTTGGAGATGGCCACAGTTTTCTGAGGGTCGGGGCGCACTCCAGACTTGTTGATGACGTGGCCCAAGAACAAGAGCTCCTCATATGCGAAGCGGCACTTTTCTCCTTTTAACGTGAGTCCGGAGGTTTTGTTTGCTTGAAGAACTGTTTCAAGGTGCGGCAGGTGTTCTTCGAAGCTTGAGGAAAACGCAACGACGTCGTCCAAATAGACGAGGCAAGTCTGCCACTTCAAGCCTGCCAGTACTGTATCCGTGACGCGCTGGAAAGTCGCAGGTGCCGAGCAAAGACCAAACGGCATGACCTAGAACTCGAACAGTCCGTCTGGTGTTATAAAGGCAGTCTTCTCCTGCTCCCTCTCGTCGACTTCGATTTGCCAGTAGCCGGTTTCGAGGTCCATCGACGAAAAATACTTTGCGTTGTAGAGTCGATCCAAGGCATAGTCAATCCGTGGGAGGGTGTATACGTCCTTCTTCGCGATCTTGTTGAGGCGACGATAATCGACGCAGAAACGTAGGGTTCCATCCTTCTTCTTTACTAACACCACGGGGGACGCCCACAGACTTTTGGACGGCTGGATGATGTCGTCGCGCAGCATTTCGTCGACTTGTCTTATGGCCTCGCATTCGCGCACCGAAACTTGGTACGGGCTCTGATGGGCAGACATTTTCGTCGGTTATGATGCGGTGCTTGGCGACAGGGGTTTGTCGAACTTTTGACGACGTCGAGAAGCAGTCCTTGTATTGCAGGAGCAGAGCTTTTAGTTGTTCATTCTTATGCCTGGGAAGGTTCTGATTGACGGCGAAAGTTGGTTCAGGTACTATAGTCGTCGTTGCAGGTGCACTGGAATCCGTGAAGGCGAAAGCACTGCTGGCTTGTACTATTTCGTCGATGTAGGCGACCGTGGTGCCTTTGTTAATGTGCTTGTACTCGGGGCTGAAGTTCGTGAGCGTCACCCTTGCTTTCCCTGCACGTAGCTCAGCTATGCCTCTAGCAACGCAAATTTCACGGTCGAGCAGTAAGTGATGATCGCGCTCGATGACGCCCTCCATGTCTGCAGGCACTTCGGTACCGACGGAAATTATTACGCTGGAGCGAGGCGGAACGGGTGACTTGGTTCTTCAAGCACATTCAAGGCATGGTAACTTATGCTTGTATCCAGTGGTATCACGTTGTGCGTTGAAGGTTTTATCGACTTGGACCTTAAGTCGATGACAGCACCGTGTTGATTTAGAAAGTCCATGCCTAGGATGACATCCCTGGAGCAGTGCTGCAGGATTATGAAGCTCGCAGGGTAAGTGCGGTTGTTTACCGTGACTCGCGCTGTGCAGATTCCAGTCGGTGTTATTAGGTGGCCTCCCACTGTTCGGATATCGGGTCCTTGCCAGGCTGTTTTCACCTTCTTCAACTTGGCGGCGAACGGGCCACTGAAGACGGAATAGTCGGCTCCAGTGTCGACGAGAGCGGTGACGTGATGACCATCGATTAGCACGTCTAAGTCGGTAGACCGTCTGGCGTTGCGGTTAAGTCGTGGTGTCGGGTCACGGCTGCGTCGGCTTTCTCCGCTGCTGCTACGTCGCGTCGGTTGGTCTTCTTTCGGCGGCGAAGTGTTGTCGTCGAGGCTCTTGCTAGGCGGTGTGCTGGTACCTCGTTGTGATGATGCGCGAATCGCCGGCGGCGGAGGATCTTCGGTATTGCGTCGTACAGCAACCGCACCTCGATCGGTTGCTGCCTTTAGTTTCCCGGATAGGGCTCACGGACAGGCCCCGGGCTGGGCCAGTGTATGGTCGGCGCTGCGGCGACAGATAACGTCCTGGTGACGGCGAGCGTGAGAGTCGTCGTGGTTGCCTTTGGGCTCCGGCGAGGTAGTCAGCGATGTCGCGTGGTCGCTCGCCAAGCTGTGGACGTGGTGCGTTGACGGTGAACCCTCGTAGGCCCATCTCGCGGTATGGGCATCGGCGGCAGACATGGCCGGCTTCCCCGCAGTGATAGCAGAGCGGGCGGTGGTCGGGGGCGCGCCAAATGTCCGTCTTCCTCTGGTAGCTGCGCTGGGCGACGGGCGGGCGTGCTGGCGGCGGTGGCGGTAGACGACGGAACTGCGGCGTTAGGGGGCCCTGGCGCGAGCGTGGAGGGGGGCCTTGACGACGGGCGACGGCGGCGTAGGTCATCGCTTGCGGCTGTGGTTGAGGCGATGCCGGAACTTCTGGCACTTCCAGTGACCGCTGAACCTCTTCTTTAACTATGTCAGCGATCGAGGCCACCTGAGGCGGCGACCTTGGACATAACTTCTGTAACTCTTCCCGTACGACCGCTCTGATTGTCTCTCACAGGTCGTCGGCGCCTAGCGCTTGAGCTTCGGCGTAGTTGGCCAGGGCACGGCGGTTGTATTTCCTGGCGTGCATTTCAAGCGTCTTCTCGATCGTTGTGGCCTCCGAAGCAAATTCTGCGACAGTCTTGGGCGGGTTGCGCATCAATCCGGCGAATAGGTTGCTCCTTTACACCCCGCATCAAGAACCGAACTTTCTTTTCTTCAGACATGTCGGGGTCGGCTTGGCGGAAGAGGTGAATCATCTCCTCCGTGAAGATCGCGATGTTCTCATTCGGCAATTGAACTCTGGTTTCTAAGAGAACTTCAGCCCTTTCCTTTCGTACAGCACTTGTGAAGATTCTCATGAAGTTCTCACGAAATAGGTCCCATGTCACCAGGGTGGTCTCTCTGTTCTCAAACCAGGTCCGAGCAGCGTCATCCAACGAAAAATAGACATGGCGCAGCTTGTTGTCGTTGCTCCATTTGTTAAACGTCGTGGTCCTCTCGTATGTCTCCAGCCAGGTTTCAGGGTCTTCAGCCGATGATCCACGGAAGGTCGGTGGCTCCCGAGGTTGTTGCAGCAGGATGGGGGATGCTGGGGCTGCCATTGGAGTCGTTGACTTAACCTTGATTGCTGTGGTCTTCTCGGGAAGAAGTCCGTACTCCGGTTGAAGTCCTTGCTGCCTACGGCTAGCTCGCTGGTCCTTGGCGACATTGGCGTTGTCCTCTGGCTTCGAACTTGGATCGCGGCTTTGTGGGGGCGTTCGGTGCATGAACGAACTAGCACCTCCACCAGATGTCACGTAGCAGTGACAGTGAAGAAAACAGTCGTAACTCTGGGTATGACGAAACTGGTTGTTTATTGGGCGAACCTGTGCCCACAAAACCAAGTTACACTCAAAGCACAACGATAGCGGCGAACACAGTCGGTGACAGTCGAAATCTGATCTGCAGTGAAACGTGCCGGCTTTTATACATGAGTCATCGAAAGTTCTAGACAATTCGCGTCGGTCATACAATCAGATAACATAAGCGTCGGTGAAAACAGGCAACGGAAAGAAGCTTCGATTACGTTCTAGAAACTTCAGATACAGACGCGTCCTGCGCCGAGCGATAACGTTTAACATTTGTTAGCCGGTGGAAATCGGCCACCGGTGAAAGATAAACATGTATAGGTGTCAATATCTCTGCAGCCTCAAAACGCAGCCTGGTATTCCAATTTCCAACCTCTACTGGTGTATGCAAACAACATTGTGATGTACGGTTTTACTGGCTACTTTTAAAGGCTGCACGGATATTTAGCATTTTCTGAGATCTCGTGGTCCGTAAACGTTTTTGGTCAATAGTACATATATATGTGCACCTTTTCATGCATTACAATCAGTTTAAAACCAGCGGCCTACTTGTCCTTGCATCTTTCGTCTTCTTTTCATTTGTCCTGTTTATTTGAAGCCCTGGAACTTGACTTGCAGCATACAATGGGACTGCCTTTGTCCTGGTGTGCACGCTGTATGTCACAGTAACATGGACCACCAACTAGCCGTCTCTAAAACTTTATTGTAGTTTAACCCAAATGAGAAATGCAAACTGGTCTTGACACATTCTGACATAATAAAATGGTACACATAATGTTCTGTAAAATTATGGCACTCTTTCAGGACTTCTGTAAGCAACAGAAAAACTGATCTTGTCATATTCCAAAGTGTCGTCAATATCTGTAGGTTTTCCAATGTTGCCTCACTAACTCAGAGACATGTAATTAAACTTAGGAGGCACAAGTGCCAATTGAAACCCATCGTACAAATCTATGAGCATGTGCAGCTTCTTACAACATGGCCAAATATAAATATAGGACGAAGAACAGGGTGGACACCTAGGCCTGTTTCACATGCAAGCAATTGCACAGTGGCTAAGTGGCACTGTGACTTGCGGACACAGCTAGTTTCACATGCACCTCTTTGCGTGATGCTCTCAGACGGCTGCTATTGGTTGCTGCAGTCGGCTACGCAGCGTAGATATCGCGGCCGCTACGGGGTGCCGCCACGAGTCCACTGGCTAAGCGCACTACGGCTTGCTGAGGACAACCTTGTTTGACTTATGTTTGGCTTGTCGTTGGCACCAAACTCGGAAGTCGTGGATGAAATTTAAACTGCGCCACGGTGACTTTTAGAAGGCGGAGCTTTGTGGGCACGCCCCACTCCGTCGTAGCCTTCGCAGAGCAAGGCATTGGAGAAGGAACGGGAGCACAGCGGAGGTCGTGTTTGATTGCGAATAACTCAACTTCTGCTGAACGCATTGAAGTATGTTTTGCGGCGAAGTATTTCTGAAATAGGCTATTTTCACTTCAAATGCATTTCTCCATTTTGATTAAAGGTGTTGAGGGCCCCTTTAATTTTGATTTTATATGGCAGGTTAGGTTAGTAGTGAACAGTTTGTACACACAACAGACAAAAAAACTAATAGGTCTGTAATTGTGCAGTTACATGAGGAAGCTAACCCTTTGAGAGGAGTTCACTCTTTGCAGTTAGCCATGCATTATTGGCAATATGGGTGCATACACTCCTTTTCCAGCACCTCCAGTAGGCATTCTGATCAGCATGCATGCAAAATTGTGAGAGCATATAGCATTGGTGAAAACTACACATGCGTGTTAGCCAGCCTTCCACACCTTTGCCCAAGGAAGTGCTTGATTTTGTAGACATTCTGTGTGCTTTAAATTTCTTGAGCTTTCCGCCCTTTCCTCCTGCATTTTGCGCTTTTTGCCTGATCACATGACCCCCCTTTCCAATTTTCTTTTAGGGCTTCATATTGCCTGTTGCGTAAAAATGAAAACTTTCAAAACGGCGCTTGTCCGGTCCCGTTTCGTTCATTCGTCTGTACACTGCTCAACATTGATCCTTCTGCAGTGTACTGTAGATGCCTACTGCTAGGTCAAAATGTTAGAGGTGGGACGTGTTATGTCTCCAACAAATGCATAAAGTATAAAAGAAACAGTGGTGGAGGACAGAATTTTGATTGTATGGGGCTATCTCATGTTTATCAATATGAAAGTGCAAAGTCAGAGGCGGAGCACTACAACTTGCACATGAATGTCAATACCATAGCACTCACGGTTGTGAGGATGGTGTCGAGCCACTCCTTGCAGCGGGGTGCCACAAACTCAAGCACACCCAACACAGGTTCCTCTGCAAGGTGCAGTGGAATGTTGTTATATTTCTTAAAATAGCAAATCCATTCACTACCAGCAGCTTCTAACCTTTAAGCTAAGCATACTGTACAATACTGTGTTGTGCAACAATATATTGCAGCAAAACACAACTAGTACTCTTTCGGGCCCATGGCTGAGCAACTGAAGTGGGTGAGGTGATTAGACTGGACTAAAATTTATATTTATATCTCAATCTCTGAACCAGCTCAAGGCAAAGGCTAAATTTAAAAAAAATTGAGGACTTATATTATAGGTCAGGAAATGCCTATTGCTTTAAAATTGTGCACACATTCACCTGACCCTGCTGTTTCGCTAGCCTTCACAACACCACAGGCATAACTGTACACTTTTGTGGCAGACAAGGTGGTAGCTATTGCTTAAAAATTTCATTAAATATTTTTCAAATGTTCACCTAAATAAATTTTTAGCATAAACCATCTCAAATCATGCCACATCACATCGCAAACTTCCAGTGTGTCTTCGCAACATTATATGAAGCTATATAGACCCTTTTCATAGAGTAGATGGCACTTGGGGCATCCGCAAAACTCTGCCTCAAGCAAAAGCACACAAATGCAAAACCATTACTGCTTTTACCCTTCTACCATGCGATTGCTTGTTGGAAAGGCAGCTGGGTGATTCATGCTGCAAAAACAGTGACCCGCTTATTAAAGAGAGAAATGAATCTGTGTGCAAAGTACACGCAAACCGTTGCTACTCTAGGACTGCCTGTGTTGCTCGCTCATCGCAATGCGCAGCCTTGCTCGAGGACCAGAAAATGCACTCATTCACCAGTGTTCGGTCGCTTACATCAAAAGAGAAGACCTTAACCCCGAAATGTTGGCAAGAGTCAGTACTGACAATGGCTGGAATGGTAAGTTTCTCGCACATACACCCAACCATATTCACTTATGCCCACTCTATCGACCACATGTCAAGAATAAGTTAATGTGCACACTCTTAAATTCAATGCGGTGAAGCATAGTTGACAGACCACCCGACAACATTCTACTGTTCTAAAGCTGCAAAATGACCAACTAGAACTGTAATTGAAAAGTGTATTTATAAACTGGGGTTATTTAATCACCAAAATTTCGTAGGTCTATGCACTTCATTTTGCCTACTTTTCAACATAGCGACCAGAGGTTTAAGTCTGTGATGTCATGCTTAAAAACAGAAGGCTTTAGGTGCTATGCTAGCAAGGGATGTTATGTGAATAAATAAATCAAAGTATCAATGATGTGGGCAGTTATTCAGGGCTGTTTTATGCATTAGACAATGCATTGAAGGGCACAAATTCAAAATTGGCATAACGTGCACCTGCAATAATGACTGTCACCCAGAGTAGTTACAGTTCTCTTGCCAACACTCCGAAAGCAGAGACAGTAACAATCTGTTGAATTGCCAGTTGCTACTTCTGAGACTGTTGCCACCTCATCGGAACTTCCCCGGTTGAGGATGATGCTTCCCATTTTATTGCATCCATCTTGAATGCAGTCTGCTGCTGCCCTCTTGAAAAGAGTTTCGAACTCAACCAGGAGGTGAAAATGAAAAGCACAGGCATTACTACATATTGCATGCAAAAAAAGATGCAAACATACCGAGACTTCCGTTGCTAAAAATGGGTAGAGAAGCAATGCTTCTGCGAGCATCATGCTCTTCAGGCGCTCATGCCGATCTTGTGCTGTGGCTAGCAGCCTAGATCGCAGCATCTCCTCATCCTTGCAATGAGCATTCTCGTGTAGCCAATCATTATGCAGCAAGATGGAATCCACGGTTTCACCGTGCACAACCAGGTGGCTGCAATCCTGTAATACATACAACAAGAATATTAGTAACACGGGTTTGCACTAAGGTATGAAGTCAGTAGGGAACAATATGATAAACAGCAGAACAGAGTCTAACATTCTCAGTCGACCGTCGACCCAATAATTTATAAGTGGACTTTTGCCATGTTCTCCTTCGAACGGAAATGAAGCAGGCAATGCTCGCACCACCAAGTGACGTACAAGCCAAGGAGGCGTCCATCCTCAAAGTGTACATTCTTAGGAGGAAAGCAAAGTGGTGAGGGGGTGAGAAAATATGCAGCCTATGATTCGTTTTAGTGCCACACTACAGCTGAATACTGTAATAATGAAATCACCGGAGAAAGCATGAAGTGTGAAGTCATCAGAATATATGCTTGCCGATTTTTACAGGTCCAATATAAAAAAGAGTAAGATGCAGAGAAAATATCCCTGTACAGGACCGTATATTAGCATGTCTTTTAGGCACAAGCAAGAATTTTGCAGCAATTTTTTCAATTACAAATAAAATACTGATAAAAGTTGTGCAAATTTGGTGTTACTAGTTTTTGTATTTTGCAACACTGATAACATGAATGCAAAGTGGCTCAAATATTGTGAACCACTACAAAGGAAAAAAGATTATGCTTTCTGCTGATGTCACTCTAGCATTTGTAGTATGAGTGACAAAGGCAAGGCGACCATTAAAATATTGTTGAAAACGGAGCACTGCAACAGCCATGAGGCTGCCTACACATTTGTGAGAAAAAACACCATTGTACTGAATATTTGCCAATGACAAGCGATTTCACCATAGATCACATCCAAATGGCTGAAAACGTGCATTATATTTCTATTGCCTCCAGACACTTTCAAGTGAAGTTGCAGAGTAAAGCGTCATGGACAGAAGAGCCTCCCATTAGCACACACACACAGTCATAGCAAGCCTTGGAGCACACTACAAGCAGTAAATAGATGGCCAACAGGCATTTGCTACAATGGCGATTCGGTCTGGTTGGTCTTAAATATATGCATATATATAAAGGGCTTTAGCTACAAATTAGCTGTTGTAAAAACCCATGAAATTAGCCATTGTGAAACCTCAGTGCTGCAGTGTCATCATTGCTTTCGTCCCCATTGTTCTTTGCGTGGTTTTCTTTATCCAGGGCACCACCATATTTACTCGATTGTAACGCTAGTTTTTTCCCCAGATTTTCGTTGCATGAACTCAACCCTTGCGTTGTATTCTAATAACAACAAGTTCGTAATTGTAAAACAAATATTTTAAATTTCGCCGTTTTTAGCGCTACGTTTGCAACCTGTACCCTTTGTTTCGATCCAATCCATAGACAAGCCGACGAAAGTCAAAACTTAATTTTTGTTGGAATCTACGCCATTTTCGCTGGACTAGTGACTGGTGTTATGGTTACCATGTGGTTGTGGTGCTGCAGTACCCTGTGGTCTTTCATGCTTGGACTACGCTTATTCATGACATTATGGCGATGCAGCGCATTCTATATGACGCCCGCTTCAAGAGATGAGCAATTTTGATTGCCAGATTCAGATTTATTTTTTCAATTTCTTTTTTTTCACGTCACTGGAAAGTATGCCCTCTCGTTAGATACGACTAAGTCTGGCATGTTGAGATCTTAAACTCCAGTTGAGCAATTTGAAATGAGCCCACCATTGTAAAGTATAAAGCAAGAGCCTACAAAAAATTTACAAATAGAATAAAGCTGGGGAGGAGTTCAGATAGTCAGAATGCAGGTGGAGAGTCTATGTGCCTTTAATTGGTTCTGCATTAGGAAAAGCGTTTGCCTAATGAAATGTAGTGGCTGGGCACTTGCTACGCCACTTGTTCATAATGAGATAAGCCAGAGTACAGGTGGGCTGCCTTTTAACATTGGCACTTGCTTCGTATTTTGTTGTACCCACACAAATTGGCCTTGGCAAAGAACTAATGAGGGCTTCTGCTTTTGTACAGTCATAAACCAGACAAAATAACTGATAAAATAAAATACACATGCTATGCATGTGCCTTTCCAAAAGAAAGCTGCATGAAAAGCTCAAGAAAAAAATATTTCAAATGCAACTTACGAACAGACGGCACAACTTCTTGTTAGGTGCGTTTGATGGAGGCACCTTTGTCCCTGTGTGGTGCGCCTTCCACTTCACTGCCTGCATCTCCTCAGAAGGATGCTCAACCTTCTTTTTCATGTTTTTAAATTTTGCCCGCAGTCCCAGCACTCATGACTTCTGTAAATTAATTTGAATGATAAGACAAAAACCAATTTAATACCACAAGTACCAAAAGGAAACAAACTGTTCGAGTGGCTCATATATTCATCAACTGTGCCTTAAAGGGCACTACAATGACCTGTTATTAGTACATGTAGATAGGTATGAAGAAAATGCAATTTGCATCTATGTACATTCCATCTACAATACAAGAAGAAATAAAGAACGTTGCTGGATGTCATTATTGCTTGACAACAATTAGGCACATGACATCAAGGGAGACAACAACCACAAACTGATGTCTAGTGTGCATGAAAATCTCTAAAGTTGCTTTTGTTCAGTGCTCCAAAATAATCCTTGCATCAAATCAATGGGTGGGAGAGGTCCTGCTCTTAAAGCTTTGTCCTAAGCAGTTATCTCAAAACTGAAGGACAGAAATGCATTGTTAATGCTTGCCATTTGCACATAAGAAAGGTTCAGAAAAAAACGGGCCTGCTGATGGCATCTGGTTCACCAAAGTTGCACATCGGTATATTTCACAAGTTTACTAAAGAATTGCAAACTAGACACGTGCGTTATTAAAGATGCACACATACGTGCGCGCGCTGCTTTCAAGGCTTTCTTTCTGCGACCCTGTTGCTACATTATGCACTATTGACACCAGCTTAATCTAGGCATATCAGTGCACAGCACAGAAAAAGAAAGCACAAATGTTTGACAACAAATGAAAACCAAGCAATCCATACTGTCATTCCTAGAAAATTCCGTTATTAGGACTTTACAAGCAATGCTTACACATCTCTGAAGTTTTTGAATCTCACACACTTCAGTAATCTCTCTAGCAAGCTGATTCTCAATTTGACCAACAATTCTGGAGGTATCAAACAATGGATCACAGCAATGTCTTGCAGCATCACAAAAATGAGGCAATCAGACTCAGCCCAATGTAATGACTTGTCTTTGTGAGAGGAACCACAAATACAAGCTAGTAGACTGAGCTGAGTGTCTATTTGTTGCATGCTCCATATGTTCTTTCTTGCAATGCACTGCAAGACATGTGGCTGTCATCTGTTTGATAGCTGCATAGAACTTGGCTGAAGCAAGGATCAAATTACTAGGCAGATTAACGAAGCATGAAATTGAAAAGCTTGGTGAAATATTTTTTTAGAATGGCAACATGGAATACTTAGATTTTATATGTCGTCAAGTGTTTGCATTTTTTTGTATTGCGCACTGATATGCTCAGATTACACTGATGTTAGCAGTGCATATAGTAGTAACAGGGTCGCAAGATTAAACTGTTAAAAGTAGTGCCTATGTGTATGTGCCTTTCTTTCACGTTCATGTCCAGTTAATGCTTCTTTAGTCATTATTATGGCATCTGGTTTCTATGGCCAGGCAACCATTTTTTCAAGCAGCCTTTGAAAGTAACTTTACCACGTTTCAAAACATCACATGTCCATGCTGCTCTAAGGGTGAATTAGCATCATGCAGACAATGCAGTAGTTCTAACAAAGCTAGCATTTCAGCTGTTTCTCCAAAAAACAAGCAAACCGAGCACGCACAACTTGCGAACTCATTTTGTGTGGCCACAGTGGACAAACAGATATGACATGGTCAAGCAGTTTCAAGTTTACGTCACTCTTTGTGGTTGGCAATGGCACTTTTCTTTTTAGTTTCAGTATTCAGCATTTTGCATTGATTATTCTCCATGGGTAAATGTCGCTTCTACTTGGCAGTAGAGGGGTTGCACACAGGCGTTACCCGCGATGAAGAAGAAATACGACTGGCAGCACAGCAAACAGGGATTTAATATGAACAGGATTGGGAAAAGCATAAGGCACACGAAACTAAAGACATAACTCAACCAAAATGCTGACTCAATACTAAATACAAAACTACCAAAAAATGCTCACGTAAACAAGGAATGACTATACACTCTATTTCGGTTTCGGAGCCTAGCTCCGTCTTAAAGTCTCTAACCCCCGTATTCACAAACCAAACTTAACTTATCGCGATAAGGCTTACTTACGAAAGGACGAGAAAAGGTTAAGTATAAGGAAAGAACAAGGTGCGTTTCGAAAACGAACCTTAACGCGACATAAGTGCGCCTTATGAAAGGCACCCTTACCTCGTAAAGTGTTTGACCTGGGAGCGAGGCTGGATAATTTTATGTGACGAAATATTTAGTTTGAGAAGATATAAACTGCCTTTATTACAAGAAAGCAATTATGCCGCGCCCACAAGCACCTGTACATAAATAATGTACAACTGCCTGACAAAACGTGGTAAAATGCTCGCTGTTTTTGGTGAATCCGCCATTTACGTCTGGCCACGTTGATCTAACCCAGTCGACGCAGCGCACGTTTTTTTTCTTTCCTCTGTACACCGGCTTCTCGAGCTCACGTTTTTTTTTGCCCCTTCCGCTGTTGTTTTGTCTTGTTTTTCGTACGGTTTCTTTTTCTTATATTTTAAGTAGTTGTGCATTATATTTCTTATTTTTTATCAGTTTAATTATCAGTTTATTATCAGTTTAATAGTTCTAGTGTTCTTTTTTAACTTATAAAACTCGTGCGGGATGGAGCGGCGTAAAATTAATTTTACGGACGAGGAGCGCACCATCCTCATGGATCTGATGGATAGACACCGCGATGTGCTTGAATGTAAAAAAACCGACGCGGTGTCTATCCATGCAAAGAAAAAGTGGGAGAAGTTGGCCGATGAGTTCAACAGCAACCACAACGTGCGGCCACGAACGTCGAAGCAGCTGAAAAAATGCTGGGATAACTTAAAGGAGAAGTTGCGCCGTGCGAAAGCTGAAGACACGCGTGAACTCTTCAAAACAGGTGAGCTTTATATTATTCCTCATGTGCCGAAATTGCTCCAACTTGCTTCTCGAGTTCACGAAATGCACGGGAAAACACGGGAGTCGATCGCTGCAGCTGATTTCGAGCGCCGACAACAGCTTGTGCGCGTGCATACAGAACAGTGGCGAGGACGTAGTAAATTCCACACCAGAAATAACGATGCACTGAACTTGGTTGATTGTAACATGAAGGCAAACAAAGGCATTGGGAGTGCGTGCGCTCGTCTGTTTTCTGCGACACACTTGCTCGTGTTTAGGTTTCTTGAAGGCTGTCAAAGGACGTATTGCTGTTACAGGAACTCTTCGTTATTGGTTTGCAAAGCATGCAAATGGAGTCATTGGCCGACCGCCGTCATGTAGCTTTGCGTGTAGGCTTGTCGTTTGCCGTAACGAAAAACCAGGAGCAAGCAAAACTTGTCTGCAGCAGTTCATTAGCATGTGCACAGTGCCCTGTGTCTATATTTTGTTTGTGCTGGGCTAGCAGGACCCCAAAATGATTTAAGGCAACTACATGATGTGTGCATATGTCTCTGGCAATATTTTCGAAGCAGTTGAATGGAAGAGACATGATTGAAATTTTTAGTCATTGTGAAAATTTGTTAACGCTGATATTTGCCTCTCAAAGGTGGTGGCACTCCGGCGGAAAGCCAAATGAGTGACGAGTTGCGGAGGGTTGGTGCGGTGGCATCACATATGGCCACAAGTCTGGCAAACCCCTTTGACAGCGACCGGACGGGGCCTGGAGTGGAGGCCACACCAGCTGTAGCAGCACTGCTGGCTTCGTCGCAGCCGGGACGAAGCACTGATGCAGATGGTGGGTATAAGTTAATCTGAAATAGTCGATCTAGGCTAATTATTTTGGAAACCAGATTTGGTAATACAGAAAGGCACCAAATGAGTTGTTTTGTATTCCACATTGTACGCAGCAGTATTGCAAGAAACTGAAGCTACTTTTTAATGTCAGAATGCTGACATTACTTTGGCGCATCATGCTGATGAGGTTGTGGCAGTGCAGAATGGGTTTTATTTTGGTACACTACAAGGAATTGTGCATTCATTGGATCTGTCTTGAAGGCTTCCAAAAATGGTTTTGACAGGTGTGTTTGTGCATTACTTCACTGATTTCATGTCACTGTTGCAAACATAAAGTGCTTATTTTTTTACAGTGGAGTGGTTAGGGCCACCAAACTTGTGTGTGCCGAATGTACGGGGCATATAGGTAAATATGCTCTTGCACTGCGTCCAGAAGAAACGTCCTTATCTTATCTGCACTGAACATACGAGAGGGGCCATGCCTTGTGGAGGAAAATGCAAATTGACCATGCAACATCATCTCTTTTGTGTCCTGTACTATCTTAGATAATTGATTAGCTGTGTATGTTCGTGGGTGCATATGCTGTGAAATGTGGTCATGTTTATATTCCACTTGTCGCCACACGCATGTGGAATAGCAAGTAGACTTGATATCAGGCAGACCTCTCCCATGTTCTTGAATTGCTTTATTTTTCTCATGCAATAGTGCCCATAATTGCCTCTGTATTATGTGCCCTCAGCAAGCAATATACACAGGAAGCCTGCTTGTGATGCAAACAAGTGTCAGCACAGACACCGTTTGTCTAGTTAAATATTTTTTATGGCTCATTGAACAGCATGAGTCCCAATATGCGAGTGAGCGACTTGTATGCAAAAGTTTAAATGCAACCGCATAGTTATCACTCACCGTTTCATTCAACCTGCTTCAGCTGGAAGCACCAGCAGGCACATGCTGTATTCTTGTCTGCTCATGGGCTTACATTGTGTCATGCTCTTTAGCACATCCTAATAGCAAGCAGAGTGAGGTATTTTATGCAAAAACATCGCTGCATCCTGCAGCAAGGCAAAACTGCGTATAGCTCACAGTGCATTGGTTGAAGTGGCTAGTAAAAAGTACAAGCATTGTGTAAACGACACTGATATCAACTATGATTCTAACAACTTTGCAGATGCCGACATGCAGTGTGACGACTTGTGGCAATGGGAGTTGCCACACACCCAAGATGAAGTGGCCATGGACGATCCAGCGCCACAAAGTGGTGAAGCTGCTCGGCCAGTTAGCCATCAAACAACTCGGCCAGCATCACCCCCAGCTGCAGCTGCGCCAAGTGAAGTTCTGCCAGCTGCTGTGGCAACGGTGCCACCAGCCCGCCGTGAAAGGCGATTAAATGCTAGCCGGCCGTCCAGTTCGACGGATGACGCCGTGAAAGGCGAGCTCGTTGCTCGGCTTGCTGCCATCTCAAAAGATGCGCAGCAAAAGAGCAAAGAGCACTTTCTTCGCATGAAGGTAACTCGTAAGGACCATGAACTTCGCATGCAGCTCGCTCATGATGAGCATAATGACAGATTGCAGAAAAGAGAGGCAGAACATTCGCAAGTGATGGAAAACTTAAAAGCTAAAAAGGCCCTTATTGAGCTTAAGATAAAGCTTCTGCAAAAATAAAACGAATAAGGCAGAACAAAAATATTTCATATATTGGAAAAAAAAAAAGGTGTCTTAACCCTTTGCGGTCCGAAACTTTTACCCACTTTCCGGCTGTTCCAGTCCGAAACTATTTTGCCAGTTTCTGGCGCCGCTAACAAAACCACCAACTGTGGAAGAAAAACTCTCAGGATATTTATTTTTCTCTTGCATTCTGCAGGCAACTCCTCTACCAATATTTGAGCAGCGTGTGATACCGCTCGGAGCATTCTCCTGGGTGCAGGGCAGGGTTGTTACTGCTGGTTTTGCAGAAAAACACCGTTTCCCTCCTGCCTCCGTTTGTTTTTCGATCGCTACAAGCGGCACAGTCCTTGCTGCTTCGGCCTGGGCACTTGTAGATGAAATGGCTCCTCCCATCTAGCATTTCCTCGTACTCCTTCCGCGCAGACGGGCCTCGCTTTTTGGCTCTAGCCCTCACGTCACCCACCAGCTGTAGGGTGAGGTTGCGGCGGTACTGCAGGTGTCGCTGTTCTTTCTCACCATGATTCTGCAGCTGTGTGCGCCTCAACATAAAGCTATTGACAATGGAAACCCGTAGAAGCTTTCAGTAAATGCACCACCGTAAAACGCACGCGGTGAAAATGTGGTCATGCTCTCAGCGAACTGCGCGAACGTGCTCTTGCGCGCGCAAGTGAGAACTCTGGTATCCAGAAGCCGTGCTGTACATTGTGCTGCACCCTAGTGCAAAAATAAGTAAACTTCAACAAACAAACTTTATTTATCCCTCAAGAGATGGCGCATCATGTATACAAAGAATGCGCACCGGTCGCAGTAAAAAAAAACCGCGCAATTTAACCCCCGAACACCCTTGTCGGGAGCTGCCTGACAGCGGACCGCAAAGGGTTAATGAAAATTTTAAAAATATAGGATTTTATGGTGCCAAAACCACCATCTGATTATGAGGCAGCCGTAGAGGGGGACTCCGAAAATTTTTACCTACTGAGGTTCATTATCATGCCCCTATATCTAAGTAGACGGGCAATTTTGCATTCTACCACCATCACAATGAATTAGCTACTGCAGCTTGGATAGAACCTGTGACGTCAAGCTCACCAGCCCAACACCATAGCTACTGAACTACTGCCAGTTTATTTACGTAGTAGTCGTGCTCTCTCGTTATCCTCGCACTGTATTTGCAGCGTCAGCGCATGATTTGGTTGAAAAATGGCAATTATAGATGTCAGTGTCGTTTTGCTGCCATTCAGAAACAGCTTCGTGTGAAGTTCATGGTCATCACGAGTAAACTTCATGCTTCAGAAATTTGGACCACCTGGGGTTCTTTAACGTGCACCTAAATCTAAGTACACGGGTGTTTTCGTATTTCGCCCCCATCGAAATGCGGCCGCCATGGCCTTTGATACTATTCTGGGAAACACAGGCATGATGTTTGCTACCACCAATTTCAAAGGCTTTGTACACGGTAATCACGTGCAACAGTGTTGAATCGATTGAAAAAGACAACTAGCACTGAAACATGCTGTTGTGAAATTTTAATGACATTGTGCCTGTAAAAAACAAGCAAACGTTAGGTAGCTCCTGCATTTGTAACATTCAGAAGTGCATGACATCCCTTCATGGGGAAGTAGCATATTTAATCGTCATAAATGGTCTTGAATTTGGTGACAGTTGTGCGCAATTAGTGCAGAGTTGTATGCTATCAGTGCAGATAGTTACAAAAGGGTACGACAACAAGCAAACCTTACATTGCTGATGATAAGCAGTGCACAACTGCCAACTGTGCATATTAGTTTATAATCATTCTGCTACAAAATACTGCATTTACGAAGGTTGTCGCAGTTGAGGTTGTGCTTCACCGTGAGCTTGCCAAATGAGAGGAAGGGCCAAGCAGAGTGCGGGCAATCAGTGCTGCTGTGTTGCTCATGCTGCATATGTATGTATAACATGCGAGTGTTGGTGGCGCGGCACCATGTATTTGATAGACCAATCTTTGGGAGGACTTGAGAAGAGGCGATGTTATATGCTTCTTTTAACTGTTTTACTTTTCACTTTTGTTTTTTGGACGAGTTCAATTTCGCTTTAGGTTCATTGAACCTTATGAACCACCCTTATGAAGTTTTTGCTGACCAAGGCAGTGTTACCTGTGTAGTGAAGAAGAGGAAGAAGTGCTCTTGCGTCTGTCGCTGTGCGCACCATCAGCGTTCGTGGACTGCCTCGATTGCGTGAGACGTCTAATAAATCGTCATATCACACCTGTCCATATTTGGGTCATTTGACAAGCTAAGTGAAATATAAGAGTACTGGTTGGATTCTAGTTAGGGTCACAAACAAAACTGCGCTGCATTCTGTGTTTCGCTCTAGCGCTTAACCTCTGTACCTGGCGTCCACCAGTTGAAGCTGCCTACTTATCTATTTTTGTTTGATAAAAAGGAATATGATGATGATGAAAATGTATTTATTGGAATATAAAGTGCAATACAAAGTTTACATGCATTTATGAAAAATAATTTGCTATAATACGAGAGCGAGTTCTGAAGCCATTGGAGTCTTGAATTGCCATCTGCGGCTGTCCATTCGGCAAAGTTGGTGTAGGCTGTTGAACACTGGGTGCAGTGTGGGGCTGTACATTCGGAGGGCATGGGTCTTGTAGAATTCTGCTAAGGTTGTGAAGCGCCGCACATGCAGTGATTACTATGAGTGAGGTGTCTGTGTCAATTTGCAGCTTCATCTGAAGGCACGGGAACCTCCTCTTCCAAATTCCAAACACACGTTCCACGCTGTTTCTTGTTTTTGCTTGCGACTTGTTGTACCTGAAAAAATAACTGCATTATGTCTCTTTGCCTTTATGTGTGTTGTTCGCAACCTGTGAATACAGTGGCACAGATCAAGGTTAGGAATTGCGTTTGATGTTACATGACGTGTTATTTTCATTCTTTTAGACAGATTTCGCTTTTGACTAACGTTGCACGTTGGGCTTGTTGGTATGTCATGATGAAGGCAAAAGGCGTAGTGCATCAGAAACGGGACACAAGAAGAAGACCACAGAAAACACGTTTGGCACCAAATGTGTGTTGTCTGTGTTCTTCTTCTTGTGTGTTTCTGATGCACTGCGCCTTTTGCCTTCGGTTTTGAGTTTAGAGCTTTTGAAATGAATCGCAAAAACATTCTTGAAAATGAGCAAATAAAAAGTGTTTCAATTCTGTGATGGCTCTTGTCTAACCTTGCATGTTCAGATATGTTGCTTTGCCTGCAGGAGCTTTTAAGTTTCTCAGGACACGCTTTCTTCTTAAAAATAATTTCGATATTCTGCTACACTGCTTCATAGAAATTAAAAACTATCTTGCCTGTACTCTGGGGTGCCTTGGGCAGGATCCTTGAGAGGAGTCATCAGATATGACCTGCAGGCATAGCCCATGTCTCCGAGAAGAATACCGGGGATGGCACCCGTCTCGTACAGCACTCTGGCGCGGCTGCTGTCGAAAATTCTGCTATCGTGGGCAGACCCTGGCCAGCTAGCCACTACATCATAAAATTGTAGGTCGGGCCCCGTGATTCCCTGCAAGATGGCAACTTTGTTAATAAAGGTGATATCCTAAATGCAATTACACATAGAGAAAATTCTGTAGAGGTGAACATTTTACCGTGGCAGCACAATGTGAACCGATTGACTGGTTGTAGACTTTTTGTCATAAGTAAAGCACTACCATAACGCTCATATTAATTGTTCAATATGCACGAACACACTTGTTGAAACGTCAAGAAACCAGAGTACTAAAATAAAAGTAGATGCTACAATACTTTTGTCATTGTCAAAGTGTAGCTCTGTGGTATGGTTATGCAGTTGAATCTCGATTACACGATCATGACCGATACGAATTTTTGGCAAGTCCCGGCCCAAGTACATCAGCCTACAACGTGCTAAATTTCGGATGTTGCAAACCGCTTGTCGCAAACCGCCGTCGCGTGATCTCTGGCGGTACGTGCGAGCGTGTATAATTAAGGAACGCGTGTGACCTTTCACCAAAATACATGACGCAGTCTTCGCATAACAACGCAGTATCCCGACAAAGCCGACTAGCGATTACAAGCTTGCCGAATTTTCAGGTGTCCTTGCTCTCGTTGCATTAATCTAAGACAGAATTTTTTTTCTTGCGATGTCCCAAAATACACACATAATCGAGATTATACGGATCAAAATACGAGGCGCTGCGATTTCATGGGAACTACGTTTTCCGATGCTGAGCAAGAACTTGCCGGTTCAAGTGGTGGCCGCGGTAGTTGTCGATGAGGACCGCGACATAGGTGGAGGTTAAGGTTACCCTCATAGCAAATTCGAAGCTTCGACAATTGTAGCACAGATGTATACTGGCGGTGTGAAACCGCGTCGTAAATTAGCGGGGTGATTTACTTGTTACGTCTGTTACATATACAAAAACGTACTACGAGCTGCATTATGTACCGCTTCTGTTTGCATATTAAACCACCACTGCAATATTTGTAACGAGCACTCACCTGAACATTTATCGAAAAGTATCCTTTCCGGTTGCGGTACACCTCGGCGTGGTCACCACCGGGGCTCTTAATTGGCTCATGGGTGCAATCAATGCACCCACTCACACCGGGAAACTTGCCTATTCTATAGAAATCTTGTATTACACCGCTCATTTTTGAAGCGGCGGGAAATTGCACAAGCACAGGAAATAGGCTTCTGGCGATCATAGTCGATACGCGTTCGATTACCCGTGACACTGTCGGCTGTGAAACATTCACTAGGTCGCCGGTCACAATTTGGAACGTGCCGGCTCCATAGAAGCGCAGTGTGATGAGCAGCTGCAGGAGAGGCGGCACAGGGAACCCACGTCCATGTGTTCTCCCGCAGAGGCAGCCTATCGAGCAGCTGCTGCACGGTCCTTTTTGTAAATCGATAACGGCACAAAAACTCGTAGTCGTCGTACACTTCCATGGGATTCAAGCGATCCCTGAGCACTCGCCGTGGCGGTGACGCGTATGAAAAGGCTGCCCCACGCATTAGTTCCTCACGACGCTCCAGATAGTTAACGAACTCCGCGAAGTTGTCGTCCATCGCCGCCATTTCGTTTGTTTACAAGGGAGCGTTAAGGTAGGTCGGAGGCTACCTTAACCAAGCCTTACTTATCACGGCGATAAGTACGAGAAAAGTTCTGCGATAAGTACAAGGTTGGTTCTTGAAACGCGTTAAGGGCTGTTCGCTGACTTAAGTCATAAGTATAAGTTTGGTTTGTGAATACGGCGGTAAGTCAGTCCTAGCCCTGACTCGCATCAAAGTCTGGCCACCCTAGATTTGGACTAACTGCATCGCAATGCAGAAATGCGGGTTCTTACAGACCATCGGTTTGAAGCTCCTCTCATCGAGTCCACGTCGTGTTCGTTCGGAGTGTCGCTGGTGCCGTAAGTGCCGACGACTCGCGGTTCCGTCGACCTGACCGAGTACGTGGCTCGTGCCCCAGTAGCCGCCACTGACGTGTCAATTGCCTGGTTAGGCTTAACGAAGCGTTCTTCACCCTCCGTCGATCTGCGTGGCGACCCGGTGTCGCGGCGATTATCGTTGACCGGGCTCGGCCGAGGAAGTGGGGTTCTTGCAAAGAAGACCGGAACCACCGTGAGCAGCAGCAGCCGGTCCCAGGAGCCTCGCCCAGACGTCTCCGAGGTCTACAGCCACGCCTGGGCCTTGCCAGCGTCACGAGCTTCGTGGCTGGGCTCTCCGCACTCCCGTCATCAGAGCATAGCTGACGAAGTGACCTTCCAGTCCAAGAGCCACGTCTATAATGCTGCTTTGTTGCTTTTCCCTCGCGTGATTGCACGTCGGTTCGCGTGCCTTGAGCGCTCGCGGTGGTTTCGAACACTCTGCGATCTACTTAGTTCTCGTGTGCCGCCGGCATCTGAATCATGACAGTAAACTATTACAAAGCAGTCTTTTTACACTGCTGAAGATTTCATTAAAGTTGCGAGCATTACCAGATATATCTTTAAGGAAGCATTAAAGAGGAACACCAAATTCGTTCAGACTAATAAAGCATTCTTGAAAGCTCTGTATTCAATAATTTTGTGACAATTGGTCATTATTGCAAGCAAATGAAGGCCAACGTTTTATTTCTTACATTTTAGGAATGTATATAATTCATAAAACCCCATCATTCACTACTGCCACACTATAACTTTACTAGAAAAGAAAGACTTACATTACATACAATATAAAAGCAACAGCGCTAAGTATTACACTCGGGGGCGGATCCAGGTTTTTTCTGAGGGGGGGGGGGGAGGGTCAGCTCCGGTCAATGATGATGATGATGATAGTAGCCTTTCTTATTTACCGAAATCTACCGTTTTTTCTCACGATAAACCCGCATTTTATACGGCTAGAGCAACACCTGTAGCCCGCCGTGGTGGCTCAGTCAGCTCAGGCGTTGAGCACGAGATCGCGGGATCGAATCCCGGCCGCGGCGGCCGCATTTCGGTAGAGGCGAAATGCAAAAACGCCCGTGTCCTTGCGTTGTAGTGCAGGTTAAAGAACCCCAGGTGGCCAAAATTAATCCGGAGCCTTCCACTACGGCGTGCCCCATAACAGTAGCGCACCCAGGATCTCTGCCAGGGGGGTTGACAGTTTGCCTTAGTTTGCCAATACCATCTAAACAGCCCTAATTTGAGTTTCTTCACGGTAAATTGTAAAAAAATGCGCTTTTTGCGCAAGTTCGCGGGTGTGCAAACGATTGCGCGTCTTTCATGTAAGTTGCAGTACTCAAAGGCGCAAGGAAAGAAAAAGGGTCAAACAAAAGGGGGGTTAACTCGGCCTCAGGGGGAGGGGGGGTTACGACCCCCGAATCCCCCCCGTCGGTGCGCCACTGCCCCATAATCAGAACTCGTTTTGGCACGTAAAACCCCAGAAAGAGGAAGAAGACCTGTGACGAAGCCAGGTATCGTTTCTCCGAGCTTATAGGAAAAGGACGTTACCCAATACAGCCATGTGCTTGGCGGCTGTGCCTGATAATACAGGATGTTCAAAACTAAGCTTTATGGTTTTCTTAAAATTAGGCACACGCGAAGACCAGCTGTGCAAATAAGTTATGTGGCTAGGGGGGCACAAAGTGAGATGATCATTATCGCTGTGCGCGCCCAATTAACTAAAATTGAACAACTATTTTTTGTTGACTGCAGTAGGTCGGTATGTTTGTATTGAAAACTTAAGAGACAGTCGTGTTTCTACACAGTATCAGTCGGAAGAATTATTCTAGCGTGTCCGTGCTCCGCGATATCCGACTCCAAATTTCAATTGTCGTACTGCGCAGAATAATCGAGTCGACGCGAGAGCGGTTTATGCTTTGCGTTGCTGCGGAAGGGAGGCATTTTGAACATATTTAGGGCATTGACATCTTGATGGGTGAAGTGTTGTCATGAGATTTGTACTTCACAACACCAAACTTAAAGCGGCAGTATGGAATATTCGTTAGCATAGCTAAAAGGTTTCTGCTGTTGATGGTGCCGTTGTTACTCTTGATTTCAATAAAACTTACAATACTTGGAAATCAGCAGTCACTTTATTTGCGTAGCCCAGGCAAGGACCATGCCCGGTCGTCTAGTCACCATTATGCACGCGTACTGCCCTCCGGCTTCTCCGCTCGCGCCATTATCTCGGCATGGCAGCTGCCGCCATCTTTACAGGCTGCGCGGTCGCGTGTTACGACAGCGGTTACGGGTTCTTCGATTTTTTTTTTCACCAGCCGTGAGGGGAAGGGGGACAGTTATCGTCTTTGCCAATGCCTCCGCCTCGTTGTCAGACTAAATGCCGCACGCAACAGCGGTGTCACATCAGGGAGGAGCTTTGCGCCGATCCTCACTCTCTTGCAAGTTGCATGCGTAATCATGGGAACACAATTAAAATTTGGAGTTGGATATCTCGGAGCACAGACATGCTAGAAGAATTCTTCCAAGTGAAACTGTGTAGAAACACAACTGCCTTTAACTTTTGAATACAAACGTACACACTTACTGCAGTCAATAAAAAGTTAATTATTCGATTTTAGTTAATTTGGCTGCTAACAGCGATAATTATCATCTCACTTTGTGTCCCCCTGGCCACGTAACTTATTTGCGCAGATGGTCTTCACGTGCCTGCCAGTGTCTAATTTTAAGAAAACCATAAAACTTAATTTTGAACACCCGGTATATCTAAGCCTGTATTGTTTCTTAAAATAAAATTCGGGATGATCTTTTGCAGGTTCGTTATAAATGCGTAAGCACGGGTCCGTCTTTGGAGTTCTGTTGGGACACCTTGATTTCCTTAAGAAGATTCTTTGTTTTCGGCTGATACACCTTCGTTTGATTTGGAGGACTAACTCCCCTATTCTCAAACAGCCCTTGACTCGAAGCTCTTCCTCCACTCCACCTTGTTGAGCACAGCGCCTCCTCTCGACTGATAAAGACGCGACAATTCTAAAGAATTCCCGTGAATGATCATGAAGCTCAGTGACAACTTCTTTGGAGGGATGGCGGTGCTATATTTCCTCTTAAGTCGAGGTGTTGCGTTGACTACAGGAACGTTCTTGAATACGGGCGTAACGCTACGCTCCAACGCGGCAACCACTACGCTGGTTGTTTACGATATGCGAATCACCGCATATGAAGACTCGCGACGCCACCTACAAGAATAACGATGTGGCGTAGTAGCCGAGAGCGCAAGCCAGCGTTTTCATGTTTTGTTTCTCACGCGACGTCACGCGTCGTTTTATCATTGATTGTACCGAATTGAGAATGGAGGAGCCACCTACTGTAGAACAGCATCGCACTCTTTTTTCACACTACAAGGGATGCTACACAATAAAGTTCTTATTTGGAATTTTGCCCAATGGTGCAGTGACTTTGTGTCGAAGGTCGAGCTTCGGACACACACATAACTCTAGAGTGAGGCTTTCTCAATAGAATTGAGCCAGAAGATGTATTAGCCGACAAAGGTTTTCCTGGCATAAAAGCACCAGTGGAAGGGAACAAGGGCATTATTGTCTTGCCTCCTTTCTCGAAAGAACACATGCAATTTACATATGATGAGCTCCAACAAACTTGCCACTTTGCACAGGTGTGCATCCATGTTGAATGAACTATCCAGCATATAAAAATTTTTAATGTTATTAATTTCCGTGCACCTAATGACCTCGTTCCTTATGTGAGTGACATCATGCGCATGTGTTGCATCCTTGTGAATCTGCAACCTCCAATTCTTAACACACAAAAACGTGACCATTCATAGACGTGTAGTAGGGTATTGTGCTGCCCATTGTGAATTAAGAAATGAACCTTTTCACACCTTCAGCTTATATGAGGTGTTAATGTACATGCTACGATAAATGAAGAATTTCACGAAAGTTTACTGCTTCATATTGAAACTCTGTGGCGTGCAAAGGTTCATCTTTATCTGTTGTATATGCATTTGCAGGTAATTCAGGACAGCATTAGTCTTTTTACCAATATTTATCACGTATGGAACCATCGCATGAAATCTCAGGCGCATATTGCAAATGGTACTTAATTGTGAGAGCTAGGCTCATCATTGTTTTTATGTACAGATTTTTATGGGAACTATGTTGACTTCGAGGATTTTCACTTTGGCAATAACAGTGGAACATGCCGTAGCCTTCGGCAGAAATGCACATGTGTACTTAAATTGGATGCACATTAGAAAACCCAGGGAGTCAAAAGCTTGGAGGATGCTTAAACTTCGCCTTTAAGGATGGAATGCGATAGCATTTAAAGATCTGACTGCTTCTCGCGCTTCCCAGTAACTGCAGCATATGTAACCGTAACGTTTACCGGGAAGCGCTGGTGGCGAATGTCATGCAAGAAGGCAAGCTTTCTGGCAGAAACACGGCCATTTTAAGTAGTAGGTTTGTGGCCTGTAAGCAACACCAGGCAGATCACTAGCAAGCTACCAATGGCTTTGTGGAACTCATGGACACTTCTCATCAGGTTTGAAACAGGGTTGTACATTGCCTTTTCTCTACATTACCTGTGCGATATCACTGCAGCTGGAGATTTTTTGTTTCTTTCTCCTCAGACAGTGCTTTTAAAGAAAGCTAGTCACTTGCTATAATTTTTTACATATTTGTCCTAACCCAACAAATAATGTTTCTTATCTTTCAGCATTGGCCCAAGACATTTATCCAGAAACCCCGCATTCCAGTTTTAAGAAACGGAATTTGTGCCCAATTTGCGAAAATTCAACTTCATGTTGGTGAAGTTCCTTGTCATGTTTGATAATCTTTTTGGCATCTGTAACCAGTGTATCAGCATTAACTGTGAGCTGTGTTGTGTGCAAGGACGTGATAGCTGTTCTTACATTGCATTTGTATTTGAGAAGTACAGGATCTCATTGCTTTTATTGACCTTTACGTATCTGCCAAGTCTACTCTACCAAATTTCTGTAACATTTAGAGATTTTACAAAGCTTATGTCAACCTTTATAATAAATTCTGTACGCTGATATGTTTCACTCGTCAGTCTGGGACCTGTTGATGGTAGAAGAATACCAGAGGAACCTGTTTTGCAATAGTTTATTCAGACAAAATGGGCACCCACAAAATCGGTTTCTGTGACCTAAAACCAATGTGTCATCTATAAATCCCTGCCTTTGTTTAAATTATTCCTTAAAGTGTGCTTGTGAGACCTTTAAGTGTGGTTGTTTCTCACAGAACATTTTTTCAAGGCAAACCTAAAAAAGGAGATATGTGCCATCTCTACTCCCCCTAGTGTTATGTCGGCAAGATTTTAAAGAATTCTAATGTTGAAAGATTGGCAGGTATTCCTTTATTTTAGGTGAACTTTGATTACATGGCTCTGTTCTCTGAAGATGCCTGTTGGCAGCTGTGTCCTGTGTAATTTTGTTTTCAGCTACAACTAAAAATATCACTTATTAGCTTGCACTGAGAACTAAACAAACATCAGTGTGCTTTACGTATTTATATGCATGCATGTCTCATTAACGTGGAAATTTAGATGCCACACACGCACTATATCACATTGAAACGGGTTATCTTTTTGACAGATCTAGTAAAGTTGTGCTCATACACTTGGTTTTAAACTTACCATTTTTGCTTCTTTAAGAATGAGCCTAGTCTGTTCATCTCAGATGGGACGGTGTCGAATTAAGAGAATTTTAAGAAAACATAGCTCCAGTCTAAAGAAGGCATGTGGCTGGCTCTGCATTGTAGCACACATGGTTGTGAGCCGTTGTTTCAGAAATGCTTTGTTGAGTGGAGATGCAGAGATGAACTCACTAGGCTGATTCCTGAAGCAGCAACAAAAGCAAACTTAAAACGAAGTGTATGAGCATGTCTACACTTGTGTTGCCAAAAAATACCCTATTTTAGTGCAATATACATGCATATAAATATGAGCACCTGTCTCTAATAAAGCATTTCATGAGAATTGTGAGTGTCTACTTGCCGAGTTACACATTTAGTGGAGGGCAGAATGATAACACCGACCAAGGTACTTCAAAAAATATGTAAAGTAGAAATATTCCATCTTCGGAATATATTCAGCCAGGAAGCTGTCGTCACGGTCGGCATGAGTTATTGTACTCTGGTTGCTCGAGTAAAGAAAAGGAAAGCATGGTTGAGCATTAATATGTACAACATGAGCTGCACCTGTGTGAAATATGCATGAGTGCTCTTTAGAGTAAGTCGCCCATTTACATAACGGATGTATGGGACAAGGCTAATTTATTTCACATGATCAATAAGTGGACTGTCGCATAGTGAAAATGGACACTTGATCTCGACTAAATGAATCGCGCCGCTGAAATCAATGATGCCATCTGGGCTGCAGCACAACCACGGTTGTTTCACTGATATGACAAGTCCAACCTGCAACAAACAAAACATATATGGTTTCCATGCATTGGTGGAAGTTGTACAGATTGGATACCTTATGTATGAGAAGTCCCATAGATATTGAGAGTTCTTCCCTTGAAGTTTCTTCGGTGTTCTTTCCTGCATGCAGAAAATGTTCATAATAACCTGCACTGCAATAAAAATGCTGCTAATAAGATGCTTGCGTTTCGCAAACGCTGGTGGAGAATAGTCTTTGCTATCTTTTGCATGTGTGCTTGCAAATTGCTCTCAGCACCTACTGAGAGCAATATATAAAGAAGGAATGGTAGGGAGGCTAATCATAGTGCCCATACAGCTTATTTTAATTCTTACCATATGAAGTTGCAGCTGTAGAGAACTTCGGTGCAGCTACTGCTTCGGCAAGGTGATCAAAATCACTTCCCCTCGTCTTCACCTTGTGGGCACTGGAGCTTGTGAGGTGGATGCGGCACTATTTGTGTCATCTGGAAGGAAACACGTATCAGTTCAAACATGAAACACATCTATTTAAAAATGCGAAGTATATGTTAATAAAAAATTGTCGAACCTGCCCCACGGCAGCCTGGCCCTTGGTGATTGTGGCTATCTCTAATATTTTGGTCAATGCTTTTTTTGACCAATTTTTTGTAGAACATTTTTTCAAGCATAGACATCTTTGACACCATGTCTTCTCTTCAGAATAAAAGGAGAGGTCGAAGTGACCCTTAGTACACTGTGTAGGCTGCCCTCCTTATCTAGTATCTTTCTTAACATCTCTCGGTCAGAGCTGTCGTCTGCGTCTGCTAGCTGTGCCGTCGCCGACACTTGCACCATGTTCCTGCGTTTCTCGAGCTCCTTAACGGCACAGTTTATACCCGAAAACTTCGAGAAAGGAGCTGTGGGGCTCACCATCTGCAGAATGGGTTTTCGCGAAGGTCGGCCGGACAATTAATCGCATCATTCAGTGGTGAAGTCGCATCACACACCCACGAAAAAAAACGAAAAAAAAAGTTTAGCTTGTCTTGCTGTAACCCTTAGTACACTGTGTAGGCTGTCCTCCTTATCTAGTATCTTTAACATCTCTCGGTCAGAGCTGTCGTCTGCGTCTGCTAGCTGTGCCGTCGCCGACACCTTGCACCATGTTCCCTGCGTTTCTCGAGCTCCTTAACGGCACAGTTTATACCCGAAAACTTCGAGAAAGGAGCTGTGGGGCTCACCATCTGCAGAATGGTTTTCGCGAAGGTCGGCCGGACAATTAATCGCATCATTCAGTGGTGAAGTCGCATCACACACCCACGAAAAAAAACGAAAAAAAAAAGTTTAGCTTTTCTTGCTGTAACCCTTAGTACACTGTGTAGGCTGCCCTCCTTATCTAGTATCTTAACATCTCTCGGTCAGAGCTGTCGTCTGCGTCTGCTAGCTGTGCCGTCGCCGACACCTGCACCATGTCCCTGCGTTTCTCGAGATCCTTAACGGCACAATTTATACCCGAAAACTTCGAGAAAGGAGCTGTGGGGCTCACCATCTGCAGAATGGGTTTTCGCGAAGGTCGGCCGGACAATTAATCGCATCATTCAGTGGTGAAGTCGCATCACACACCCACGAAAAAAAACGAAAAAAAAAGTTTAGCTTTTCTTGCTGTAACCCTTAGTACACTGTGTAGGCTGCCCTCCTTATCTAGTATCTTAACATCTCTCGGTCAGAGCTGTCGTCTGCGTCTGCTAGCTGTGCCGTCGCCGACACCTGCACCATGTCGCTGCGTTTCTCGAGCTCCTTAACGGCACAGTTTATACCCGAAAACTTCGAGAAAGAGCTGTGGGGCTCACCATCTGCAGAATGGGTTTTCGCGAAGGTCGGCCGGACAATTAATCGCATCATTCAGTGGTGAAGTCGCATCACACACCCACGAAAAAAAAACGAAAAAAAAAAAGGTTTAGCTTTTCTTGCTGTAACCCTTAGTACACTGTGTAGGCTGCCCTCCTTATCTAGTATCTTAACATCTCTCGGTCAGAGCTGTCGTCTGCGTCTGCTAGCTGTGCCGTCGCCGACACCTGCACCATGTCCCTGCGTTTCTCGAGCTCCTTAACGGCACAATTTATACCCGAAAACTTCGAGAAAGGAGCTGTGGGGCTAACCATCTGCAGAATGGGTTTTCGCGAAGGTCGGCCGGACAATTAATCGCATCATTCAGTGGTGAAGTCGCATCACACACCCACGAAAAAAAACGAAAAAAAAAGGTTTAGCTTTTCTTGCTGTAACCCTTAGTACACTGTGTAGGCTGCCCTCCTTATCTAGTATCTTAACATCTCTCGGTCAGAGCTGTCGTCTGCGTCTGCTAGCTGTGCCGTCGCCGACACCTGCACCATGTCCCTGCGTTTCTCGAGCTCCTTAACGGCACAATTTATACCCGAAAACTTCGAGAAAGGAGCTGTGGGGCTCACCATCTGCAGAATGGGTTTTCGCGAAGGTCGGCCGGACAATTAATCGCATCATTCAGTGGTGAAGTCGCATCACACACCCACGAAAAAAAAAACGAAAAAAAAAGTTTAGCTTTTCTTGCTGTAACCCTTAGTACACTGTGTAGGCTGCCCTCCTTATCTAGTATCTTAACATCTCTCGGTCAGAGCTGTCGTCTGCGTCTGCTAGCTGTGCCGTCGCCGACACCTGCACCATGTCCCTGCGTTTCTCGAGCTCCTTAACGGCACAGTTTATACCCGAAAACTTCGAGAAAGGAGCTGTGGGGCTCACCATCTGCAGAATGGGTTTTCGCGAAGGTCGGCCGGACAATTAATCGCATCATTCAGTGGTGAAGTCGCATCACACACCCACGAAAAAAAAACGAAAAAAAAAAAGTTTAGCTTTTCTTGCTGTAACCCTTAGTACACTGTGTAGGCTGCCCTCCTTATCTAGTATCTTTCTTAACATCTCTCGGTCAGAGCTGTCGTCTGCGTCTGCTAGCTGTGCCGTCGCCGACACCTGCACCATGTCCCTGCGTTTCTCGAGCTCCTTAACGGCACAATTTATACCCGAAAACTTCGAGAAAGGAGCTGTGGGGCTCACCATCTGCAGAATGGGTTTTCGCGAAGGTCGGCCGGACAATTAATCGCATCATTCAGTGGTGAAGTCGCATCACACACCCACGAAAAAAAACGAAAAAAAAAAGTTTAGCTTTCTTGCTGTAACCCTTAGTACACTGTGTAGGCTGCCCTCCTTATCATAGTATCTTAACATCTCTCGGTCAGAGCTGTCGTCTGCGTCTGCTAGCTGTGCCGTCGCCGACACCTGCACCATGTCCCTGCGTTTCTCGAGCTCCTTAACGGCACAAGTTTATACCCGAAAACTTCGAGAAAGGAGCTGTGGGGCTCACCATCTGCAGAATGGGTTTTCGCGAAGGTCGGCCGGACAATTAATCGCATCATTCAGTGGTGAAGTCGCATCACACACCCACGAAAAAAAACGAAAAAAAAAGGTTTAGCTTTTCTTGCTGTAACCCTTAGTACACTGTGTAGGCTGCCCTCCTTATCTAGTATCTTAACATCTCTCGGTCAGAGCTGTCGTCTGCGTCTGCTAGCTGTGCCGTCGCCGACACCTGCACCATGTCCTGCGTTCTCGAGCTCCTTAACGGCACAATTTATAGCCGAAAACTTCGAGAAAGGAGCTGTGGGGCTCACCATCTGCAGAATGGGTTTTCGCGAAGGTCGGCCGGACAATTAATCGCATCATTCAGTGGTGAAGTCGCATCACACACCCACGAAAAAAAACGAAAAAAAAAAGTTTAGCTTTTCTTGCTGTAACCTTAGTACACTGTGTAGGCTGCCCTCCTTATCTAGTATCTTCTTAACATCTCTCGGTCAGAGCTGTCGTCTGCGTCTGCTAGCTGTGCCGTCGCCGACACCTGCACCATGTCCCTGCGTTTCTCGAGCTCCTTAACGGCACAATTTATACCCGAAAACTTCGAGAAAGGAGCTGTGGGGCTCACCATCTGCAGAATGGGTTTTCGCGAAGGTCGGCCGGACAATTAATCGCATCATTCAGTGGTGAAGTCGCATCACACACCCACGAAAAAAAAACGAAAAAAAAAAGTTTAGCTTTTCTTGCTGTAACCCTTAGTACACTGTGTAGGCTGCCCTCCTTATCTAGTATCTTAACATCTCTCGGTCAGAGCTGTCGTCTGCGTCTGCTAGCTGTGCCGTCGCCGACACCTGCACCATGTCCCTGCGTTTCTCGAGCTCCTTAACGGCACAATTATACCCGAAAACTTCGAGAAAGGAGCTGTGGGGCTCACCATCTGCAGAATGGGTTTTCGCGAAGGTCGGCCGGACAATTAATCGCATCATTCAGTGGTGAAGTCGCATCACACACCCACGAAAAAAAACGAAAAAAAAAAGGTTTAGCTTTTCTTGCTGTAACCCTTAGTACACTGTGTAGGCTGCCCTCCTTATCTAGTATCTTAACATCTCTCGGTCAGAGCTGTCGTCTGCGTCTGCTAGCTGTGCCGTCGCCGACACCTGCACCATGTCCTTGCGTTTCTCGAGCTCCTTAACGGCACAATTTATAGCCGAAAACTTCGAGAAAGGAGCTGTGGGGCTCACCATCTGCAGAATGGGTTTTCGCGAAGGTCGGCCGGACAATTAATCGCATCATTCAGTGGTGAAGTCGCATCACACACCCACGAAAAAAAAATGAAAAAAAAAGTTTAGCTTTTCTTGCTGTAACCCTTAGTACACTGTGTAGGCTGCCCTCCTTATCTAGTATCTTAACATCTCTCGGTCAGAGCTGTCGTCTGCGTCTGCTAGCTGTGCCGTCGCCGACACCTGCACCATGTCCCTGCGTTTCTCGCGCTCCTTAATGGCACAGTTTATACCCGAAAACTTCGAGAAAAGAGCTGTGGGGCTCACCATCTGCAGAATGGGTTTTCGCGAAGGTCGGCCGGACAATTAATCGCATCATTCAGTGGTGAAGTGGCATCACACACCCACGAAAAAAAACGAAAAAAAAAAAGTTTAGCTTTTCTTGCTGTAACCCTTAGTACACTGTGTAGGCTGCCCTCCTTATCTAGTATCTTAACATCTCTCGGTCAGAGCTGTCGTCTGCGTCTGCTAGCTGTGCCGTCGCCGACACCTGCACCATGTCCGCTGCGTTTCTCGAGCTCCTTAACGGCACAGTTTATACCCGAAAACTTCGAGAAAAGAGCTGTGGGGCTCACCATCTGCAGAATGGGTTTTTCGCGAAGGTCGGCCGGACAATTAATCGCATCATTCAGTGGTGAAGTCGCATCACACACCCACGAAAAAAAACGAAAAAAAAAAGTTTAGCTTTTCTTGCTGTAACCCTTAGTACACTGTGTAGGCTGCCCTCCTTATCTAGTATCTTAACATCTCTCGGTCAGAGCTGTCGTCTGCGTCTGCTAGCTGTGCCGTCGCCGACACCTGCACCATGTCCCTGCGTTTCTCGAGCTCCTTAACGGCACAATTTATACCCGAAAACTTCGAGAAAGGAGCTGTGGGGCTCACCATCTGCAGAATGGGTTTTCGCGAAGGTCGGCCGGACAATTAATCGCATCATTCAGTGGTGAAGTCGCATCACACACCCACGAAAAAAAAACGAAAAAAAAAGTTTAGCTTTTCTTGCTGTACCCCTTAGTACACTGTGTAGGCTGCCCTCCTTATCTAGTATCTTTCTTAACATCTCTCGGTCAGAGCTGTCGTCTGCGTCTGCTAGCTGTGCCGTCGCCGACACCTGCACCATGTCCCTGCGTTTCTCGAGCTCCTTAACGGCACAATTTATACCCGAAAACTTCGAGAAAGGAGCTGTGGGGCTCACCATCTGCAGAATGGGTTTTCGCGAAGGTCGGCCGGACAATTAATCGCATCATTCAGTGGTGAAGTCGCATCACACACCCACGAAAAAAAAACGAAAAAAAAAGTTTAGCTTTTCTTGCTGTAACCCTTAGTACACTGTGTAGGCTGCCCTCCTTATCTAGTATCTTAACATCTCTCGGTCAGAGCTGTCGTCTGCGTCTGCTAGCTGTGCCGTCGCCGACACCTGCACCATGTCCCTGCGTTTCTCGAGCTCCTTAACGGCACAATTTATACCCGAAAACTTCGAGAAAGGAGCTGTGGGGCTCACCATCTGCAGAATGGGTTTTCGCGAAGGTCGGCCGGACAATTAATCGCATCATTCAGTGGTGAAGTCGCATCACACACCCACGAAAAAAAACGAAAAAAAAAAGTTTAGCTTTTCTTGCTGTAACCCTTAGTACACTGTGTAGGCTGCCCTCCTTATCTAGTATCTTCTTAACATCTCTCGGTCAGAGCTGTCGTCTGCGTCTGCTAGCTGTGCCGTCGCCGACACCTGCACCATGTCCCTGCGTTTCTCGAGCTCCTTAACGGCACAAGTTTATACCCGAAAACTTCGAGAAAGGAGCTGTGGGGCTCACCATCTGCAGAATGGGTTTTCGCGAAGGTCGGCCGGACAATTAATCGCATCATTCAGTGGTGAAGTCGCATCACACACCCACGAAAAAAAAACGAAAAAAAAAGGTTTAGCTTTTCTTGCTGTAACCCTTAGTACACTGTGTAGGCTGCCCTCCTTATCTAGTATCTTAACATCTCTCGGTCAGAGCTGTCGTCTGCGTCTGCTAGCTGTGCCGTCGCCGACACCTGCACCATGTCCCTGCGTTTCTCGAGCTCCTTAACGGCACAATTTATACCCGAAAACTTCGAGAAAGGAGCTGTGGGCTCACCATCTGCAGAATGGGTTTTCGCGAAGGTCGGCCGGACAATTAATCGCATCATTCAGTGGTGAAGTCGCATCACACACCCACGAAAAAAAACGAAAAAAAAAGTTTAGCTTTTCTTGCTGTAACCCTTAGTACACTGTGTAGGCTGCCCTCCTTATCTAGTATCTTAACATCTCTCGGTCAGAGCTGTCGTCTGCGTCTGCTAGCTGTGCCGTCGCCGACACCTGCACCATGTCCCTGCGTTTCTCGAGCTCCTTAACGGCACAGTTTATACCCGAAAACTTCGAGAAAGGAGCTGTGGGGCTCACCATCTGCAGAATGGGTTTTCGCGAAGGTCGGCCGGACAATTAATCGCATCATTCAGTGGTGAAGTCGCATCACACACCCACGAAAAAAAACGAAAAAAAAAAGTTTAGCTTTTCTTGCTGTAACCCTTAGTACACTGTGTAGGCTGCCCTCCTTATCTAGTATCTTAACATCTCTCGGTCAGAGCTGTCGTCTGCGTCTGCTAGCTGTGCCGTCGCCGACACCTGCACCATGTCCCTGCGTTTCTCGAGCTCCTTAACGGCACAGTTTATACCCGAAAACTTCGAGAAAAGAGCTGTGGGGCTCACCATCTGCAGAATGGGTTTTCGCGAAGGTCGGCCGGACAATTAATCGCATCATTCAGTGGTGAAGTCGCATCACACACCCACGAAAAAAAACGAAAAAAAAAGTTTAGCTTTTCTTGCTGTAACCCTTAGTACACTGTGTAGGCTGCCCTCCTTATCTAGTATCTTAACATCTCTCGGTCAGAGCTGTCGTCTGCGTCTGCTAGCTGTGCCGTCGCCGACACCTGCACCATGTCCCTGCGTTTCTCGAGCTCCTTAACGGCACAATTTATACCGAAAACTTCGAGAAAGAGCTGTGGGGCTCACCATCTGCAGAATGGGTTTTCGCGAAGGTCGGCCGGACAATTAATCGCATCATTCAGTGGTGAAGTCGCATCACACACCCACGAAAAAAAACGAAAAAAAAAGTTTAGCTTTTCTTGCTGTAACCCTTAGTACACTGTGTAGGCTGCCCTCCTTATCTAGTATCTTCTAACATCTCTCGGTCAGAGCTGTCGTCTGCGTCTGCTAGCTGTGCCGTCGCCGACACCTGCACCATGTCCCTGCGTTTCTCGAGCTCCTTAACGGCACAGTTTATACCCGAAAACTTCGAGAAAGGAGCTGTGGGGCTCACCATCTGCAGAATGGGTTTTCGCGAAGGTCGGCCGGACAATTAATCGCATCATTCGGTGGTGAAGTCGCATCACACACCCACGAAAAAAAACGAAAAAAAAAGGTTTAGCTTTTCTTGCTGTAACCCTTAGTACACTGTGTAGGCTGCCCTCCTTATCTAGTATCTTAACATCTCTCGGTCAGAGCTGTCGTCTGCGTCTGCTAGCTGTGCCGTCGCCGACACCTGCACCATGTCGCTGCGTTTCTCGAGCTCCTTAACGGCACAATTTATACCCGAAAACTTCGAGAAAGGAGCTGTGGGGCTCACCATCTGCAGAATGGGTTTTCGCGAAGGTCGGCCGGACAATTAATCGCATCATTCAGTGGTGAAGTCGCATCACACACCCACGAAAAAAAACGAAAAAAAAAGTTTAGCTTTTCTTGCTGTAACCCTTAGTACACTGTGTAGGCTGCCCTCCTTATCTAGTATCTTAACATCTCTCGGTCAGAGCTGTCGTCTGCGTCTGCTAGCTGTGCCGTCGCCGACACCTGCACCATGTCCCTGCGTTTCTCGAGCTCCTTAACGGCACAATTTATACCCGAAACTTCGAGAAAGGAGCTGTGGGGCTCACCATCTGCAGAATGGGTTTTCGCGAAGGTCGGCCGGACAATTAATCGCATCATTCAGTGGTGAAGTCGCATCACACACCCACGAAAAAAACGAAAAAAAAAGTTTAGCTTTTCTTGCTGTAACCCTTAGTACACTGTGTAGGCTGCCCTCCTTATCTAGTATCTTTAACATCTCTCGGTCAGAGCTGTCGTCTGCGTCTGCTAGCTGTGCCGTCGCCGACACCTGCACCATGTCCCTGCGTTTCTCGAGCTCCTTAACGGCACAATTATACCCGAAAACTTCGAGAAAGGAGCTGTGGGGCTCACCATCTGCAGAATGGGTTTTCGCGAAGGTCGGCCGGACAATTAATCGCATCATTCAGTGGTGAAGTCGCATCACACACCCACGAAAAAAAAACGAAAAAAAAAAGTTTAGCTTTTCTTGCTGTAACCCTTAGTACACTGTGTAGGCTGCCCTCCTTATCATAATAGTATCTTAACATCTCTCGGTCAGAGCTGTCGTCTGCGTCTGCTAGCTGTGCCGTCGCCGACACCTGCACCATGTCCCTGCGTTTCTCGAGCTCCTTAACGGCACAATTTATACCCGAAAACTTCGAGAAAGGAGCTGTGGGGCTCACCATCTGCAGAATGGGTTTTCGCGAAGGTCGGCCGGACAATTAATCGCATCATTCAGTGGTGAAGTCGCATCACACACCCACGAAAAAAAAACGAAAAAAAAAAGTTTAGGCTTTTCTTGCTGTAACCCCTTAGTACACTGTGTAGGCTGCCCTCCTTATCTAGTATCTTAACATCTCTCGGTCAGAGCTGTCGTCTGCGTCTGCTAGCTGTGCCGTCGCCGACACCTGCACCATGTCCCTGCGTTTCTCGAGCTCCTTAACGGCACAAGTTTATACCCGAAACTTCGAGAAAAGAGCTGTGGGGCTCACATCTGCAGAATGGGTTTTCGCGAAGGTCGGCCGGACAATTAATCGCATCATTCAGTGGTGAAGTCGCATCACACACCCACGAAAAAAACGAAAAAAAAAGGTTAGCTTTTCTTGCTTAACCCTAGTTCACTGTGT